>NW_017306460.1:132061-138257 GCF_000935625.1 Nanorana parkeri
CCTCAGATTTTTTAACATAAAACAATACTGTAATGTGTGCCTTACTTTAATCCATGGTTGTTTCCCTTCTCTTTGCTGCTCTTCCTTTTAAATCTGTATCTGTTCTCATGCTGGGCAGAACTTCTGTTTTGTATCAGACTGCCTTGTCTCTGAAATGGATACATGGTGTCTGTGTGTAGGTTCACAACCTGAGCCAGCACTACAGGAAGAGGCACTCAGCTGCAAAGGGAAGTTCTCACCCAGCATGAGAAGACATGAGGATTTAAAAGGAAGAGCAGCAAAGAGAAGGGAAACTACCATGGATTACAGTAAGGCACACATTACCGTATTGGTTTATGTTAAAAAAATCTGAGGGTTTAATGTCACTTTAACTTTTCTGTGGAGTATGCCTTCCAAATTTGGAAGGCACTCGAGAAGCTTAAAGCGAAACTAAACTCAGGAGTTAAATCTTAAAATGCATTTATGTACTCGAATTATTAATAAAAATGTATCTTATTTGTGTATCACTCGGCTGTAGATCCTCAAATCATCTCTGAATTGGTGCTGACACTGCCCTTCCTTCTGGAGGGTGGCTACTTGTGTTCCTTATGGTCCCTGTGTGTGTTGTAAAGTAGTTACCACTCCAAGCTAACTCCTATGATAGTCTATGATCTCATGTTTAGTTTACTAATCTGTATTGAGATTGTAGTCCACCACAAGAGTGAGCTTGGGGTGGTGGCTACTTTACAACGCACATAGGCACCATGGGGAATAAAAGTAGCCACCCTCCAGAAGGAAGGACAGTGTCTGCACCAATTCAGAGATGATTTGAGGATCTTCAGCTGAGTGATACACAAATAAGATACATTTTTATTAATAACTAAGGTACATGAATGCTTTTGAGGTTTACAAACTGGAGTAGCCCCACTGCAAAGGTTAGTAAAACATTTCCATGGAGTTCTTCTTTAACATAATACTGAGCTGAGTGGTCAGCTGGCTGATGTAGTTGGCTTAATGTGTTAACTCTTAATTTCTATTTCTAGCTGTAATACACTTTAAAGCATATCTAAAATCAAAATGTAACATATTACAGCTTACCAATACTTAAATGTAGAGGCTGCATTCGTTTTCTTTTTCTGCTTTTTTTTTTCCTGTATTTTTCCTAGGAAAAAACCTAAAAAAAATAATAATGCGGAGGCTACATCTAAGGATTGCTAGTCTGCAATTTTTAAAATGATTTCTTTTGAATTTAGAAATGCTTTAGGATTATAATTCAATACAAAAATGACTTAGAATTACAGTTAAAAAAAGAACATTCTATTTAGTCTGGAAATGTCCTTACTTGTTATCCAGTTGCTCTATTTTGTCAGGACAGCTGGTGAGGTAAGTAAGCTTATAACATATCAGGTCAGATAGACTGAAACTGGATCTGATTCTCGTAATTTTGAGTCGGAGACCAGGAGAATTTTAAAATTAATTATTTTTCATCACAGCTTGCAATAAGAAATGTGATAGAGGTCACCCTGTATACATGATTTGTAAGATTGTGTATAGAGCTGACCCTGGTTTTTAAAATAACATGTTCATCTCTAGTTTAATTTCAGGCTCGTTGCAGAAAAAAAGCACATTATTTTAGAATATTCTTTTTTGTTAGACTTGTATTTTTTTAATATTACAGTATAAGAAAACCACATGTCACTCGACTGGAGATTATGCAGAACCCTTTTCATAAACCGAGAAATGATTTTCCATTGGTCATTGGTACATGACTGTGGATATTCTCTATGGCATACTAATAAAACTTTTCTATGAACATATGGGTAACAAATGAGTTTGATCTCTTTTTTCCTTGTATATTTAAATGTTTAATATCTCAGGAACAGGACTTTTATTAGATTCAATTATTCTTTTTCCTTTGTCTTCTTTATTTTCTTTTTTTCCTTTCTGTTCTTTTTGCTTGTAAATTAGTTTCTGATGCTGCACAAAAAAAATCTAATAAGGAGTTATTGCAGTGAGACTACCAGATATGCCTCATATATCCACATGTAGGTGTAAATTAAATGAGCACATACTCTATCTTTAGTTTGATAACTAGAATGTTATTAGGGCAGGAAGCACTGTTAAAGCAGAATAGGGTCATGTTTGGAATAATCAGTTACGTATCAGAATGCAGTCTATTTCTCCATACATCTAAGAACTATTATGGTTCTTTAGAAATTTGTTTAAATATGCTTTAACTACAGGCTGGCTAGCTGTATTGTGTTCCAATTTAATGTCTTAGGCCCCATTCACAGCAGATCTGTTGCATTGCAATTCCTTTTTCACTGGATGCTAACGGAAGGGCACCGAAAAATGAATGGGTGTGAATGGAACCAGTTCACACCGCTGCAATCCATTCCGTTCCATTGTAGTGTGTTGAAAAAAGTAGAGCATGCTTTACTTTTTTTTTGATGCAATGGAACAGAGCAAAGCGGATGTAATCGCCATGAAACCGAAGTAGCAAAAAATACATAGATGTTTGTTCACTCAGGACATGTTAATTAAAATAAAGATTGGCAAAAAAGAGACAAAAAAATGCAACGAAACAGAAGTCAGCAGAGGTTGAAACTGCAAGTCAACAGAGCCTCCGTTGACCTGCCATTGTCTTCCAATTTTGGTGTGAACTGGCCCTCAACCATTTATTTGAAGAATATACACCTGTACTCTATGTATGAAACTTTGCATGCACAGACCCGAAAGGTTTTCCTGTTTAATATTTTAAACAAAAAAAAGTAAAAAATAAAACAAACAAAAATGTGCTGTGCAATATCAATGTAATTACAAGACCAAGAGTGGTTGTCCATTATTATCGGCAGCCCTATCCAATTTTGGGTCCTATTATTAAAGTAGACTATCCAGTAAACCATAACTGGGTTACTAA
The DNA here is from genome assembly GCF_000935625.1 of Nanorana parkeri. Classification (NCBI taxonomy): domain Eukaryota; kingdom Metazoa; phylum Chordata; class Amphibia; order Anura; family Dicroglossidae; genus Nanorana; species Nanorana parkeri. The sequence continues at coordinate 134,961 of NW_017306460.1, forward strand.
TATAGAGGGGTATAACCTGTTTAGGAGGGACAGAGGTGGGAGAAGGAGGGGGGTGTTTGCATTTACGTAAAAAATAATCTAAATGTGCATATAAGGGACGATATCGCGTCAAATAATGGGGAAGGCTGGAGCTAGATATGATGGATGCTAGCCGTAAACTTCTCGTGGGTATTTGCTATAAACCTCCAAATATAGGGGAAGAGGGAGAAGTCAATCTTCACTCACAGATAGGAATAGCTGGGAGAGAGGGCAATGTAGTCGTGATGGGTGACTTCAATTACCCAGACATCAATTGGGCCAATGGAACTTCGGGTTCGGCATGGATTATATTTAATTTGCTAAAGCATTGAGTTTGATAAACACCATTTTATTCATCAAATAGTGACTTCACCTTTTTGTATCTTAGTGCTGCTGACCTTCAACATTTTTAACCACTCCCCATCTATATGTATTTGTTGCAGTGTCAACTGTTCAGCTATCTGGACTGACTCTTGATGGTGACAATGGTTGACTATTTATATACATTGAGAGATTAAAACATTTCTTTAAAATAGTACCTTCCAAGAACATAATACTACAAAAATTTTTTTTGCATATATGTTGTTCTGCCCCAGTGACAACCACAACTCCATTGAGGCTGGGGAATCTGGCTAACCAAAAAGAATACCAAGTATCGGGACTGTTGGAAGCTCTCTCCAGCTCCTGCACCCACAGGCTGGCTATAATAATAATGGTTTAATACAGTCACACAGAAGCCAGAATGGTGAACCAGTGCTGTAGAGGAAGAGAGAGTTGAAGCTATGTGTGGGCTGAGCTTCTCCGGCTATTCCCTATGGTCACTAAGGCAGTGCATGGCCAGTGGAATATGGAGACTATAGCTAGGAACTAGACTGGAGGCCTGGAGCAAAAGTAAGAAAAAGGAGAGGGAAGGCCGACAGGGATACAGTTATTGTCAATGATACTGCCATGTCAAATCACATGGGTATTTAATGATTTCCTGTTTGTTGCTTTGGTTTTGTATCAATTGCCCCTATCTTGTATCTGTTGCCTGGGCACTGGATCAAAACACAATTTGTTGCCTATGTATTGTATTAATTGCCAGTTTGCTGCCTGGGTACTATAATGATTGCCCAATTTTGCCCAGATTTTGTAACAATTGCCTATATGTTGCTTGCTTATTGTAATGACCACCATTTTGTTGCCCAGGTATTGTACTGAGCGCTCATTTTTTGAGCATGTATTTTAACAAATGCCTATTTATTAGTCACCTATTGTAAGAAGCATCCATCTTTTGCCTGCTTATTGTAATGATTGCCCTTTTATTACCCATGTATTGCAATGGTTGCCTGTTTGTTGGCCATGTATTGTCAGAAGACCCGACTTCTTGCCTAACTCAACACTGGTTGTTTAGAGGACCATATTACTATAATTTAACCCATGGCAGGCGTGTCACTGGGCCCTGCAGAATAGGCATGAATAATAACAGAACAACTCAGGGCCGGTGCACACCTATGCGACCCCCCAGTGTGCGGCAATTGTGAGCAATTTCGTGCGGATTGCAGCGCGGTCAGGAGTCACATAGGAGTGCACCGATCATGCTGTGATAATTATTTTCCAATGGCACCCCAGTCGTTTCCCGCCCTGATCCCTCCTGTGCTTCTGAACATGTTCGCAGCTAAAACAGCCATGCGTTGTGTATCCGATACATGACGCTTGACTGCAATTGTGTTCAGAAGCACGGGCGGAATTGTGGCGGGAAACTGCGCAATCCGCCCGGCGTGACTGGGGTGCCATTGGATAATAATTTCGCCCACAGCGCGATTGGTGGAGTTTTCTCAATTTTTACGGCAAACGTGGAAATCTTTTGGCTGTTGGGGTGCATATCAGGGCTGTGCATGCCTCATGCAGACCTGAGAGGAGTCCATTGTTTGACAGGATCACATAAGTCAGCAGATCCATTCATTCTGCACCTAAGAAGCTTCCTGCTGCACTTTGATATAGTCATTAGCTTGTTTTTGCACCAGTAGAAGGAACCCACTGCTTACATTTCATTAGGATTGAACATTTTTATACATAAAAATATTTTAATCTTTTATATTAGGATCTTCTCATTTGCTGCTGTCATCAAAGAGATTGTAATGTTAGCAAGAACTCCAAGCACAACTATTAATAATGACATGTAAATGTAGGCATAGGTTGGAACATTGAAAAGCTTATCTAACCAATGTTTCATTTCATAAATGGGGCAGATCGCAAATGAATCTTGACACCTTGATACTTTGATGTGATAAAATCTTCTTCATGTAATCTAACCCTGCAAGTATCCTTCTGCATTATACAGTGACTTGTGTTGTGATTAACTATTTTCGTTTTAGTAAAAGTCAAACAATTCATTGAGATATCAGTTTTTGATAGGATGGAACAAGTACATTAATATGTAAGTTCACCTTTATGAATTATTGTATACTTTGATTCTTTCACATGTATCATTCTCAAGTTATAATTGTATATCTTCTTCCTTTTCAACCCAATTTACTATATATAATAAAAACCTAGATTTAAAGCAGAACTAAAGTATTTTTTCAAACATTCTAAAATTGCAAATTGTCAGTGCATAATTGAAAATCTGTATTACTTTTTGCAATATTCATATTATCCATATGCCATCTTGCCTTGTCTGTTTTTCAGGGAAGTGATGTAATAATTCTCTTATGGTAAGCTCACTTTAGGAACACTTTTTTATTCTTTGCAAGGAATTGAGGGTTTAATAGGGTGGTTCTATCTTTACCCTTATCTTCATTTTCTCCAGCTTTTTTTCAGCCATTTGTTACTTTATTAAAATTAAAACCAGGCCAGGATTTGGGGGAGCCACACAGTTTTCTGAATGATGGTCTCTGCCCCTTATACAGATATAAGAGCATTGTGACAAAAGGGAGGTGTAGAAAGCCTACGACTAGGGATGAGCGAATTTGCTCAGGTTCAATTTGCCAAAAAGAGTACGGGAAGCTGGGCACTGGCATGTTCCAATGCAAAAAATAAATAAACACTGAACAGCAGGAAGAGGGTTTTATTATGCAGCTTCAAGGCCCAACATTGAAAATGCATGGATCCTTTAAATAATATGGTTGAGGGTGCTGTAGATGTACGCAGTGTGACACAACTGTACAATTTTCACAGACAGTCTCAGAGACAGTGTACACTGGCAGTGCCTATCTGGTTGTGGAACTGCTTTGTTTCTTTTGCAATACTCTTGGTTTAAATAAAGCAGTAACACCCCAATTATATATATATATATAT
>NW_017306460.1:138274-143044 GCF_000935625.1 Nanorana parkeri
ATATATATATATATATATATATATATATATATATATGTACATTTACACACATGCACATATACAAAGATATACTAGGTTCATTTTGGACAGAAGCCAATTAACCTACCAGCAAGTCTGGTGGTGGTGGGGGGTGGGATAATTGGAGTACTCAGAGTATACCTATGCAAGCACAGTGCCCGGAGGCTGTCCCTGTTCCAGCTGATGCAAAATTGCCCTGCCACTGGCTAATTTCTATAAGACTATTGAAAAGAGATCAAAAAGGTGTTTAACTACAAGAATTAAGATACCATAGATGACTTGTCAGCATATATTTGGCTGTCAGCAGGACAATTTTTAATAGCAAAGCTAGGCCCAATTTACTAGAGATGTCGAAAAACAAACATCTGAAAAGCAGCAGCCTGAATGCCAAAATGTTCTCAGCAAGCTCTAGGCCCTATGAGACTCTGAAACAGTTGGTAACAGCGTCCTACATGGAAGCAGTGTTTTCATATTTTTTTAAAAAAAATAGCTCTATGAATAATGAAGTGATCTTTAGTGGAATGCTGTGTCTATAAAAGAATTAACACTAACTGACAGCTTATTGAAAATATGTAAATTTTTTATTTTAATTCATTATCTTCCATAAAAATTCAGAAAATAAATAACTTTACAACCTACAACTTGATAAATACAATTAGGGCTGTATTAAGACACTATGCCGCTCTATGCTCACAGGAATGATGATACCCTTTTATACACATTTCACTCCCTTTGTCATGTGATTATGTTTGTAAACGCTGCTGAAAGAAAATGCTTCTGGAGGTAACATGAAGTCTGCTTTTTATGCAGAGCTACTTTTCAACTGCAAAGACCATCAAACAAGGATAGAAAAAGTAATTTAATATGTGCTGAATGACAAATAACCTTCTGACTCCTTTCACCATCCTCTGCTGCCCCTTAACTCCATTCTCTGGGCACAAATGAGTGGCTCACATTAATGAGCCACCTCATAAAAATGTAAAACCCAACAGCCCAGATATTACATGACAGACATGAAAGGCACTTGGGTATCTGGAATGTTTGAAATCGAAATCTCTTCATGAGCACTGAAAACTTCAAGGCCCTGACTTCTTAATGTATCTCTCAAAAAAAAACTTGAATTGCATATTACAACCAGCAGCTGATCTGAGACCCTGAGGGGCCCTGGGACTACTTGGCCTGTTTGGGGTTTTCCACACTGCACACCTCCCCCCATATCCTTACCCATCTGAATTTTCTTCCATCTCCTTACACTTTATCTTAGGATCTTTTCTCCTCTCTCCTTTCCCTTCCGATCTTTATCTTGGCTTGTTTTCTCAACTTCCACCACAGCTACAGTAATGAACTTTTATTACTACTGACCCCCTGAAGCTGCCTGACTTCTACAAAGCTTGCATTTAACTCCACATAGGTATAACTAGCTAGCTATGCTGGAATCAAACAGACTGTTTATGTGAACATTAACAATACTGTTGATGTGGACATTTGTTTACAGTGGTAAGCCCCAATATTTCATGCTGCGATTACTCTTTTGTATGTCTGCTGAATTTCTGAGCAAAATCTTAATCTGTAAATTTAGGAGTAAATGTCCAGGTGGCCGGAAAAAAAAAAAAAGTTATTACAATTTGTAAATGTCAAGGCCTGTGCTCCCCCTCTAAACCTGCTGTCCCTGGACACAGGCCCATGAGAACCATTGTGATAACTACAGCTCTGAGTATCATGTTGTATCTCCTTTTCCCAAAATAAAGTTTTGGTGTGATTTTGATGTTTTTGCATTCCTTGACCAGTGTATATGTCAGGAAACCATGGAATAACTCAACCTGAAACTAAAATGGACAGCTTTCAATCTAAACAATATTATATGCCTGTACAGATATGAAAGCACACACGTGGGTTATTGCCATAGCGAGTGATGCTAAAAATGTCAGTGCTTTTGCTCATGTCATGTTGCCTCTGAAATGACTCTTTAGCGTAAAAATGACAATTTTTAATGTATTCGTTTATTTATTTATTATTTCACCATCTTCAAGTAGAATTTGAAGAAAAAAAACACCAGTTTGCCAATATGGCATTTATTAAATATCCTGGCATATCTGCTTTTATACATGAAGATATGTTATTAGGATTTTTTAAACCATAGAAAGTTAGAGCCATTGAAATCAGAGCATGATATGAGATAAAGTGTTGCCCCTTGAAATCTACGAATTTATACTTAACTTTTCGCTACATTCCAGTTTCATATGTATCAAATCATGACATTTCTGGGATTATTGCTTGTGTGAAAATTAACTAAATAACTGAAGGTAATAGCTGGAAGGAGTCATTGTTCTACAAATCTTACTATGAAGAATTGACAAAGTAACAGAGAAGACCGAAAGTTCTATCACTGCCAAATCTATGCGTTGATACCTGAAGCAGTGTTGTGGGCTTAAAATTAAAGTGACACTAAACTCAGGAGTTAAACTTTAAAATTGCATTCAAGTACCTTAACTATTAACAGAAATGTATCTTATTTGTGTATCACTCGGCTGTAGATCCTCAAATCATCTCTGAATTCATGATGACACTGTTCTTCCTTCTGGCTACTTTTGTTCCCCACCACTATTGTGGTGGACTACAATCTCACATTTAGTTTACTTATTTATATTGAAATTATAGTCTATTACTGGAATGAGCTTGGAGTGATGGCTACTTTACAACACACATGGACTATGGAGAACAAAAGTAGCCCCCCTCCAGAAGGAAGGACAGTGTCAGCACCAATTCAGAGATTATTTGAGGATCTACAGCTGAGTGATACACAAATAAGATGCATTTTTGTTAATTTTAGGGCATTCAAGTACTTGAATGCACTTTTAAAGTTTCACTCCTGAGTTTAGTGTCTCTTTAAGTAAAAGAGCAGATTGATACTCTCACTATGGAAATTAGGACATATGGCTCCTAGATAGACAGAGGTCCCCATGCAATTGCTCCACTTGCCGTGGCAATAGTTCCACCCTGGTGGCTGCAGCTGTTTAGCTTATATATTATTTTACACTGTTATGATCACAGATAAATATTCTTTATGCAGGTAGAAGAAAATAAATTGCAGTTCAGAAAATGTGGTTGTGTTGGATACCAGTTCTGCATGTTTAGCAAAAACTATTTTGATGTTGGGAATACAGATGGAAGCTGTTTTTTAAAATAAACTTTGTGTTAAAATATATTTTGAAAAAAAAAACGTTTTAAGCAATTCTTAGAGGTCATAATATCAGAGCACATGATGGATTAGTCTTACAGAAATCTTGGCAGGTTCCTGAAAAACACCATGACCCTCATCTCACATTCGTCTCCTCACATCCATAGAGGGTGTTCCACTGTCTGTTTTCTCTTTACCTGGCGTCTGACACTTCTCCACCTAAGGGAAACATAATGTAGACTATCAGACCTAAAATATGTCAGATCAGTTTTCAGTTCCCTTCTACAACTTATTGTTAACTGTTTTAGAACCCATGCCAAGAAAACCAGTAATGCCAATCTGTAAAGGAAATTGACGCTGACTTCAACAAACGGGCTACTTGCCATGTTATTGCGCAAAATAAAGCTAAACATGTGTCTGCTTGCTACTGACAACACAGCACACTGGTATATACTGTATTAATAGGCCCTAAACTGCCAACCTGGTCAAAAGATCTAAAGTGGATATGAGCTCAAACAGTGAAGATTTGCTATGTTATAGGGAATATTTAGAAATGTTAATTTTGTCTATGCAGTAGCTTAAAATGCTACATTTTGTCTTCAATTTTTACTGAATAGAGAAAGGACTGCCTAGGCATTCTTATAATGCAGCCAAATATCTGTCATACAGTATAAGGCTCTGCTGCCTCTTACTGCTGGTCTAGTGAGATTTGGTGATGTCACAAAATACTATGCCATTCATTTGCTGGAGGTTATGACTGAGGACCTGCAGAGCAAAGATATCCATGCTTCTGCTCTATTCATTCTGTAGATCTGTGACTTCCGCACTTTACCATTGCTTCTTGAATAGTACCCTACCATACTGCAGATCACTGCTCATCTAGGGGGCTGCCCAGTCCTGTACCAAGAGGACCACCTCCACGCAGAGACACAATTTAGTACAAGACATGGGAAGTCAGTATTGAGTAGAAGATCAGATGGAAGGAGCCCTAAGGTTAATACCTTGTCCTCTGCTTGCCTCATCTGAGCACAGGTTCCACAGCACATTTACATATACCTTAAACTGAAGTATAATCAGAGGGACCGAGCAGAACAGAAAAAGAGTTAAAAAAGTTAAAAAAGTAAATAGAAAATGATTGTGCGGAGCTAGCAGTGAGTGACAGCTAGCTCCGCCCAATAGTTTCCTATTGTCTGGCGGCTCTGCTGCCGTCAAAAAAAACGAAAAAAAAAACTCTCCCGGGTGCTCTGGGAGCCTCCAGCTGCCGGCCGCCCAGGAGAGAAACACTGCTGTGGCTTTCTTTTATGTCTCTTTTAGTTCTTCAGCCTGCTGAAGTATAATATGACAGGACAGTGCGGGCACCATAGGTGGCGGTCTGATTATGCAGGATTTTAGCATGCCAAAGCAGTACATGGTTTTTCATGGAAATTTGTTGTTTTATATTGTAGGCCTGTAATTCTTAGTAAATCTTAGGAATAACTCACCTAAATCTGTCCAAACAAGAGTCCAGTAGACATCTCGGATATGATAAAGTTTGAAACACAAAATAATAAATTATAATATAACAAATAATTAGA
>NW_017306460.1:143522-191564 GCF_000935625.1 Nanorana parkeri
TATAATATAATAATTTAAAAAATGGTCCAGTAAATGGGAATCCTGGGGGCGCTACCTGATCCATACCACAGTCAATAGAGTACCAAGTTCGCACATCACTGAGCTCGGTCGCAGAATCGTCGCTGTCGTCACTTTCAGTGTCTGATGATGAATTTCCCAACGAATCGCTATCACTCAATTCTGCAAGTGATTCTAATTCACTATCGCTGTTTTCTACCTGGTGTAAAACCGCTTTTGACCTTTAGGGACGCTTTTTGGATGCCATGGACGTTCTCAAGTTTCCAGGCTGAAAGAACAGTAAAAGTGCAGGCAGGGCACTGGATAAAGCTCTAGGGACAAAATTGAAGTGAAATTATTTGATAAAGTAATGTAAATCATAGCAGATTACATTGTATTGTGTGTATTCTGTGTATATTGCATCTTTTCACTTTTGAATTCCCTGCCGGCTCTGCACCCCGCTGTGACGCCGAAAACAAAACTAAAAGTCAGATGAGGACACCGCGGGCTCGTAGGGACAAGGTAAGTGACACTTTTGTGCAATCCCGAGTGTGGCTCGGGGGTACCACTATTTGTACTGAAAATTAACCCCGAGCCACACTCGGGAATACCGCCAGGGAGGTTAAAAGGACAGGTGACTTTAAATGATCCATAGTACAACTACATGTTATGTACTATGGATCATGCACCTATTCATGTTAGCAGGGGAGAATGGTAAATCTATTGCTGTAGTGTAGTGGAGGTGTGTGCTGTATATATGTACTACATATACATTACACATGTCCAGTACACTATAACAATAGATTTACAGCCAGCCCTGTCCCAGCTTCCCTCACTCACAGTTCACTCCGATCCCTGTTGCCTCACAAGGTGCCTCTTGTAGTCAGCGCTGGGCAGAATCGCTGCATTGCATCTCGGTGCTCAGCTTGTGGGAGGTGCTCACAATTCTGTCCTGCTAACATGAATAGGTTAAATCATGATCCATAGTACATATACAGCACACACGTCCAGTACACTGCAGTAATAGAGTTACAATTACCCCCTGCTAACATGAATAGGTTAAATCATGATCCATAGTACATAACAGTACATAACATGTAGTTGTACTACAGATCATGTAATCCATTCATGTTAGCAGGGGATCATTGTAAATCTATTGCTGCAGTGAATTGGGAATCTGTACATGTACTATGTACCATGTACTACATATAGACTGCACTGCAGCAATAGATTTACAATGATCCCCTGCTAACATGAATGGGTTAAATGATCCGTAGTACAACTACATGGTATGTACTTGTATGTACTACGCATCATTTAACCTATTCATGTTAGCATTGGATAATTGTAAATCTATTGTTGCAGTGCATTCTATATGTAATATTTAGTACATGTACATATAGAGTGCACTGCAACAATAGATTTCTCCAGTGGGCGGCACTCCGAGTGGGGTCCTCTGGGCAGTCACTGGTCACCTAAATTAGGACCCCACCTGGAGCGCCGTCCACCGGAGCAGCAGTGACTCGACGCTCGGCAACGTAAGAAAAAAAAACCATAGCGCAAGCTGCGGCGCTATGTATTGGGGCATTTTGACAAGTACTTGTCAAAATGCCCTGTATCGGTCCCGATACCGATGCTAGTACCGGTATCGGGACATACCTAGTATGTACTAATATATTTTGCATTAAAAATAACTTTTGTATCTTTGTTTCTGTACTTAATACATTATCACACATTGTTATATAAAATCGACACATTTCCTTGCCAGTTTTGTTTTTGAATTTTAATTAACTGCGGAAACTTTTTTTTCACAGACTTTTTTGTCTCTTGTCACTATTCTACACACCTTCTTTTTTCTGTTTTGCATAGTACAGCATTGCTCTCTTAAAACAGAAGATACATGTCATCACTTCCATTCCAAATCCAAAAACAACATTTTATATTTATGAAGCAGTGAATCAGATTCAAGTGTATCTAAACCCCAAAAATATTGCAGCTTGCCAGTTCTTGCGTGTGGTGGCTGCAGTATTTTTTTATTTTCAGACATCTTTCCTTCATTTTTACCTTGTGATTCTTACCAGAAACACATACTAGTCCTAGGATGACAATACTTATTTGTCCTTCTGTGTCAGGACAACAGAAACAAGAAAGGGCTACAGAAATGTAACATAGAGGGGCGTGGTTTTGTTGTTCTCAGGCCTCGTTCACACCATCCTCAGTGCGTTCTGGCCCGATTGTGGCCGGAACGCACTGGATTGCATTGCGGCCGGCTCAGTTTGTTGTGGGGCGGGAGGGGGCGTGGTGGTGCATTGAAGTGAATGGCACCACAGCCATGCCCTCTGGCCACAATGCGATCGGCCGATCGTGAACGCAAGACACATCAATGACTGTGGTCCTGTCCAGTCAGAAAAAATGCTGGGTCCTGTCCAGTCGGAAAAAATGCTGCAAGCACTATTTTTTCTGACCGGACCGCAGGCATTGATGTGCCATGTGTTCCCATGCGACCGATCGCATTGTAGCTGCAGTGCCATTCACTTCAATGGACCACCACGCCCCCTCCCGCCCCACAACAAACTGAGCTAGCCTCAATGCGATCCAGTGCGTTCTGGCCACAATCGAGTCGGAACGCACTGGGTATGGTGGGAACGAGGCCTCAGAGAACACTGTAATTGATAACAGTCAACACAGGCAGAAAGCACAGGAAGTTATAAGTTCATAAGATTTCTGGTAAGTTTGACAGGTAATTTTTTTTAAACTTATCAAACAGATAATCAGACACTTTCAATTGTATTTTTAACAGAACAAAATGGAGCAAATAAGAAAAGTTTACTGTTAGGGTTTATATACACGTTTACTGATTATGGGGCCATAGCTTCATCATTGAATGTATGTTGAAACATTTTACACAAGTGATTAACTTTTGTGGACACCCTCCATATTCATCTAAATCCACACAAAGTGAGAACTTTAGCCAATAGACAATCATGAAGCCAAATGCTGGATAAGTGAATGAACTTAAATAGCTTACCAGGGGCATCCCGAGGCCGGGTGTCACCCGGAGCGGCTATCAGGTGACGCCGTGACGTCATCGCGCATGCACGATCAATCGATGAACGACGCCCGCTAATCACAACTTTACAGTCTGTGGACTGTAAAAAAAATATTTCGTCTAATGTCATTTTGCTGCAACAAAATGTAGTTTGTAATGAAAATGCGTACATACTACCGCTAACAAAATTAACAAAAATTCTGATTTTGTCCGAATCCAAAACAAAATTAACTTTCGGACCTGAAACCTAAAAAACAAAATATCAAAAAATCCGAGTGAAAACTAAAAGAAACAAATTCTTTGCCGGCGCACGTGTCTAATAGTTTTACAGTAGCTTGAGAAAATCATAAATAAGATGTACTTGAAAATGCAGATGTTTAACTAGAAGGAGGTCAATAGTCACATAGAACAGCATAGTAGTGGAGGGAGGTAATTAAGATCGTAAGTACAGGGGCACCTGGGTAGGATTTTTATAGCAGAGGCCTAATTAGTACCTTGTAACCAGACAAACAAGACTCAACCCTATTGCATTTGATAAGATGTCCTCAATGAGAATAAACTCTTGTTTTTGCTGGAGGCAGGTCAATAGTTACATAGAACAGCATAGTAGTGGAGGGAGATAATTAGGACTGTAAGTGCAGGGGCACTTACAGGGTAAGATTTTTATACCAGAGGCCCAATTAGTACCTAGTAACTGGAAAGACCAAACTTTATTGAATTTGATAAGGTGTCCTCCATGAGAATACACTCATAGTTTTGCTGGAAGAAGGTCAATAGTTAAATAGAACAGCATAGTAATGGAGGGAGGTAATTAGGATCATACGTAGAGAGAGGGCCTACTGGGTAAGATTCCTATAGGAGATGCCCGATAAGTACCTTGTAACCAGAAAGACCTAACCCTATTAAATTTGGTAAGGTATCCTCCAAGAGAAAACACTCATATTTTTAATGGAGGGAGGTCAATAGTTACTTAGAACAGCATAGTAGTGGAAAGAGGTAATTAGTATAATACATACAGAGGGGCTACTGGGTAAGAGTCCTATAGCAGAGGTATAATAAGTACCTTGTAACCAGAAAGACCAAACCTTATTAAATTTGGAAAGGTGCCTTCCATGAGAATACACAAATTTTTTTTGTAGAGGGGGGTAACTCCATTTGTCAAGTGCAATGGAATTTTGAATAGAGACCATTAGTTCTGGAATTGCAATAATCATGTAATGTTGAGTGAAGTGTTCACTACCTATACAACAAGTATAATTGGGATCAAGATGGACAAGACAGCCCATACAATCATGTATAATTTAGTAGTCTGAAGCCAGAGTTCAAGGCTTTTTAATAATACAAACTGATACTGTTGGGTATTATGGCATGGTAGGAATGTATTCATGCAAGTTACTGATAAATTCACCTTAACAGATTATTTCTGATGGTTTTTATTAGTTATTGCTCTTTGTGCACCCTCCCTATAACTCTATGTACTATTTTATCCCTGTCTAACAAGCTGAAGCTGGCTAAACATGGGTAGATTTTCAAAAAGATAGTTCATACGGAAAATCCCATCAGAACACTTGACATTGCAAGGCTTTAAAATTCCATTTTGGGCATTAATGGAGTTTCTCAAACAAAAAAATTTCCATCTGCTGTTTTCATATTTTTCATAATCATAATGTTCTGAAACATGATTTTTTTTCTACCGAAATTCTACTGGTGTTTGGCCAGCTTAAGGACCTTTCTAGGGTCATAGAGTCTGGATTTAGATCCATCCAAATTGGATATAACCCATTCAAAAATACCATTACATTTTATATACTAACCAAACATACTCGTACAGCAAATCCGGAACTTGTCAACTCTGTACACTGAGGCATTATATTCAGTTCCGTAATACAGGCTTGTACCTTTGAAATTGAAGCAGCTCATAACAATTCATGGCAGATCAACAGTTTGTGAAAGTCTGGAAACATGTGTATAGATTGTAGCTAGGAGGGGATCTTTAATACTGAATAGATTGTCAATGATCATTAAGCAATAGCTGCCTGAGCAGTTTTAATTATGTGCAGCTGATTATTGCAATCTCCCAGTGTGGTGATTAGGAATTACGAAGGCTCCAGAGATTCAGTCATCTCACAAGTGGAGCTATGAAGGGAAAACTTCATCTTTATTAATGTGCTGAAGCTCTGTACCCTTATGGTATCTGCATCCAATTCACAGGTAGACACCTAAGGCCCTGTGCCTTTTAGTTTTTTAGTTAGCAGTGAACTACAAAGATTGTTATGCATTTTTTACAAGTAGATCTGCACTGAATGCTGAATCTTTAAATCATTATTATTAAACTTTAAGCTCCGGCCACTTGCACAGACAGATCAGCGTCCCTGGTTACCAGGTAACCAGGGTCACTGATCTCCAGACAGCACAACTCTCGCGGACGCTCTGGGAGTCTCCCGCTTTTAGATAGCGGCTCCCGGCTGCCCGGGAGAGAAACACTTTCTCCCGGAAAGGTTTACTCTGCTTGATCCAGATGTTGGATCGGCTGAGTCTAACTCTTTCTGCACTTCAGGTCGGCCGAACATGCTGAGCATGTTTGGCCGACCAGAAGCCAGGGCAGCAAGCCGATGTATGGCTGATTTTAGTCGGTGTACAGCTGAAATCAGCCGTACAAGCCTGAAGTGAATAGCCGAACAGCGTTCGGCTCACTTCACTTCGGGTCGGTTATTCGCCTACAGCAGCTTTGTGAATAGACCCTTTAGTCAACTTTCATCAGATCTAATTAACCCCTCACCTTATTTTCATCCTATTTTTATAATTACTGTTATTTTAAACCATTAATAAAGTTTAGTTATTTGTGTTTTTTATTATTTTTTGTGTCACATATAAAACAAAAAAAAGTTAAAAAAGCTTTAATTTCATCTGTAAATTACCTCACCATACTTTCTAATAAAAATTTAACTTTAGTGTCATAATAAATGAGACAAATTATAGAAAACAATGTGCACTTGTATGAGCAGTAAAGCAAGCTGTATCAAAACTAACATTAGTCAGCTGGAAAAAAATTTTGACCATTCTAACCCCCCCCCCCAAAAAAAAAAGTAACTTTGTTGCCTTAAAGTGTATTTCCACCTTTGCAAAGTAGTCCTGGTCAGGTATCATGCCCTTATCCCATTCACTTCTATGACTGGTCTGTGCTCATGGCAGCCCCCAGCCAAACACAGGTCTACAGACCCAGCAAGGCAATGAATGTAGTGAGCAGCACGCATGTAAAATAGGAGCTGCTAAACCCGTGACCCGAGAAGACCTTGTGCTATCAAGTTTTAACACAATTTTTTTTTTTGGCTCATACCTTCCTTCCAGCCCTGCATCATTAAGTCTTAATGAAAGGGGCCCTTTGTAACTCCCAGAAGGGAGTTACATAATTACTGTGACAAATGATTACTGTCACAAATTAACTTAATCAGAAATGTCAACCATAATTTGGAACTCCCTTTCTCTACAAACTTTGACATGAGTAATCCCTGACTAGGTAATGCAAGACTACTTCAGTGCTTTTAAAATTGCACAATTCCTCCTGTTTAGTGTAACATTACTTGTGGCTGCTTACATGAATAAAGATTGCAAGAGGGGGAACACTGACTAGGTTTGCCATCTGTCTCCATTCAAGAGCATTTAAAAAAAAAAAACCACTGTCAACTTTTGCATTTCAAAAGTACTTGTCCATTTTTTATTGTGTGTGCGCTGCAGACAGCCTTTTTGAAGTCCAGGTCATAGCCTGCTCCTCAAAGGTTTGCTGGTAATTTTTCTCTGATGACTAGTGCCTATCCACCTAGTTACAGTTTGCAACCACAGGCTTCACCCACCTTCCAAAATCCAACAGCATACCCTCAACTGTACTTTCAGTGGCACATGCCAGAGAAGTAGGTGAGTGCAGGGCTAATGGGCACCTCAACCAGCATCAGGCCATGCTGCCTTCAGACTGCATTGACTACATTGACAGTGCATTGACTCTCAGTAAGCTGTCTTACCAGGGCAGCCACAATTAATGAGCACCAGCAGCCTTTGTGCCAGCCTCAGTGTCCGGTTCTGCTGTTACAGAGTGTGTTGGTGAAAGTCATGGCCAACGACACACAGACATGACATTGTGTTACACACACTTACAGACACTCAGAGCTGAATGATTTATCATAATTAAATGGAATGAGAGAGAGACTATGAGAAGTTATATTGGTTACTATTATGTTAATAAAAACCCTGGCTCTATTTTACCAGGTGTACAGTCCCTATTTAAGTGTAAATAAAGGAAAACATTTTGGTTTATTTTTGAATAAGCAGTGAGGGGTTTTCCTGTATTTATTGTTGTCTGGGAAGAATAAAGATGGCCATACATTATGCAAATTTGATCAGTTCAGGAATTCGCACAGCGGGTGCCACTGTCGGCACCTTTTCGGGCAGCATCCCTCAATCAGCAAATCGAAGGAGCCCGTCTGAAAATCTTTGAACAAACAGAGTGGGCAGCCAATGAGCTGCTGGCGCTGCTGGCCGAGGGGGATTCCTCCATCAATGCTTGTAAGCATTGATGGAGGAATCTGTTCTATTTTTTTTCCATTCAGCCAGGGGGTTGAAAAAAAAAAAAAAGATACGTGTATCACCAGCTTTACCCTCTCAATTCTTCCTGGTGACCACTGTCACTGAGATAGAAAGCAAGGGAAAATGGAAAGTTTTGAGTTGCATGAAAGCAAGAGGTGAGTGTACATCCTCAATGGGGACACCTGTTCCACTGACAACTCTATAAAATGTGAATCCCATTTATGTAGAGAGATTTCCTGTTGTGTCTCCAGGACAAATAGTAAAGGGAAATCTCCCCCATGGGGTGCGGACTACAGAACTTAACTTATCAGGGGTGTTGTTAGTACTGTAAAACTGAGAAAATAAAAGGTTTTAGCTGTACATAAACTTTAGGGCATAAAGGGGTACAAAGCATTACCAGAAGCTCAAGTTTTACATACAGTAAATCTCTAGCGCTCACTGCTAAGTCAACATTCTCAAACTGGGTGGCCCATTATGGTAGCCGATGACATGAACTGGCATTACAGCTTTAAAGCCTATAAAAAACCTTCACTAAGCACTTTTTGTTAAATGGAATGCACCCTTTAGGTCCAAGTGTCTGGGGTATACCTGACGTGTGTAAGGAAAGCATATGTAACGCTCCTAGTTTAGTTATCAGGATCTCAACTGCGGAGGTATGTAACATTAACAGGATAACATTAGGAGATCTAGATGTTCTTTGACACTTACCTTTCCCTTCCCAAAAAAAATGCCTTGCTCTAGGTGCATCCTTGGTATCCCTGTCCTCGACATCTCATATATTATGTCTCCGATCTGATATCGTGCGACATCACATATACAAATTTAACTTTCCTTCTTGTTAACTCTTCTACTGTCTCCCATATCTACTTAACAGCTACAATTAAATCGGAGGGAATGTATTGGAGACAGGTTATTAACCAGTTGACATCCGCGGTGTTAAACCCTCTTCCCATCCAGGCCATTTTTCAGTATTCAGCGCACAATGGTCTTATCCATGCTCACATAAATGGTTTCACTTCTCTATAGTTTCCTGCACTGCACATGTAAATGCTGTGATCCTAACTCCAAAAATGCCTGGTCTTATATAATTTTTCTTTACCACCTGTGACTGTGATAAGAATTTTTCCGCATCTTAAATAATTCAGAGTTTATTACAAATGTTCACGTTCAAGAACATCTGGGCAACAGTGACCATAACACGATTTCATTACATCTGAGCAAAAAATATGTGCATGAAATACGCTTAGGGCAACACGCTGCCCACTGACACAGACTGCAAAAAATATACTGGAAAAAGACACAGTTTATAAATGACTTCAAATGAAATGTATCTTATACGTTAAATGAAACAATTTATTACTACGCCTAACAAGTAAAAAATAGAATGAAACTACTAAATGTAGTTTATTTCCACTGTTAAAAAGACATATGCTTCGGCTTAACTGAGCCGAAGTGACAGCTGAAGCTGTGAGAGAACGGCCTGCCGAAGGCCGGCCATTCACCCCACAAATGACAGCTGGGCGGAGCTAGCCATGATCTCACGGCTGGCTCTGTCCAGTTGTAATGACCTCCTCTGCTTTTCTAGCAGGTGGCTGCCAATAGGAAACAGTTGGGTGGAGCTAGCTGTCACTGATAGCTCCACCCAATTGTTTTTCTTTTTTTTTCTTTTCTAAAATATCTTTATTTATTTTTTAATTTTACTATTTTACTTCGGCAACTTTGTGAATAACCCTGTCACTTTTTTGCAACAAACGTTTGTAATTATCGTTTTCCAAATTCTAAAGGAAAATTCTGAAAGATTCTAATCTAATAATGTAACAAATAAACTTTTGGACACAAATCCTGAAAAAACAAAAAATGAAAAATCTGAAGAGAAAAAAACAATTTTGCCCGCTTACATGTCTAGTTGTGCATTTCTCCACATGGTTCTAGCAACACACTATGTTCAAAACCGGTCCAGCAATATTCATCTGTGTTTGTTTTCTACACACTTGTCTTATTAAGTAGAATGTTTCATTTATTTTATGTTGACTTTTTACTGATAGCTATTTGAGTGAGATGCTTCTACTGATACTCATCTTTCTTGGTTTAAGTGCTTCTAATATAAATGTTACTTACAGTGGCATTTTAACAGACATGCTTGATGTTGGGCTATTACTACATAATTTTACATCAGCCGAAGCGTATTGTAGCTCTGTAGGATGTTGCTGGCATTATCAGTGTTTTATTAGATCTAGTTGTAATGCCATGTAATTTGTTACTATGTAAAATGACTGGCATGTTACACCTTGCTGGGCTTTGTTCACTTACATATAATTTTGTATTGGAAAAACTACTAACATTTAACGCAACTTGAGATTTATGTCATACTAACATACTAATAATTTCAGAAAAAAAACATTTATTTGCCGATAGTTGTGTTTTTTTCATTTTTATTGTTTCAAATGATTAAAATTTAAAGCATAATTGCAGTTTTAAGCACATTTCCCAGCTCATTTATGCATTTTTTAATTAAAAAACATCACAAAATCAGTTTTAAGTTTATCTGATGTAAACATCATAAAGCCTTCTTTGCATTGCCATTGCCATATGACAGCTGGAACCTGTTCTTAGGCTTGCCATGGGAGTGTCTGTTGTGTAAATTAAACCCTACAAACCATAATTTAAGCCATAACTCTTACCTTAATGTATATCTAACACAAAAACTTTTCTTTAAGGTTATGATAGAGTAGGGGCCTCTGATGCTTTTTTTATTGTTTTGGGGAGGTTTTCCTTCCCTAACATGAGACAGAACTCAAAGTGAAAGGAGATCTTTTGAAATCCTCCCTTATAAAGCTATCACTGGAACAAGTGTTCCCATTGGAAGATCCTCACTCCATTCTTGGCCTAGAGGCAACTCCAAATTTCAAATGTTGTCCTCATTTTCAGTCCTGGTGGCAAAGGTTACCTGGACAAAAAGAGAGGATAAAGCTCCCTAACTAGGACAAAGACAGCAATAGATCTCTCTAAGAGGTTTTAAATCTTCCCTGCTCTATCCAAAACACATAATTGGCATCAGATATGCTTCAAGCATTTAGATTATACAAACCTGAACCTACCTCATCAGGGGCTAGAAGGTTTAAGGCTGAATGTTGCCCTTTACTATTCAGCAAAATCTATAACTGATGAAAAAAGGTTTACAGAATAACAGCAAACTAAATCTAGGGGGCCTCTCAAAGGTTCAAATTGTACTTCCTGAAACAGGACTGGGAGTAAAGAATGTATCCTGATAACTAGAACACAGCACAAATAAACATAGGATGACCAATAAATCCTAAGCAGATCAGTGATATACCACATACATGAATATTATTATGTTCTGTATATTCATAAAAAAGTTCTGGTAGTGTGTAAGAAATCCAGAATCCACATTAAGTCCCTCCTTTATGGAATTCAAATGTAAAATCATTTTTATTTCGAATGTTTTTCTTTCATGAGAGTTTTTAAAATTCCCTTTCAGTACTTTAATATTGAGGTTTTGGACGGAGTGATCCTTCTGGGAGAAGTGATGTCCTACTGGAGTGCAATATTCATTTTCTTTGTGGTTCTTGATCGAGCTTGATTAAGAAGTTTTTATGAATATACAGAACATAACAATATTCATGTATGTGGTATATCACTGATCTGCTTAGGATTTATTTGTCATCCTATGTTTATTTGTTCTGTGTTCTAGTTATCAGGATACATTCTTTACTCCCAGGTCCAACACAACCTGCGGTTGTGACATGTAGTCCAACACCGCCCACAATCCTGAATGCCACAACCGCCGGGCGCCAATGCCATCCACAATTAAATCAGCTCTATATACATACGGTATACATGATTCGAATCCGGTAGCGGCAGCCTAATTTAGCAGGCGGGCGGATCCAAAATCTAGTGTCAGAAGGGGCACTGCCAGAAAATAAGGTGCTGCTTGCAGAACAGAATATTGTAATAATACATTACATTGCAGTGGTTTGTTATGTATAACAGCAATTGTGCCTCTTTTTTCTTTTTACACATCCTGACATTTTTGTGTGCAGCAATGGAATCTCTTCCAAACAAAATTTGGCACATTACGGTCATTAAAATGGGTCTGTCATCCACACTGCACATTACTATGTTTTGTTGCTGTAGTGCTTTGTGATACACATGATCCAGGCACAGAGTGAAGGATGGAGGGCCCCAGACTGAAGGAAGGAGGGCCCAGGAACCTGCAATGTCGGAGATTACCAGGGCCCCCTGTCTGGGCCCCGCAAGTGGCTGAATGGTAGAGCTAAGTCGCAGCTGCAACTATGTGGCCCTGGTAGTTCTGCCACTGTATAGAGGACTACAAATCCCAACAATACATTATAGAGCAATGAAGAATACCACCAGCAATAGAGGTCTACAAATCTCAGCAATACATTATACAGCAATGCAGAAAAATACCACCAGCTATAAAGGACTACAAATCTCAGCAATACATTATACAGCAATACAGAATACCACCACCTACAGAGGAATACAAATCTCAGCAAATCATTATACAGCAATGCAGAATATTACTGTCGGCTATAGAGCACTACAAATCTCAGCAATCTAGTATACAGCAATGGAGAATACCCCCAATCAGAGAGGACTACAAATCTCAGCAATACATTATACACTAATGCAGAATACCAACAGCTATAGAGAACTACAAATCCATCCAATACATTATACAGCAATACAGAATAATACTGTTAGCAATAGAGGACTACAAATCCCAACAAATGTTATACAGCAATGCAGAACAGTATATGAGATTGGACTCTGGACTTAGTAACAAACAGAATTTTGGACTTAGTAACACTCTGGACTTAGTAACGCTCTGGACTTAGAAACGCTCTGGACCTAGTAAGGCACTTGACTCAGGACTTAGTAACGCACTGGACTCAGGACTTAGCAACATACTGGACTCAGGACTTAGTAATGCTCTGGACTTAGTAATGCACTGGACTCAGGACTTAATAACCCACTGGACTCAGGACTTAGTAATGCACTGGACTCAGAACTTAGTAACACACCGGACTCTGGACTTAGTAACGCACTGGACACAGGACTTAGTAACGCATTGGACTCTGGACTTAGTAACGCACTGGACTCTGGACCCACCTGAGATCCTGCAGAGCCCACCTGAGACCCCACACAAACCCCACACATACCTGAAACCCAACAAAGCTCACCTGACAGTGACCCTGCAGAGCCCACCATAGATCATGCACAGCCCATCTGAGACTCTCTATGGTGGGCTCTGCAGGGTCTCAGGTGGGCTGGTTGCAGAGGTCCCTTTCCCTGCACATACTCCTTACCTGGGGCTGCTGGGGTCCGGCCTCTCCTGCCGCCAGACCAGCGATGCTGGGGCCCATCCTCCATCTCCTCCTCCACAGTTAGCGGGGGGGGGGGCACATGTCCTCCAGCACCTTCGCCACAGTTAGCGGGGGGCACCTGGGGGGGCAAGGAATAACCTAGGGGGATCAATTGCCCCCTCCTGCCCCCCTGTATTGACACCAATGTCTGTTCTATATCACCAATCAGATTAAAACGTACTCAATTACACCTTATAGGTGGTGAAATGTCATAGCTATGACTTTTCTTTATCTTAGAGCGCAAGGGACCTGCATTCAGTGTGTTTAGGAATAGCTCTTCTTCAACATTAACAGTGGTTCTTAGGTCATATGATTACTAATTAAAAGAAGTGGGGTAGATTGGTGCGTTACAGTAAAATCTGGATGTAAAAGTACTGATCAGGTAGGTTGTGTTTTCTTTATGAATCTCAAGGTTTCATTTTCAATTTTGACTACAGTTTACCAGTAATTTACAGCTCAAGGCCTCCTGTATACTTAATTCTTCCCATACGTATTGCAATGTGAAGTTCAAATACACAAGTTCATACATCCCTATTTAGGGCTCTGAACCAATTCCCTGCTGCTACCAGAATTCCCTACTAAATAGCTGAATACAGGTTTGTAACATAACCCCTCCGAAGGGCTTACAATTACTACTACTATACCTTCACACATGCAAGAATGTTGCCATGGTAAACAAGGCGCCTGACACTGCAGTTAAAAGATATGAAAATTTAACAATTTCCCAAAAGCTGCTAAAGATTATTTATCATTATCATAATCATTATTATTTGCACAATTTTAAATTTACAGCATTCTCAAATATAAGCTTGGACTAAAGAGCTGATTATGTTTAATGCAGAGGCATAGAATATTTATTTATTTACAGTTAAGTTTACTTTAAAAGTGGCATGATCAAGTTAAAATGTGCTTTTGTGAGCTAAACATAGGACATTGTTCCTAAATAGGTGGTAATCAAAAACAACAAGATTCTGCAATTCTTAAGGCTTACACAATAGGTAGTAAACACGTTTGCCTTATAGCCTTGCTTCAGCATCTCTAATTAACGTATGCAGGAACAAAAATGTATATTCACAAGCCATTTAAACCACTGTTATGTTTTGGACTGTAGGAAAAACATATGTATCAATGCAATGGTGTCCCTAGTGGAGATGTGACCCCAGATTCCAGAACTACAACATAACAATGTTAACCACTTGCTATAATGTTGACTAGGTCACTATGGTCATCATTAGTTTTTCTTGTACTATCAATGTAAAGTCTGACATTATGTATTCTGATTATTATATTACCATCTATTTACAACTTTCCTGCTTGTTAAACCTGGACTGGTAATGTGGGAATTCTGGGATTAGCCAAAGCATTGTTTTCTGCGGGCTGTTCATGTATGTTTTACCTAAAATTATACAAATGACTTAGGGGCTAATTAAATAGAATGGTGAAAATAGATGCCCATAGTTACCAGTGAGACCCCTTAAAGTGACAATAAACTCAGGAGTTAAATCTTAGAAATACATTCAAGTACCTGAACTATTAACAAAAATGTATCTTATTTGTGTATCACTCGGCTGTAGATCCTGAAATCATCTCTGAATTGGTAGTGACACTGCCTTCCTTCTAGAGGGTGGCTACTTTTGTTCTCCTTGGTCCCTGTGTGTGTTGTAAAGTAGTCACCGCTCCAAGCTCACTCCAGTGATAGACTATATTTGCAATACAAATTAGTAGACTAAACGTGAGATTGTAGTCCATCACGGGGAGTGAGCTTGGAGTGGTGGCTACTTTATAACAGTGTCAATGCTAAGCCTGATGGAGAGACCCTGCGCAGTGCCGAAAGCGCTTGTTTTTCTGACAAGGAACATCAAATAAATAAACATTTTGCTATCCTAAAAGGATTTTGTGTGCTGGTGACATTTCTATATATTAGTCTACAACACACACAGGGACCATGGGGAACAACAGTAGCCACCTTCCAGGAGGAAGGATAGTGTCAACACGAGACAGCAAAAGTTAGGGTACTTGAATGCATTTTTAAGATTTACCTCCTGAGCTTAGTGTCATTTTAGTTCATGACATTTACCACAGGATCAAAGTAAAACCAAGTAGATCACTATGAATAACAGCTCACTTTCACATATTCTTCATTTGATCCCCAGTACAGTACTGTACTAAAGCAGCACTGGGTAAAATATTACGTCCCAATTGGCTTAAAAACCTGGTCAAGTACTCAAAACATGTGCTAGTACCTTTTTATAAGCTAAAGGTTGCTTTTTGTGCTCATTCTGACTTGTATCAGATGCAGAAACAGCTGGAGAGGGATCATTAATTGCACTGTCAATTATTATGAACCAACAATCTTCAATCTTTATCATTATCACATTTCAAAATATTCCCAAACATATTCTGGAACTTGTACACCATTTTAAACAAACACAATTCAAATATTGGTTTTCTGGTGAAGATATACTTGATTGTTTATGTTTTATCCAATAAAGTATTTGCAGTAGCAAAAGAGAGGTTGTATATAATTTCACCACTGAGGGAAATATTTCAAAAGGTATTTCTAAATTGATCCATCAGACACACACTAAAAACACTGATTTGGAAGAAAGCAGAATAGCAGGTCTCTGCAAGAGCATAGAGCAGGACACAAGGGCACTCTACGGAGCTGCAGCCGCAATCAGGCTCCAGGGAGGTGTGAGAAAGTTCTAATTGATGGCATTAAATTTCATGTCCCTATTGGTAAAACTAAAATACATGGTTATAGTAGCAAAGTTTGACCCACTGATGCCCTTTTTTATTTTTCTGAGGAGTAGAAGGTCAAAGAGATGTAATTGGAAGGATTCTAAGGAAGGTCACGATTTCATGTAGATCTCACCCACAAGCTGCTGCGTACATCTGTACAAGGCTTATTTTAAAAAAGAGAGAGAACAAGAAAACTGTGACATCCAATTTATCGGACGGCAGCTCGGGAGACTGTAATTAAATTTTCTGATCTTGTTATCCAATTTCTCTAGTCGCTGCCCCCAAACTAGGCATAGAGAGAGCGAAGGGGCTCGGGAAGTGGGAATGGGTACGATTCTCCTCCTCCCCCAGAAAACATCATCGGGGGAAATTACTTTTTCATGCATTATTGCGTTAGTTCCACTAGTCACTTTTTTTAATCTGTGTGGCTATTTATTTCTGAGAAAACTCAAACGCTGGGGATTTGATTAACACTCTTTTTTTCTCTCTCATCTTCACATCCTAATTAAATTGGAGTTTGTGGAGATGGGTGCAGATAGTAGCAAAGAGTAAAATTATAGACAAAACATTCCTGCTTATTTACTGCTTGCATTTCCTTTCTTTCTAAATCCCACTTAAGTCCCGTGACCATGAGAATCCTGTTTACACTGCATGTTGCTTACATTTGATGCTTAATATGGAATACTATCTTAACCTTACTAAGATTATGCTTGGTGGGATGACCTTAGATTCTAACCTTGGGAAATCCTCACAGATAAACACTAAAATTTTAAATGCAAGTTGGCAGATATAAAAGTGTTCAATAACATTAATGATAAAATACAGGATGTTAAAGGTACACATTAGTCAAACACAGTTACATAGTTGTTAAAGTTGAATAAAGACTCAGGTACCTCCAGCCGAAGCTATACTGTAAAGAATTCCCATACCCCTGTATATTGTATTCACTAAAGGAGATAATGAGAAGTTTTTTTGAATGTGCCTATACTCTCAGCTGATACCACTACCTGGGGAAGGTAGTTCCAAAATTTTACTGTTCTGACAGAAAATAATACCCTTTACGGTTTGAGATGAACATTTTGCATTTAAACAGATGCAGGAAACACAACCTACCTGCTGAATGGTTTTGTTTTTTATTCTCCCCTGGCTGCCCATCTGAATTAAAGTGACACTGAACTAAAATAAAAAAAAAGGACAGTGTTAGCTCCAATTCAGAGATGATTTGAGGATCTCCCGCTGAGTGATACACAAATAAGATACATTTTGGTTAATCGTTAAGGTACTTGAATGTGTTTTTAAGATTCAACTCCTGAATTTATTGTCACTTTAAGTACCTTTAACACAATTTGACCCCAACAGAACATACCTTGTTCACCCCAATAATTTGCTATGCGCCATCCAGAAAACACTTTGCTGGATACCTCTCTCAGATAACACACTGATCATTCTTCTTGTTTGAATGGTATTTAACATCTATGATCACCTTCCCTGAAGTAGCTGGAACTCTGGACCTCTAATATCTCATGATGACAACATGAGAATATCAACTCTGAAAATCTTCATTCTACTTTGGAAAGAACTACATCTAATCTTTGAGAGTTATTCCTTCCATGTCAACATTCCCCCATAGAGTATCACATTAGTTAACACATTAGTTAACAAGGGCAACAGTGCAGTGTCAGATTCCTCGCATCACCTTTCAACATCTCGTGGAGCCACGAGATATCCCAAAGAAGTCATCTCGTGGAGTTATCTCGTGGCCCAACGAAGTACTGATGGGGTGGTCATAATAATCTGGCCACTCAGTGTGTGTGTGTGTGTGTGTGTGGGTTTGTTTGTATGTGTAGGAGTCATTAAGAATTCACATACCCCTGTATATTGTATTCACTAAAGGGGATAATGAGAAGTTTTTTTGAATCTCCCTATACTCTTAGCATTATACCACTACCTGGGGAAGGGAGTTCCAAAATTTTACTGTTCTGACAGAAAATAATACTCTTTACGGTTTGAGATGAACATTTTTCATTTAAACAGATGCAGGAAACACAACCTACCTGCTCAATGGTTTTGTTTTTTATTCTCCCCTGGCTGCCCATCTGAATTAAAGTGACACTGAACTAAAATAAAAAAAAAGGACAGTGTTAGCTCCAATTCAGAGATGATTTGAGGATCTCCCGCTGAGTGATACACAAATAAGATACATTTTGGTTAATCGTTAAGGTACTTGAATGTGTTTTTAAGATTCAACTCCTGAATTTATTGTCACTTTAAGTACCTTTAACACAATTTGACCCCAACAGAACATACCTTGTTCACCCCAATAATTTGCTATGCGCCATCCAGAAAACACTTTGCTGGATACCTCTCTCAGATAACACACTGATCATTCTTCTTGTTTGAATGGTATTTAACATCTATGATCACCTTCCCTGAAGTAGCTGGAACTCTGGACCTCTAATATCTCATGATGACAACATGAGAATATCAACTCTGAAAATCTTCATTCTACTTTGGAAAGAACTACATCTAATCTTTGAGAGTTATTCCTTCCATGTCAACATTCCTCAATAGAGTATCAACAATACATCAGTGACCAAGATCCCTACAGACTGTGGCTAAATTGCCATACCTACAAGTTTGTTAATAAATTGTCCTCATGGCCATCGTCACTTATGGGTATTTGTAGGCAGGGTCACCATTATCAGCTTTTTATCTTTAACTGTGTTACTGTGGGATTAAACAGATCTGTAGTTAGTAATTCCTTTGTTGGACTTTCACTCTCCTTTGTCTCCACCCCATGGACATTATGGGGTTGATTTACTAAAGGAAAATAGTTTGTTCACTGTGCAAGGAAATTGTCCCTTAGCTTAGTGAATGAGGTGAAGCTGTGCTGACTTCCATCATCTAATCATATGCAAGCAAAAAATACAGTTTTTTTTTAAATTCATTTTCATTTTTAATTCACCACATTCCTAAGCTAAGGGGACAGTCTATTTGCCTTTAGTAAATCAACCCCTATATCTCTCACTATCAGTACCTAAATTAAACATTCATTTTTATGTTTAATTCACCACATTCCTAAGCTTAGGGGACAGTCTATTCACCTTTAGTAAATCAACCCCTATATCTCTCACTATCAGTACTTAAATTAAACAATTTCTGGAGAGTAGGAGAGATTCCTTTTTCGATACAAATATATTACCCGGGTGCACATACACGAGGCTGCCGATGGAGGTCACCTTCTGAGACAGCTCCGCAGCTCGCCCGGGCAAACAACAGCATAGCACGGAGCCTCCCGCTCCTCAACCTTCTCACTTCCCCACCTGTTACCGGACACATCGAGGCATCGGATCATGTCGTCCTCAGGCACCCGCAATCCCCAAAAGGGGAAACAACAACCTATCACTGAGGCGATGGCCCGGGCCTCATCCAAGATGGCGCCGGCAGCCCACGCTAGCGTTACACAGAACCGCCCAACCTCGGCATCTAGCAGTGATATGGAGGAGGGTGCTGCTGATCGCTCCCTCTTCCATTCAAATTTATTTAACAACCGCAATATTCCAACTATTCTGTACATTATCTATGCCACCTTAACCATCTGGACTCTGAAGAGGTGGCTGAGGGCGGGAAAACCCCTGCACAACTACCGTATCGCCCGTGTACCTCCCAGCCCCCACACATACCCGCTCTACAATAGAAGTTGACTAAATAATACCTATTGAAAGTTTACTAAAAGTTCGGTTACCAGGTTTATCTACGCCATTTGTTAGAGTTATAGTTATATGCACTTTGCCTGGGCGAGCATGTCACTGTGCTCCCCACTTCTTGGAACCCCTTTGGTGGTTTGTGTTCATCCGGACCCGAATGCTCCAACCACAAGCGACTAGGTCGGGTGAGTACCTGAAGCGAGATCTTTGTCTGATCCCCCCATGTCACTTAAATTATTAAGCCTGAATGTGCAGGGCCTAAACTCCCCCAACAAGCAGACCCGAGCCTTTAGATATTTTAGATCCATCCACGCCAATATTATCTTCCTCCAAGAGACCCACTTCTCCAGATCGTCTTTTCCAAAATACTTCAGCTCTCAATTCCTGGATATATATATGGCAGACGATTCCTGTAAACGGACACGGGTCCTTATAGGGTTCCGTAGATCGGTTAATTTTATATGCCAATCGGAGACGCGGGATCCTCTGGGGCGATAGCTGCCTATGTTCGTCAATCCTTTATGCTAACGTGCAGCCCGAATGCCACTCTCCTTCTTCTCATCCTCTTCCCACTTGACTCATCTAGTCTTCTTCTTCTCTTCTTTTATTTTTCTTTCTATTGTCAGTCCCCTCTTTTCCATCCCTAGGTCAGTCCCTTCCCTAGCCCGGTTTGTCTTGTCCATTGTGTGTCTACTAGTCTTGTATGGTGCCACTGTTTGAAGCACTTAGACACCTGATAGCTATATAGCCTTTCGGTAAATCCCAGGCGGTTCGCATGCACACCCCATAAACACTGAAGCACCAAAACCCCTTTTTGACTGAGAGCCCTGTACTCTTCGTATGGGCCGCCCCACCCGGAGTTTACAATTGGAATCTGTGGAAAGCACACAAACCTGAATAAAGCATATAGAACACAAAGTACCTTAAAGGAAATAGCTAGAGAAGCAACTATACATAACATATTGGATGGAAAAACCCCTGGCCAGATAGCTTAACATATCTCTTTTACAAACCTTTTCACATATTCCCATTCCCCAACCTACCATACTTTTTATTGGTTTCCTTCATGATCAACCAATTGCTACCATGATACTATACTTCCATACCTCGTTGATTCCCAAACCTGATAAAGATGCTACATTATGTAAAAACTAGTGCCGAACTGTAATGTGAATGGGACGTTCCGAGTGTAAGAAGGGGTGACTATGATGTGAAAGGAGGGACACCTGATGTGAAGGGAGGTTCTGATGTGAAGGGGGAGCACAAATTTGTTTTGTGAGTTTTGTGTGGGGCCTGCATTTAAAATTTATACCAGATCAGAAAAGGGTCTGGTATAGATTTTGGAGGGATCACACTTTTTTACATTTTAGACTGGGGTGACTCGAGATTTTGTATACTTTCAAATGGTGTCATGACTGAAAAAATGGTTGAGAAATACTGCATTATAAACTGCAGCATGTCAAATAGAGCCCCTCTCTTTTCCTGGCTGGATAACATCCAGCATAATCTAGGCCTTTCCTCCCCAGTCTGACTGTCCCTGGCTCACACCATTCAATTCGCTTGATTTTAGTTTTTTCAATCATAAAGGCATATAATCACAAATGCACATTACCTAGGGTGGTCTGCATGTAAACGAAGTCTATCTAGAACCATCTACTCCTCCAGACTGACATCTACCCATCAAGTACTTTGAATATTTTCATAACTCCTCCCATGAGACATCCCACTGCTTGCATCAGAGGCTAGGGCAAAGTGCTGTGATGTTGTCAGGAAGCTTTGTAAACCACCTTTGCCTACCATGTCCATCAATCAATGAGGCACCATGGCACACTTGGCATGATACATATTCTTTATCCTACAGATATCTGTCCTTACCATGAAAGGGATTGCTAGTTCAGTTTGCCCCCAGGCCAAAAGTTCCTAGTTTGTAACTGAGTCTGAGTTATTGTAATGCATTCTATGATGAGAGGGGTTCCCTATCTTTTCTCTTTCTCTTTTAAGAGAAGGGTAGATGATGGTAATTTCACATACACCAATGCACAATACTGGCCAAACTGCATACAGAACGGGGATTGTTTCATGGATAGTGAGATAGTCTCACCGCTCTTGGTCAGAACATTCCCTTCTTAAATTTGAGTATGGTCACCCTAATTCTCCTGCTTACTAGTTCTATATACTAATACTATAAGATCTGTATTCTTTTATTTATAAATATATAGTAAATATATTTAGCACAGTACCATGTCTGATGAAGAGTTTTGACATGTTTTGTAGCGTTTACGCTTTCAGCCTATTGAGTTGATAAATGGCATAATTTTATCTTCGTATATTGCAAATCTTTTCATGAACTATGAACATTTATGTAATGTGTAAGCTGTAATATTTTGTAGTACTAACCATCACCTCTTTATCTCTAGAATATTCTATTTATGTTCCATGTAGAAATAATTGGTTGATAATTATCCCGTTGGAAATTTACATTTAAATATACTGCCATGCAGCGCTATGTGCTGCTGTGACAGTGGGAGGTTTGTACTATAGAAATCTTAACCCTTGTTGGCTTCTGTATTTTAAAAAAAAATAGCTCTGGAATTCTTTAATCATAAACATGGTGATTACTAAGTCAAGTACATTGATCTAAAATGTATTGTATGCCTATGTTCAAGAAACACTTTCCTTAGTTATATTTTACAAATGCAGGTGAATGACTGCATTTGATTGCCTTATAGCATACAAAAGAGAGACAAGTACTTTCAAAGTGTCTATTGCTTTGGATTCTTCTGAGTCAACAAAATGCAAAACTGAAGAGTTTTTATATGTTATCATATTTTTCTACAACAACTTTTAAAAAAACAATATGGACTTCTTAACTAGAATGCATTACCTAACCAAAAGAATAAATGGCTTGTTATTTCTGTACTAATCTCTTCCACTAAAGCTTGATATCTGACAGTTATATGTTTCAGGCACCAAGATTATGTTGAGGAGATGTCTAGGCAGCCCACAGAGTTCAGGAGGGTTCCATGAGCCAAGGCAGTAAACACAGAAGGCCAGCATACCATACATCTTGAAGGATTAGCTGCATAGAAAAACAATTTTACAATAAGCATTAAAGTGACACTAAACTCAGGATTGATATCTTAAAAATGCATTTACGAACCTTAACTATTAATAAAAATTTATCTTATTTGTGTATCAATTGGCTGTAGATCCTGAAATAATCTCTAAATTGGTGCTGACACTGTCTCTCCTTCTGGGGGGTGGCTACTTTTGTTCCACATTGTCCCTGTTTGTGCTGTAAAGTAGTCACCACTCCAAGCTCACTCCTGTGATGGACTACAATCTCAATACAAATTAGTAAACAAAATGGGAGATTGTTGTCCATCACAGGAGTGAGCTTGGAGCTGTGGTTACTTTACAACACACATACAAGAACCATGGGGAACAAAAGTAGCCTCCCTCCAGAAGGAAGGACAGTGTCAGCACAAATTCAGAGATGATTTGAGGTCTACTGCCGAGTGATACACAAATAGGATCCATTTTTTATTAATAGTTATTAAGGTACTTGAATGTATTTTTGAGATTTAACTCCTGAGTTTAGGGTAACTTTAAATACTGCAAGCATAAAATATTGTTTCTTTCATATTTCTGGAATAGAGCTTTAAATTTCGCTATAAAGGCATTCTTTAAGGGGAACCTGTACCATTTCCATTAATGGCAAAAAAGAAGGCTCACTGGCTAGCAGGTACCTTCTGCTTCTAGTACTTATCTTAGGCATATATCCCTACCACTCTTTTCACTTACTGGAGCCCAAAGAAACACCCAGAATTTCTGGGTACGTTGGAGCATGTGACGTAGCACCTGGCCAAGCCTCAATCCTGTCCCACAGGGACAAGAGGAGGGTTCTTATTCATATGTATAGTCAAACTCATACCTAGAACCTGTTTAGGGACATTGGAAGAAGGGGGTGACGGGAAGGGAGTAGATGCTAAATACCAGCAGTGGAGGAGGTCTGCTTTACAGCAATTTTGTTACATTGCTCTATATGGGCAAAGGACACACTTCCTTTAAAAAAGTGAAGTTACTGTAGGAGAAAAACACACTTTTTAGCAAAACAAATGACATTTTTATATTGGCTAGCTGAGGCCTTCAGCAAACAAATTTAGCATTGCTTCTATAATCTTTTTTTCTGTTACTGAATTCAAAAAGACTCTAGAACATTGGTTTTTAAAAGAAAGAAAGGAAAGGAAAAAAGCTTTTCACTTAAATTTTGTGTCAGCCATTTCCAAAATGAAAACAAATTATTGTGCTGCAAATAATGAAACATAAGGTTGTAACGTAATTTAATGCCTAAAATTGTTATATGCAGAGGTGTTTGAAATGTCTTGAGAAATATTGAATACAGAATAGCCTGTTTTATACCAAAAATAATACAGTATTTACAGCAAAATGCTTTGCAGAAAATAAAAAATGTTTAGAAAGTTAAAAACTAGTTGTAACCCCCCACCTCTTCCCCATCACACCACTGGAACTCAAATGTCTGAAACCCACCATCATCTAACACTGAGGTTACTTTCACAGCTTTTTTCTCCACAACTCGCAAACAGAGGAACGTTTGATGGCAATAGTCTTTCATAGCTGGGCTGTACTAAAAAGCAAAAACAAACAGCTTTAGTCAGTAATAGCCTAAAGATAACTATAGACCTAAGTAGATTCTTGGCCTGCCATTTGTAATCAGATCAGAGGTCTATATGGGGCAAACTCAGATAATCTCACAGATCTGTTTTCTGGGGAGGCTAGAAGAAGTTACTTTTCCCTGCCTGCAAAGCGGTGCCATCCATTCTTTCTTCTACTGTCTAAAGAAACCAAAGTTGTTCCAGGAGACAATTTCAGATGGTCAGAACATGCTTGCACATCCATGCACTCTCTGGTGACTTTGTCCAGCTGTAGAACCCAGTGGCCTTGACCAGTCAGCTGTTTAGTGGGGAATTAAGCAACTCAACCTTGTTTAAAAAAATGTGTATCCCTTTTAATTATTACAGTTTTTATGATTATTTATCCAAATTTTTGTTATGTTTTTGATGATTTTAATATAGTGTCTAAAGCCAACACTTTTTTTAGTTTGGGATTGTCTGAGGAAGTGTTAAACCCTGCCATCAGTTTTTTTTATTACTATAATGACAAAAATGGCTAGCACACAAACAGTTAGCTCAGATGTTTACTAAGGTCGAAAAGCAAAAGCCACCAGATGTTTTTATGACTTTCTTTCTCACTTCTCTTTCTCACTCTTTCCATTGTCCTAGTGACCATTGTCTTTGGTACAAAAAGTGATGGGAAATTCAAAATCTTACAATTGTCACCAGAACAGTAGGAGGAATGTCCAGTTGGGACACCTGATTCACTCTTTGAAGATATTTTTATTCTTACGTTTTATTGTGTTTAAGGCACAGAAAGTGAAGGTAAATCTTCCCAAGGGACAGCACAAAAAAAAACCCCTATGCTTTCCAATATTAAAAAAACATGTTTTAGTTTTACATATCCTTTATAGCAATTACATAATCTTTCTGTACTTCTTCTGTTGTGCTGACAGTAAGTATTTAACAATAGAATGCCCCCCTTCTAGTAAAAAATACAGAACAAAAAACAAACTTAAACATAACCCATTCACCTGTCACTGTTCATGATACTACTAGGATGGATGACATCTTCAATCTATGAGACACAATATATAGTAAACCCGAAACGATCAAAAATCCAATGGAGCGCCATGGCCATCCTTGCAGAGTCAACAACTCTACCCTGGCTGTGTGATAAGTCCCATCCATCAATGCACACACTAACAGGTCAGCAGCAGAGATGCCAATACCTACTCTGGGTGAAACGGAGTGTTTGCTTTCCTGGCCTTAACATTTTGATGAGTGATGACTCAATTATAGGTGTTATCATTGCATGTGAAGACACACAGTATGGTGTGATAGATTGCTGATAATCTCAAAGATCATTTACAATGAAATCCCCCAGGGTCACCCATGAATCAGCCCTCCCTTTCCAGAAACAACAGCTATGGAATGGCCATACGCTGGCTCATCCCACTAGCAGCAACTCATAAAATTTGATTAAACTGAATAATTACACTAGAAGCAGATCATAATAGAGAAATAAAAGTCTTTTGAACCTGCCTAACCTTTGATATTTTTTAGTTGAAAGGTTTCTACTCACAATGTCTGATTTTATCTTGGTGCATTTTGTAAATCAAGTAACGGCTAAGCGGTGTGTAAGGTATTAGACATTAAGGAAATACTTTTTCGGCATGCAGCAGTTTTAGATAATACAACATTATTCATACATGAGCACACATTACTGTATGAGCTAAATGATTCCAATGAAGTCATACCCCAGTACTCCATCATAACCTGATCTATGTAGCAATTGAAAAGTTGGTCCCTTCCAACATACAACAATATGACTATTTAGGGACACAGGACAGTAAAAGCAGACTAGCACCCTCATTGATGTTAATGTTGCCTGCCAATGAAACAGCGATACGGTGGAACTTCATTTATCTGTTAGTGCATAACTGATTTGAAATGTAGTGGCCATAAATAGGAAAGAGCTTTGGCAGTTTGCATCTTTAGCAACTCAATATCAACAATGTGATTCCTGGCTACTGAACTGTGACCATGTGGCTTAAAAGGGCCAATGGGACTTTTGCATGGGCCAGTCCCCACCCTATAAAAGTCAGGGTTCCCAGCAGCCTTTGCACAGTATATGTTGGAAGAGATATAGAGAAGTTGGGAAAAAATCACAGAAGGTTTGCAGAGAGAGATAGCTGCTGCTGGAGATTGCTGAAAATGTCTACATACATACCTTAAAGTAGTATTAAACACACAAACGTTTTTTCAATAATTAATCTGGATCAAACAAATATACATCGCCCAGCAAAGTATGTCTTTACATTTTTGCCCAAGCACTTAAAGTCATCATGTTTCTGAATAGCTCCATCTCTGTCAGTTCAGCTTCGCTGAACTTCCTGTCCAGTATAAGATCACTAGGAACAGAGCAGACTCCAACAGCTCTCCATCTACTGCTTTGGAGAGGGGTAAAGGGAGGAGGGGGAGAAGGGAGGAAGGAGCAGTGAGCAGTGTGCCCTGCTGTGCCTGGGTGTTTGAAAGTAGGGATGGGCCAAGTGTCCGATTCGAACATGAGTTCAAACCGAACATCGGCAGTTTGAGCGCTCGTCAAACGCCGAACTTTATGGGATGTTCGCGGTTTGTTCGACCGCGGACATTCCATAATACAAAATGCCCACTGAAGCTTTGATTTGTTAAAGTCTTGCACCTGACCACAGGTCAGGTGCAAGACTTTGCCCAATCAAGGCTCAGCGGAGGAGGGGCCTGAAGGAGAAAGTTCTCTATCAGGTCCCCCCATGCTGATTGACAGCAGGCGGATGCAAGAGCCAGCTTGCTATTGCATTTTACAATATCCAATAGCATGCTGGGTATGGCTCAAAGCCTGCAGATGAAGAGGGGGCAGGGCAGAGGAGAAGCAGCTGGACTGGGGGAGCGGAGGAGCCGAAGGACCGGAGGAAGAGGAGTGGGCGAACCGGGAGAAGAGGAGCTGACGGATCCGGGAACGGAGAAGCCGACGGACCAGGGGAAGACAGCCGCAGAGGTACAGGGTCAGTGGAGCAATGCAGCGGTCTGTGTCCCCGCTGCCTCCGCCAACACAGACGGGGATTTGAAGGGACACAGACCGCTGCAGCCACATGTACCGGCATCTGTATGGGTGTCGAACATTCGACCCCCATACACTTGCATTGAGTTTGAGTTCGTACTCGAACATTTCGGCGGTTCGAATGATCGAATACGAACCGAACACGGAGGTGCCTATCATGCCTATTTGTAAGACACACACAGATTACTAGCACACACAAGGGTGCCGCCATAGGACCCTTCAAGGTAAAGGAGCCACCCTAAAACAGGATATCAGTGCCAGTGCTTAGGGGATCAGCTGATTCTGCAGGAAATTAAACTTTTAAACATCAGGGCACATCATCCTCTCTGAAATGACATGTGCAGCTGGGCAAGCTAGTATCTGAAGCACATGTACAGCCACCTCCAGCCAGTGCTCGAACCTGTGTACCCTATGCAAGCATGTTATCACTAAAACAGTGTGCAGCCAAAAAAATGCACACCGCCACCCAGTAATTAAAATGCAGCTTCTCAGTCACATAATTACCCACTGCAATGAATGCCCTCTCTGACACGAGAAGTGCAGCAAGGCAAACTAGTACCTGCAGCCGTTCATCCAGAGTTGACACCCAATAGTTCCTGGATATGATTGCCTGTAAGCATTTTAAATACAGCCTTGCCATTCCTACCCATCATGTTTGCTTGACTGGAGCAGGGATAGCCTTACGGCAAAAAAAAGAAAACATGAATAGGCTTTAAAATAATTGAAAGAATTCTGATCTTGAAATATTGCTCAAACTAAATAACACAGAAAAATACTGTTGCTGGGTGGGAAAAAGGGTGGGTCTGGAAAAATGTTTGGCTCTCACCACTATCATATTTCTGCCCTTTCTATCTTGCTTCAAAGAATGTTGGCCCCAATCTTATTGAAGCACTAATTTGGTTCTGCCTGCTCTTCAAAAATTGCCTTTTTTAAAATTAGAGACATTCCTATCTCTAGGAGGAATTTCATGTAGCTATCACTTATAGACAACAAGTGTCTGAACTGGCAGCCTTATCTTGCAGGACATTTTTTTGTTTGCATAGCATAGGGATAAGGGGGTGCTTAGGCCTAGAACTTTCTTTTTTTTTTTTTTAAGTTAACAGATTGCATTGCCATCCCTGTCCGTGTTTGCCTCAGCTGGGCAGGAATGGGCTCACAATGAAAAAAAAGACTAAAAATAAAAATAAAACAGATACATTCAAACATGGAGCAAACAAAGGGTAGCTTTGTTTGTTTCAGAAACAAGTGGCAAACCAAAGCCTTTGGTTTCTTCCCTGCAACTATGCTTCTAGTCCGGTGGAGTCAGACACCAGACTTTGAGTAGTTTTAAACTCTCAAACCTTTTTCAGTGATTATATAAATACCCACTACCCAGCACAGTATTTCTAACAGGGTTATTCACTAAAGGGTGAATAGTTTGGAGAAGGCAGGAGAAGTGAACAATTTAGGACAACATAGCTGATTTGTAAAGATTCTTCAATTCAGCTCACTTTCCAAATCTGCTATCTTGTCCTAGATTATTCACTTCTCCTGCCTTCTCTAAACTCTTCACCCTTTGGGGAATAACCCTGTTAAAATGTTTGCCCAAGTACTTACAGTCATCAAGATTTCAAACAGTTGGCTCAGGACATCCTAAAAGCTAGAGGACCTAACCAGAAACCCAGCGGTGTATTTACAAATGCTGCTGCCCTAGGCAAAACAGCAACGCCGCCCCCCCCCCCCCGTACTGACGGCCGATCGTCACCATCAGCAACCCCCCCCCCCTACTGAGGCCGATCGTCACCATCTGCACAGACAATCACTCACCTGGCATTCAAAGCGCCGCCTTCTGGACACCACCGCAGCACGCCGTCCTCGTCCCCGCCGGCCATCCTAGTCCCCGGCGCTACTATAGCCTATAGCCTCCGGTTCACTTCCCCTGATAAATAACATTTATCAAGGGGAGAGAGCCACAGCAACGCCGCTCTCAGGGAATCTGCCGCTCCAGGCAAACGCCTTGTTTGCCTCGTGGCAGATACGCCCCTGCAGAAACCACTGCACCACCAGATTCAGGACATGTGCCAGGCAAGGTACATGTGTGCGAACTTTCCCAGTGCCAGCAGGTTGGTGCCATTGTTAAACCAAAGGATGGTACTTTTACTATGGCTGGTAGGCTGCAGGAAAAGGTTGCAGATCACGCCGGTGCTGTTAGCAGCAGATCTGTTGAAAAAAGGCTCACACTGCAGAGTTCTTTCATCTTGCTGCTTATTTAAGTTGAGGGATTAAGCTTTATTTTTAAGTACAATTTTCTATAGCTTTTAGATGTGTTGTGGCTGGCTGCTACTCCCACCAGCCAATTCATGCCGTTTATGGTTGCTAAAAAAAAATCAGCTGTCGCATTAACAGCAACTTGAAAAAACATTTTTTCAAAGTTATAATAAAACAGATTGGGGTGCTGCAGCTAAATTAAAAGCCAAGCAATAATATAAACGTAAAAAAATGTATTACACATGCACATTTTATAATGCCAGCATGCGGCGTTGCTGATTCTGTCTGTGAGAATTGCACTGTTTTATAACACCTCATACTGCTTAAAGGCATCTCAAGTATGTAGTAGAAAGGATTTTATGTTTTTCAAAGTCCTACAAAGTTTCATAAAAAGGTGGACCCTCTCATCACTAAACAGTACTTTTTAACATTTTGTTTTCTTTGGTACATGTCCTCCAGGGCTATGCCCAGATCCCTCATTCCCTTTGTTTGACCATGTCTTGAATGTTTGCCTTGACTTCAGTGGGGTTCGGATTAAAGTTTGCCATTTCTGAAATTTACGATGGGTTCAACAAACGTCCCACTAATTGAACCCAGGAACAATTGCTCATCGCCTTACCCCTTGAATTTTCTCTTGCATAACTAATTTACTCAATTACATATCAATATGAATGTCTAAAACTATAATGCTCCTTCCTATAGCCCCTCCCTAAACTTTTTCATCAAGATCACTAACAAAAATATTAGTCCCTTCTCTTATTGTCAAGGTGCTAGGTATAATCCTGGATTTTAACCTGTCCTTTAAGCCCCAAATCTAATCACTGTGTTACCTCCATGACATTCCCAAAATACGCACCTTCTTTACTAATGACACCACCAACCTACTAATTCATGCCCTTGTTATCTCTTGCCTCGACTATTGCAACTCCCTCCTTGTTGGATGATTGAATGCTGCTGCCAGGCTCATCCACCTCACCTTTCGCTCAGTTATTACCACCCCTCTCTGCCAAACCCTCTACTGGCTTCCGCCCACCCATAAATACAATTCAAAATATTAAAATAAAACATACAAAGTATGGATGCACCAACATTTTGGCTGCCGAAAACATATCGGCCGAAAATGGCACTTTGGCACAATGCCGGGAGAGCAGCGGTGTGAAGGCGGAGACAGCTGTCAGCATTTAGTTTAATAATTTTAAACATTTTGTTTACTAATTTGTATTGAGATTGTAGTCCATCATGGGAGCAAGCATGGAGCGGTGACCTCTCTACAACACACAGTGAAAACGGGGAATAAAAGTAGCCACCCTCCAGAAGGAAGGACAGTGTCAGCACCAATTCAGAGATGATTTGAGGATCTACAGCTGAGTGATACACAAATGCGATACATTTATGTTAATAGTTAAGATACTTGAATGCATTTTTGAGATTTAATATTCAAATAGTTGTAACAGTGTGTACATTAAACAAAACAAAGGTATCACAGCCAGATTTGTAATTAGTCTACATGTGTGCTTCTAACTATAGCTGTAAAATGCTAATGAATCAACATATATAGAAAATAGGAAAAAAATTGCAGCTTTACTGCATGTATTTTTCTAAAACAAATGTTCTCTTTTTTTTTGTCTAGAAACAAACAGAATATATCATCTGTTGCTATAACATTTTTGTTGTATAATAATTGGGTTTGTCCAAGCTTTGTATTCTCTGAGTAAATTGCACTGAATTTTTTACTAGCTTCTGCTTAATCCTTCATCATGACATCATGCGCTTACTAGTAATCATCCCTACTGAGCAGCCGCGCAATACAGTGGGAGTTAATTATTAAAACACACCAGCTGGATTTCCACTGGGCACAGCTGTAGTGGTCAAAGGAGCATGATGGACTTGCTACGGTTGTTCTAGGATTAGTGTGAATTCATAAAAACAAATGTTCTGTATATCCATGGATCAAACTTTGTAAAGCTGCATAAACAGCACAGTCTTCAACCTTTGTGTTAATTTTTAATCTTTCTTTTCTTTCTGGAAGTGGAAAGGAAATTGCGGTATGTTAAAGTTCCTGTTTTATTCGCTTTATTGACCACATAAATGCCAGCATCACATTTTATTTCCCTTCTCTTTCCTGTTTTAACAAATACATGTTTCTGTCCCTAGTTAATTTGTTACATTTACCGTATATACTCGAGTATAAGCCGTCCCGAATATAAGCCGAGGTACCTAATTTTAGCCAAAAAAACTGGGAAAAAGTATTGACCCGAATATAAGCCGAGGGTGGGAAATGAGGCAGCTACTGGTAGATAGATACCATTAAAATACATTAATATTTATTTAAAAGAAAAATAACCTAGCTCTGTAAGTGGAAAAGGGGGTACAGGGCTACATATCATGTACTACGGATCATTTAACCCATTCATATTAGCAGAGGATAATTGTAAATCTATTGTTCAGTGCACTCTATATGTAGTATATAGTACATGTACATATAGAGTGCCTGCAA
Organism: Nanorana parkeri; assembly: GCF_000935625.1. Classification (NCBI taxonomy): domain Eukaryota; kingdom Metazoa; phylum Chordata; class Amphibia; order Anura; family Dicroglossidae; genus Nanorana; species Nanorana parkeri. The sequence continues at coordinate 175,482 of NW_017306460.1, forward strand.
CAATACATTTATATGTTAGTATAACAATACAATTATATGTTAGTATAATTGTAAATGTAATGTCTGCACTGTATTAGCAGTATATACTCTATATAGAGTATATACTGCTAATAATCTCAAGTATATACGGTACATAGTAGGAAAGGGGAAGCAGATGAACACTTGGGGTCCTATTGATGTCATTTGACTCTGCTACCTGGGGAACATGCTACACATGGGTTGCAGTCCAACAACTAACACATTGTTAAAGTAATGTTACAGTCTAAAGGTATTTAAGCTTTTTAGAATTCTGATTGAGGGCCGGTGCACACCTGGGCGATATTTGACTGCGTGGCAATCCTGCATGATACTGACGGTCGCACTGTGGGTGCCATTATTTTCTAATCGAAGCCCAGTGCATCGGAACACGATCGCGGCTAAAGCAGCCACGCGTCATGTATCGCAAAAAAAAGGTACCTTTTTTCTGCAATTGTCGCATGGATGTATCCCATTTTGCTGCTCCACACTCTCCCAGTCTCAGAGATTTTGTACAGGGAATTACAGAAGGGTAATACCAACTAAAAATCAAGTATGTACACTAATAGCATTTAAAAATAAATGTAATAATTTGAAAAAAAAAATGTTTATTCAACTAAGAGAGGTTCAACAGGATTTGTGCAGCATTTTCTGTCTTGATTTGCTCTATGTATTGTGTGTCATTTGCTGGGCGTATCTTCCAAAATCGAATCTTGGCATGTCGAATGTCCAGCAAATCCTTATAGTACAGTAGAGGCTATTATGCAAGATTCACATTCACGTAAGTGCTCTCATTATTTCTACTGACAAGTGCTGTCCATAGTGTTGAAAATGAGTATAAACACAGTTTTAGCACCATGAGTCAGGGTGGCTGACAAACATCATAAAACTGTGTCTTCCACCTCATCCTCCCGAAGTCAGGTATGCAAGCTGATATCCTCATAGCAAGATAGCAGTGAACGAGCAGTCCATCTGCTTTTTTGTTGCCAGCCCAAATGCCCTTAGCAATGGGGGTGGTTTGAGATACTCAAGATTGAGGAGGGGGCATATGTGCCACCTACTTGTCCCCCCATGGGGTGTGTAGTAACCCTATCCCTTGGACCCCTAACCAGTCTACCAGTGTGGGTGTGTGTGTAAGAAATTTAATTTTTTAAAAACACATGAAAAATCCTCTATTATTCTTTTTTCAATGAATGCCTCTCTTGCTGCTCCAGTCCAAACACCCCTGGATAGTGTGACAGGTGTATAAGGACTGGGTGTCGGTAAGCAAAGTAGGTTTAGAAGAAGCTGTGTGCAGGTTGCAGAGGACTTCTAGCCGGATACAGGTTGAGAACGCAGGATCCAAGTAACAGAGTTGAGACAAACCGGGTCTGCAACAATCTGGCAACGTGGTACCGAATCAGTAGGCAGGAATGTGGTTAGAGGCAGGTCACGTTAATAACTTGTGGGTAGCGTGGTACCAGGTGACAGGCGAAAGAGTAGTCCAGAACAAGCCAAGGTCAGGGAATACAGAGCGGAAGCCAGAGGTCAAACAAGCCGGGTCGGTAGTGGATGGTCAGGTCAGGAATGTAGAGACAGGATACAGCTGAAGATCAGTCAACATGGAAGACAGAGCGGCTCAGCCATAAATGGCCCATTTGGCACTATTGTTTAAAACGAGCATGTGCACACGTCCCCGCGCACACGAACACGCACACACCTGCGCAAAGGTGACTGGCCGCACACAATTCTATGTGCAGAACTATGCACATCCATAACTCCAGCTGCACAGGCTGGTCCTGGCTTTTTGACAAGTTTATTGTAAGCAATAATAAACATAAATGGCAAAACACTATAAAGAAAGTCCAGAACATAGTCAGAGCCAAGCCAGCGGTCAGGTGCCAAAAGCGGGTGGTCAACCAAACCAGGGCAGTGAACACTGAGAGCAGGATGAACAGAAACTATAGCCAGAGTCAGGAACCAGGAGATCAGTCAGCCAGAGCCAGGGTCATACGCAGAGAACAAGAACTGGAGAGCACTTGGTAGATCAGAACACACGCAAGGGAGGTGACTAAATTAACAATCTGAAGGTTAAATAGTGAACTGGTGTTTGCATCATCACTCTGAGACAGGAATTTGCCAAAAGTTTTGATAGTGTTTGCAGAATTAATTAGTTAATTAATTAATGTTAATAGTTTTGGTCATAAGAGTGCCAGCAGTGCCAAACATAATACATAATACATAATAAGTCATACTGCAGTTGACTGGAGGACGAAGGGTAAGAAGCCCTGACACATATTTAGATTAGTCCAAAATGATTTCAGTGCTTCTGCTGTGAACTTTGAGAATTATTTGCTCCGAAGTACCTGAAGCTGCAGGGAGGTCAGGGAGGGCTTGGTTGTTAAAAATACGAAATACTTACACATTACTTGTCCATAGCCTGGCCACCGGTCTCCTTTAAGACATAATTAGTGTGAATATTTATACATTGTGAGACAAAATTCTATGTATGATTGCGGGGCAAATTAATGTAAGATGTTCCAGTATAAAGTTTAATTGGATCTTAGCTAAGCCTAAAGAGTAACGGAAATACTATTGTGCCTTCATGGAAAATCAGCTACCCTCATATGTCATACAGTATCCTCTTACAGATCAGATCAACATTTAGCTATTTGTATTAAATAAAAATTTTTAAAGTTTTATTTATTTATTTTTTTAATTAGCCTGGTAGAGATCAGGATGGAAAAAGGATAAGGAGAAAAGATGATAGAAAATGTATCCAGTGAAGAATACAAGGAAGCATTTAGCTGTATGTATTAAATAAAATTGAGTTTATTGTTTTTAATTAGCCTGGTAGACATCAGGATGAAAAAAGGATGAGGAGAACAGATGAGAGAAAATGTATACAGTGAAGAATACAAGGAAACATTTAGCAGGTAATAATGGAGTAAGCAACCATGAAACTGAGGACACCTTAATGCTATACATATTTAGCATAGCACTGAAAATGATTATGGGTTTATGGGTGGTCAGCAGGGTGGTTCCTGGGAGGTTTAATAGCATGGAGGGCCAGGACTCAACTCCCTTACAACATTATTGTGTTCTTTTTCTGCATCATTAGCGTTTGTTCACTGTTTTAGCGCACCTTTGGACTGGCTAGGTAACCATAAACATGTACCATGAACAACTGTACTGCAATTTTGATTTAGATTTATATGGGTAATATATTGAACCTGTAGACAACTGTGGTAATTTTTAACAGGACTGGTGGATTTTCCAATTAAACTGAGCAATATTGCACACCATGACTTGGGATGGAGAAACACTTTATTGCCTGTGCTGCTTTGTGCTAACATAAAATAGAAATGTTTATTTTTTATTTTTGTGTATGTTATGTTTTAACTACTGCAGCTCTCTTACCTATATACCCCTTATGACCAGTATATTTCTACTATAGACCTGTTTGTTCCATTGGTCAATAACTTTGTCATTACTTGAGATAACAAAATAATACAAACACTGTTTTTGCAGACACACTAGGCTTTCTTTTGGCAATGTTGTCATGCAAAAACAATTTTGCTAATTTTCCTTTCATGCAGCACTATAAAAATAACAAACAAAACAAATGAAAACAAACAAAAAAAATAATTGTAAAGAAAAATAGAAATAGTAATAGCAGAAAAAATATCTAAGGGGAGCAACGACAGGGGGAGAGGAGCTGGATGTAAGAGATGCAACTTCAACTTCCATTACTTTTTTTAGGACTTAACTCTTATGATCAAAGTCCTCAACCGGTGAAGGATGGGTGAGCATTGGTGGGATGAGCCACCCTCCAGCTCTTTCTTATAGCCCTTCGAGATTTTCCTTGATGGTATTTGTAAAAAAAAATAATGTAAGTGTGACTACATTACTTAAATCCATCTGGGGAGTTTGTCAACATCATTTGACGTTAGAATGGCCATGAAATTTGGATGGTATTGGGATTTCAATGGGGGAATACTCATAAAATATAAGAAGCAAGCCTTGAATTCAACTTGCCAGCAACCACCCAATTATAAAATATCGGTTCAGGCAGGACAGGATGGACTTTAAGGGTAAACCAGGAAGTGTCATTAGATAGCTCATTGGATAGATTTGATCACATGATGTCATGGCAGGGATATTTCTCAGTGCTTCACAATGTACTTTGTAAAGTACTGTGGAATATGCTGGCACTACATTAGCACAATGTATGTAATACAATGATGATATTCTTGGTAAACAAATGGCAATATAAACAATTTCATTATAACAAGCTTTCAAAACACTTGCGTTTTTTCATCTTTGCAAACATCCCATTTGAGGGTTCAGTTGCTCTTGAAGCTTTATCACAGGCAGTCTGTGACATATTTCAGCTAGGCCCAGACGTTTCCCAGCTCGAACATATCAAAGCTTGGAAATAGAAAGCAAATTAATGAAGCTCATTTCACTGTAGATTCATTGGCCTCTCTCTGGCTGTTCGCATTTGGCGGAAATGAATTATCTGCACCCTATCATTAAAATGGAATCAGGCGTCAGACTCATAAATAATGAGAAAGCCCCCAGAAGAATAATGAGGGAGAGGACAAAATATAGAAGTAATTACCCCAGCCCCTCTTCCCCTCTATCTAGAAAAAAATATATGTTTTTATAACTGATCTTATCACACTATTATTTAAATCAAATATAATCATTAAGCTTGATGTAATAACTGGAATTTTTGCCAGACCACGAAGGCTCAGAATTGAGGAGGGCCAAAGCAGACCTAAAAATACATTTTAGGAAAGGTATGAGCGCAGTTTGCTTTTATTCAAATGGCTCTACTGCAGGCCACGTGCTAAGGCTTAATACAATAGGATGGAAAACATTTCATAAACATACATTAGTGGACAACTTGTGGTCAAACTGTTCAGCACATAGATCCAGTTTTTTACACATTCACACAGAGGCTGGGTTCACACTTGAGCGTTCGTAATACGGGACACGCGTTTTTACTGCGATTTGCGGTCAACAAAATGCGCGACAAACGCACGTTTACGAGGGCTATCCAGCTGTATCCTAATGGATACGCGCGGAAAATACGCCCCAAAGTAGCTCCTGTACTTCTTTGGGCGTAGGGCGTTTTTCAGCGCGTTCCTACACGCTGAAATACACCCAGGTGGGAACCATACCCATAGGAAATAATGGGATTTCACTTGCTGGGTGTTTTACAGCGCGTCGATCAGCGCTGTAAAACGCCCAGGTGTGAACCAGGCATTGGGCTTCAATGCCCAATGCCTGGGGACTGAATGAGTATGTACTTTATTTAAAGTGACTCTAAATTCAGGGGTTAAAGCGACACTAAACTCAGAAATTAAATAATACAAATTACTTCTATTCTATAAATAATCAATGACTGTGCATGTTTTTTTTGTCATTGTTCAGCTCTGAATGCTCCAAAATCATTTTTATTTTTCTCAATTCACAACTTCCTGCCAGAGGGTGACTACTTCTCTTTTCCATGGTCCCTATGGGAGCTGAAAAGTAGCCACCCTCTGTGCTGGTTCATGTGAAGGACTACAACATGCTGGGGGCGTGTCTTCACAGTCTCCACCCACAACTCCTCCCTTCTAGACTCTGCAATGAGCTGGGATTTCTCCAGCTCTCCCACACTTATATATGATGTGTGGTTTCTCTCCTCCTGGCTCACCAAGGAGGGAGCGTGGGGGAAGGAGAGGAGATTCAGTATGTGAGCTGTCACCAGCCTCATACTTTCTTCTGAGTCTCAGCTCACATGCTGAATCTGGTCACACAGTCACAGAGGAGACGGCTCCTACATTTCAAATGTTTTTCTGTGTAGATTGTTGTAAACTTGATGTTTGTTGTAGATTTGTTGTAAGTAGTGTTAATAATTCAGAGCATTGCAGAGGAGATTACAAGCAGTGACACTTTCAGAGTGTGTATAGTGAGGACAGGGAGAGCTGTGTGCAGTGAGAGATGATTCCTCTCTGCCTCATGTATCTGTAAAAAATAAGTTGAGGCAACTGGACTTGCTGTATTTTTCTTAAAGACATTTCATTGGTCATCCAACCAGCTTTCTCAATTCAGATTGACTTGTACAAAAAATTATCTGGGAATAAATATGGTCAATGTTGTTCCAATCCACATAATCTGTTAGTCACAACCAGGTGTTGATTGCACTTGCATAATTGGAGTCTAGAAGGTGTTATTAACCTGCCCAGAGAGAGGTGTTAAAACAGCATTGTATGTGGCAGACAATAGATGTCTCACCCGCCTCCACCCCACCCCTCTATTCAAGCTTGGCTTCTCCATTTTTACATAAATGGCCTCTTTCACACCTCTTTTGAACTACTTGACTGTCTTCAAAGGAGTTACCTTTTTCCTAGATGTAGGTATACTGCCGACTCTCCCATCATCACTACAAGATCTTGGTAAAAGCTTAATGCAACTCTAGACAGAAACAAAGGCGATGGCATTGCAAAAGCTTAACAAAATGATGCCACGTAGAATGCGTTCCGTAATCAAAGCTAAAGGCGACAACAAAATATTACAGTATTTGACTTTTTCTTGGCCAGTCAGTGTATTTAAATTTGAGTTTTAGTGTATTTTATGTTCATAAGCCATATGGATTTGTGAACAAAAAAGAAATGAGACTAGTGGCAATCAGACCCCCAGCAGTGTGTGGACTAGTGGCTGAGAGATTTTGACATCGTTCGGTTTTGATCTTGACATCATTCAGTTAAATCTGTCTTAGTGCCTTGTAAGGGGATTTACTAGGCAGAAGTCAGAGTACCAGGCAGAAGTCAGAGTACCAGGCAGAAGTCAGAGTACCAAGGTCATTTACCAGCTACACTGGGAATCTCCTGCCTCATAATTTCCATTTTTTTACCATCTTTAATTTTTTCCTGATATCAGCATGAGTTTATGAAACAATGAAATAAATGCAATCTTTATTCATCCATGTAGTTCTTGCTCCATAATCCCCTTCTGAGAGTGTGCTATTTAATGAGTGATCCATGGTGTGAGGGATGTTTGTTTTGATGCACACAAGAAACCACTGACAATAATTGCTTAATTGCATTGTTTGATGAATGAATTGTTTGCAGGGAATGGCTGGCCTCACAGGATTTACAATGAAACAAGTCACCAAATGAACTTCCACAAAGGGGAATTGCTGAACAAAAATGGCAGTGCAAGAGGTCAGGCTCTGAACGTAGGGATGACAAGGACCAGGAAACGTTCCAAATATTTAATAGAAAGAAAATGGTGGAATCTGTTGGCTCAGTCCAACAGCTGTTGTGTTAGGCAGAATATAACAGATGCCACATTTTTTACTCCAGAGTAGTAGCCTTGAGTTAAGGGCATTGCTGCCACAGCATGTGGTGGTGTCACCACAGTGATCGTGATACCCTCATTCCGCATACAGAGGCTTTGTCACCTGTCAAGGGCATGTGACTGGCCTCTCCTCCAATCACAGAGTGTTTTCTGAAACAATGCAAACCATATCTTACAAAAGAAGCATACAAGGTAGGTACAGTTTGGCAAGTATGGTATCTGCACTCTGTTATTGAAGGGCCCCTAAGTTGATGCAAAAACACTTATATAAATATTTTTTATGTTAATGTTCTCTGCAGTCAAAGATATAAAAAGCATAAAATGTATAAACCATTATGTCTCGGTACCTCTAAATTCTTTCTTTCATCTCATGTTATCATGGCCAATTTTCTACATAGCCAGCAGAGGCCCTGACTTTGCGTGTCAGGACTGCCAAGGAGGGGGGCGCACATAGGCAGCCACACATCATGTGGCTGTCAGTTACACAGAGGGTGGCCCAGGTGGCCCCGGACATATACAATACCCTAGTCATGTTCTACTGTAAAATAAATGGCACAAGTGTCTAAACCCGAAATATATTTGCAAGGTCAGCAGAGGGTTCTGCAGCATATGGAAAATGTGCTGCCTTATTGGCGGTTGGACAATAAGTGAAAATCTGACTGCCCTACATAGGCTGTGGGCGGCCTAAAAAACTTCCTGTCGTAGGTATTGCTGGAACAGAAACTTTGCTATCCTCAAACATTAACTGTCAGAGATGCACAGCAAGAGTAAATGTAATAAACTGGATCAAGGTATGTGAAGACGATGATGTATCTCTTGTATTTTTTCATAATATATTTTCATTTTAGAAACCCTTAATAGACAGTTTACACTGCAAAACAAATATTTAGCAAGAAAAAAGAATTTAAAATTGCACATCAGAGACTGACAATAAATGATACATTTGCACATGAGATTTTTGCTGAACACCCTTGCAGTGGAATAGTGGAATAGTGATGGTAGCCATGACCATTATCCTGGTCTACTATGATAACAGAGTGAAGTGGCTGTCACTTCATTAAATGATGCCCTAAGGCCCAGGTGAGAGATGAGGATGGTCGGTGGCATAAACACTGTGAGTTCCCTGGGCCATGGTATTAAATGAATTAGTTCTGAAGAAATGAAGATTTCCTGTCACTTGTCATTTCCCCCACAGTGCTCAGTCATTGTTGAATGTGCTGTCCATATCTCAAGCCTACACACGTAATGGAACTGCTAACCTGCCCGTCAATTCCCATTTTGTTCTAGTACACATGTTTTCTCATTGAGTGTAAGATTATTATTAGTTGCATCAGAACAGCACGGCACGCTATTTGGGCACCTTTACATGACTGCCTTTCCCTACTTCCATTACCTCTATCGCTACCAAGAGTCAGACTGCATTGTTTTCCCTCTTAGGCTCCAGTTGTCTTCCCCTTTGTCCTGTGCATGTGCCAACAGTTGCTTTAGAGATAACTGGGTCATAGCCCGCCTCAATGTTCACCCTCCAGAGCTTGGTGAAGTACCTTTTCTCTGACAAAGTAGCACTTGTTTCCTCAAAAGCTAATTGCTATGTCTGCAGTGCTGTAAAACCCGAAACTGTGCATGTGCCCCCTGCAGGCCTGGGCATTATCCACCCCACAGTCACTCATAAACAAAGGGGTGGGATGCTTGTGCAGACGTCATTTACCGTACATAGCCACGTGGCCATATAATGTCAATGACGTCACTGCACTCTGCCACTTTGTCTTTGTGGAGCTGCGGATGGAGAATTCCTCTGTGACTGGGCGGCAGCGGAAAGAGCTTCCTCCCATTGTCAAAGGAGCTCAGGTTTTTTTTTCATTTTACTGAAATTCGGATCCGTTCGATATTTATAATTCAGAACGATCCGATGTTTCTGTTTTTGGAATTTGGATCTATTTGAATCTTTTTGGATGGAGTTAGATTGTTTGAGTGGGGCCCCCTTAAATCTCTTACCAGACCCTTGATCTGAGCAGCAACCTGGCAGAACAATCGTGTGCCCACCCACCTCCTGCACCATACCAGGCCACATGCCCTCAACATGGGGAGAGTGCTTCACCACGGGGGGACCCCCTGGCAAAGCACTTTGTCCCCATGTTGATGAGGACAAGAGCTCCTTCCCAACAACCCTAGCCTGGTGGTTGTGGAGGTCTGCGTGCAGGGAGTCTTATCTGAACCTGGGTGCCCCTTTCATAAAAAGGGCTTCCAGATCCTGCCTCCCCCTTGTGAATGAGTAAGGGCTAGTTGTTACTCTTACTCAGTGGAGAAACTACCCGGGCCGCAGAGGTCGTAGCTGCAACCGGGCCCTGGAGTTCCGCCACTTGGAGGGGGCCTAGGACAGGAGGAAAGGGGCCCTGGTAACCACTGATTACCAGGATATTTAATATCCCGGTAACTGCTAAAGTCAGTACCGGGACCTTTTCCTCCTGTCCTGGGCCCTACGTGTTTCACGCTGCGCCCCTCACCTTGTTCCGGGCGCACCGCGAAGTATGATCCAGTCGGCGCAGCAGCCAATGAGTGGGAAGCAGGTTATCCCCGCACCCTCATCACACAGAACGCTGCCGAATAGAGAGCTGCATCGGATAAGAGAGGCCTGCTGCGGACATGAAGAGGGAGCTATAGGGAGCTAGGACTATGAAGGGGACATGGAAGAGGAGAGTGTGGGGTCCGGGAGCAGAAAGCTGGGGACGTGAAAGGGGAGATGAGGGGAAGCTGGGCACATGGAAGAGAAGAGTGTGGGGTCCGGGAGCGGAAAGCTGGGGATATGAAGGGGGAGCTGGAGACATGGAAGAGAAGAGTGTGTTTTTTTTTCTAAAAATGTTTTGTTTGTTTTTAAAAATAAATGTATCTATTTTTTTTTTGGTGGGGGGGATGCTTGCATCGGGGCCCTGAGGTCACTAGTTATGCCTCTGCTCTTACTCATTCAACAAATAGAGTAAAATAGTAAATAAAACACAACCACACCATAAAAGAAAAAACACAATACGGTTTTGGACAATACATTTGTTAAAAAAAGTCCATCAATGTGATCCCCAATCATGTTGTCCAGTGATGTAGATCCTCGTCAATCATACTGAAGCTTGGCCCTGTGGGAGATTCCTCCATCCACACAGTCTAGGGTAGATGGAGGAATCTATTGCACTTTTTCCATCTGACCATAGAAAATCTGCAGATAATCTATAGGTGTGTGGCCGGCTTTACTCAGGCTTTATTGTAATTCTGTCACAAAATTCTTTAACATGCTTTTGATCTTTTTGCAAACTCATAAACTCAGTAAACAAACATTTACTCAAAAATTCAGATACTTCCACTGCTTGCATTTGAAAAATACATTTAATGATGCATTAATGATTACCTAGCTGAATTCATTTGTGTCTTTTATATCCTCCTAAAGTTCAACTTTAAGCACGTTGCAAAAACATGTCCTGCCTGATCTATTTCGCATTAAGATAATGTGTTTTTTTAAGCGCAACTGGAGCATACAAGCACTAAATCTAATTCACTAATATGATGGCGATTGCTGTGAAGACATTCAATTTTTATACATTGTGGATCTACACTGAATACTTATGCAGATCATGTACCAGACTTTGATCTTAGTAAGACTTAGAACATCGTCACTCCATCCCTACCGCCATCTTCCCCTTTTTCGACCATTGGTCAGCTGCTAATGAAGTATCTGTTCTTATAGATGCTAGGAATGAATCAGGAGGGTGCTCAGCATGCGCTGCAGACAGCGTACACAAATAAGACATCCTAGGAGCAAGAGTAAATCGTTGTTTGGAAGAAGAGACACGCAAAGTCTCTCTGAAGTACTCCATCTCCTCGCATTTTTTAAATATTTTTTAATTAAAGTTCCGCTTTAAAGACAGTGGAACAGATATGTATTAAAAGCCTTCGTGTTTTCCTCAATTCCCATTTAGGAGGTGACAGAGTTGTTTTAACCACTTAAGGTTTATGACAGCAACAAAAATAACCAGAAAGACAGGCCTGGAGCGCAAGAAAGGGAAAGAATTGTGCAGAGGGACAGCATGACAGAGGGAGAAGGGCAGCCAGGCACAAAGAGTTTTAGTCATAACAAAAAAAAATTCAAAAGGAGGGCTCGATTATCGGATAGGATGAAAGTTCGACAGGGCGGGACTTCCTAAAGTGTGGTCCTTGCAGAGGTGGAGGAAGTTTCCAGTTGAGGAAGTTGGAGGCAGCTAAGTGTTTTTCCGTCCCGCCAGCCCCATTGTTTTTTCGTCCTGGTACTGGATCCTTTTGGCTCTTGTCATGGCAGTCTTTGGGGTCCTTTAAAGTGGTCCGAATGGCTGGTTTATTGGAGTAATGGTTGGAGACCCATCCCAGGTGTGGTGTCTTTTAATTGGTGGTCAATTGGTTATGACCACTTAGTTTTGGGCTGAATGTGTCTGCGGCCAACGATTATTGTCCCCAAGGCAATGGTGTTGCGGCTTGGGGGCCCATCTTTAGTTATGTGAATGCGCAGATGGAGGTTATGGGTAGCTAGAAAAAATGGTACATGCATGAATCTATAACCGGCCTTTATAGCAGGGCACAAATGGGTAGCTACTTGTTACTAGACATGTGCACCAGCAAAAAATTTGTTTAGTTTAGTTTCGTTTTGGAAAAACAATTGGGTGGAGCTAGCAGTGACACTTAGTTTTGGGCTGAATGTGTCTGCGGCCAACGATTATTGTCCCCAAGGCAATGGTGTTGCGGCTGGGGGGCCCATCTTTAGTTATGTGAATGCGCAGATTGAGGTTATGGGTAGCTACTTGTTACTAGATATGTGCACCAGCAAAAAATTTGTTTAGTTTAGTTTCGTTTTGAAAAAAAAAAAATTTGTTTAGTTTAGTTTCGTTTTTCGTTAGCGGTAGTGCTGCCAAAATTCGTTTATGAAAAAAAAAAAAACTTCTCATGCTGTGGCCTGGACTTGAACCTGCAACCTTATCAATGGCAAGCCTGTGCTTTAACCGCTACTCTATATCCTCTATACTTTAACCATAGAAGCATTTGATATATATGAATGCAATATGTAGCATTTGACAGCTGAGTATGTCAAATGGGCGGAGCGAGCCGTGACGTCATGGACACATGTCTACTTGTTACCTTATGTGCCTTTAAGTACCCGGGAACCAGTTGTTTAATTATATGGAGGGTTATTCACAAAGTTGCTAAGGCAGCCGAGTGAATAACCCACCCGAAGTTAAGTGAGCCGAACAACATTTGGCTATTCACTTCAGGCTTGTACAGCTGATTTTAGCCGTACATCGGCTGCCTTCGACTGCACTTCAGTCAGCCGAACAGAGCCCAAGTGCAGAAGGACTTCGACTCAGCCGATCCAACATCTGGATCGGCTGAGCCGAAGCTCCGGCAGCTCACTCGCTGCCGTTCGCCCCTATTCGGCAGTGAGTGAATAGCTGAATGCCCCCGAGCGGCATTTGGCTCGGCTATTCTGCTCAGTACCTCCGTGGTATCGAGCAGAATAGGAAATCAATGAAAAAAGTTTTTTTAAATTTGAAAATAAGATTTTAAAAATGTAAATACATATTGAATAATAAAAAATTATAATAAAAAATACAATTGGGTGGAGCTAGCAGTGACAGCTAGCTCCACCCAACTGTTTCCTATTGACCAGCACCTGGTAGAGTCTTCTAGCAGGTCCCGACCAATGAATAACTGGACATCATGGCTGGCTCCGCCCAGTTGTCATTGTTTAATGACACTTCAGCGTCCCCAGGTCATTTGGGGACGCTGATCTGTCATTACAACTGGGCCACTTCAGCTCAGTCAAGTCGAAGCATATGCCTTCGACTCGGCTGAACCACCTTCGGGAGCTGTATGGGCTATAGTAAATAGCCCGTACAGCAGCACTGCGGTTCAACTGAGCCGAAGGGCTCCTGCAACCAAAGCTAGCCAAAGGAACAGCCGAAGCTACGGCTGATCCTTTGGCTAGCTTTGTGAATAACCCTCATAGGTTTTATTATTTTGTTTTGATAGTATTTAATTATTTATTTATGTATTTAATTTGATATTCAATTAAACAATTGGCCGTTGTGGCCCTTTTAAACTCCATACAAGTCTAATGTGCTTTCTTGAGGGAAATCAGGTGAAGGGTGGGGGTTCTCAAGTAAGTTAAAACAGGGTTTGGGCCTAGGCAGGCTATCTCTGAAATACCCTTGTCAAGGAATGCTCACACCTAAGTGATTGGCTTCTGCTTGGGGATGCATTATGTAATGTTTTATGTAATGCATGCACAGCTTGAAGGGCTTTTTTATTTCTTTTACATTTTTCCTGTTTCTAATTATGCTGCTGATTAGCATAACTGATTTTGGGTGGTTTGTAGAGATCACACAAATCTGCAATGCCTGGAGTAGCCTGAAACATACACAGAAATCTTTCTGTGACGAGCAGGCTTTAGGGGCTATAAATCGGCCAAACACGGATGTGGATTATTAGCTTTGTTCCAAACAGTGTTTCCAAAAAACAAAAAGGCACAACTATTCTTATGGTTTATTTATGACCTAAAGTTCTGTTTTTTGTCCAGAGTTTAAATGTCATTGTTGACGTTCTACTTCTGCATTATACATAAATACCTAAGTTTTATATGATATTTGGGACCCGTTCATGCTGCAGCTAAAGGTGTTTGTGTTTGCTGCTGGATAAATTCAATTCATTAAATAAAAAAACAAAAAAAATGTTTTCAAAGGGGCTTGTTTAGCACTCTAATTCAATGACTTAAAAAAAAATCTGCATGGTGCATTTTTCAGACATTACTTGTGTTAATATAAACTTCTGGAAAATCTCTGTTCTCAAATGTTCATCCTCCTACATTCATGAAGCATGTGTAGCAACCCCTTGCCCCTGAAGGCCCGCAGGTGGCTCATTGGGCTCATTTCTCAAACCTCAGTGCATATATTTTTTACTCTGTGTGGGTTGAAAGAAATTGGGCACAGTCACATCAAAAGGAGAACTATGGGGTTAAGGCTTTTCCCCGTAGTTCTCCTTAGGGTAACGGGAGGACACAAACTAGCGTCCTCCCGTCACCCTAGGCTCAGTATACCGCGAGCTGTAGCTCGCAGTATACTGAGACACCGCAGTATATCGCAAGCTGCTGCTCGCGGTATACTGAGACGCCGCAGCTGAAGTGGATCCCGACAATTGTGGATCCCGACAGTCAGCGCTGGCAGATCGGAGCGGGGAGGGGGGAATCCAGCCCCTCCTCTGTCACGGCAGAGAGCTGTGAAAGGATCGAGAGGTGAGCGAACGTCGGTATGTGTTCGCTCACCTCCCGATCTACTGAGCCGACCTGTGACAGTCTCATTGTCACAGGTCGGCTAGAACTATGAGGTGAGTGAAAAGCACTCACCTCATAGTTCTCCTTTAAAGAACAACTCCAGGGAAACATTTTTTTTTTAACCCTTGCGGTGGGGCTACCCCAGCACTTCAAGGATTAAGTATTCGTTTGCGTAGGGTAAAAAATAACAATGGTCTACTCACCTGAACCTCCAAGTCGGCCGACTGTGACAGTGCTCCCTCCAGCCTGTCTCCTCTGCTGCAGCGATGGTATGTCCCTCTGCATCCTCTGCATCCTCATGTCCTATACACTGTGTACAGAACGTGATAACTCAATGACCTTAGACCACTGCAGCAGAGGAGAAAGGCTGCAGGAACAAGTCTTGGAGCAAACTGGGTCAGAGTATTGGGTGAGTAGAACTCTTTATTTTTCACCCTAGGCAAAAATGAGCACTTAACCCTTTCAGTGTGGGGGTTGCCCCACTGCAAGAGTTTATCAAATGTTACCTGGAGTTGAGTTTAACAGAGTTTAAGTGTGAAGTGAAGTTAACAGTGAATTTGTTCCCCTGCTGCTCCAATCCAGGTGGTCCAGACTTCTCAGGCCCCAGACCCAGGCTGCTACTCTGGCAAATGTTCTCCCCAGCCAGCAGACCTGGGAGGCACTGACCTTGATGGTCAACCCAAATATATACATATCTCTTTCCCCAGTATCCTGTAGTGGTTGGCCAGAGGAACATAAATATTCATAACTCTGACTTGTTGTATATTCTTGCTCAACTGCCAGGGACACTCCCCAAAAGCAGGCAGAAGCAAACAATAAAACTGAACTTAGGGGGACCTAACGAAAGAATAACTACTCGTAATTCAGAGCTCAGGTTGACTACAGTCTTGTTCCAATATTACATTGAGACTAGTGACACTTCTGCTTAGGGCAGGATCCATACGCATGAACAGAAAAAGTCAGAAACATGTATGTAAAATCCACATAAATGTGTCAAAAGTGCGTATAAAAACATATGTTTCTTATTAGATTTAAGCTTTTTTACGGCCACAGCTGTAAGTATTTCAGAGAACCAGTAAGAGATTGTACACAAGCTCACAGCCACAATACCATCCATGACCTGGTGCTTTCTTTTTACAGCCAAGTGTGCTCTTTTATGTGGAAGTGATTGATTTAAGAGGCTCCAAAGTTGCTTGATTACTTCTGCGTGCCAGCTAATTGCTTCTCCTGTTCCTGATCCTGGGACTACTAAAGGGTCATTCAAAAGGAGGACCAAAAACTGATAAGTAAACTTACAGGGTCATTGCAGTCAAATACTGGTGATAGCATTCAAAAACTAATTTATGTGTAATGTAATGCTATAATAATTATATATATATATATATATATATAGATATATA
>NW_017306460.1:191694-235262 GCF_000935625.1 Nanorana parkeri
AAATATATATAGATATAGATATATATATCTATGTAGAGAGAGAGAGAGAGAGTTAGATATAGATATATATTTCTATTGGAAAAACCTTTCTTTTAAATGTTGGTCAGTGCTGAAATTGCCAGATAAAATACAAGTGACAAAACTAACAAAAAATGAATAGGTGCACAAAAGACAGTGATTACATACAGCTCTAAAAATTGTTTGAAATAAATATTGTAAAATACTGAATTATTCATGAGTAGTGGTGGAGTCACTAAGCAACTGTACTCCTTCCCTATCGTAGAATATACTCTAATTAGGAAATGAAGAGCACGTAAGGTCAGAAGTCTGTGTGGTCATTTAGTAGTTGGGGAGTTGTCTATATTTCTATGTTGCAGCATTAGTATCTATACTAACTATATAAAATATGAACGTTTTTCCAGCCTAGGCAGCTTACATGGTAAAGTTAACTGTATGTAACCAGCATTGTGAGTGGCTGTGAAAAACTACTAGCAGTATCAGACTAATGACCTATGAACGCATGCTTTGTACACATCACACATGCTTTTCTACCTTTACAGATCAATGGAAACGCAAAGGTAGCTTAGAATAAGGTCAAATACAGGTCCAAAAGGAGGTTAGAATCACCTGTGATAGAACTGAAAAGATTCTCTGAAGTGTCTCCAACTGATCTCAAATGAACCTGAAACCATGCTGCTTTGTTCTGTCTGCTCAAATCCTAAGAATGAGAGCGAGAAAGTGCACCTGTGACATTTATGTATGATTCAGTTAATATCTATCTATCTTCTGCTTCAGAAAATGCTAATCCTTGTGCATCACATCCATGGTTTTATCTTCTTACTACACTATGAAGAGTAGGGAGGTGAGACTTGAGTACTGGTAAATGCCGAGAGCGCGGGGGGATTATGGTAAGAAGCTGATGGAGATATGTACCCAGGTCATGGTATAGCTGGTAGAGTAGTTAGTCAATTCAGACAGACTTGTTCTATAATTTTGGAGATGTTTCATAACTTATCCAAGCCACCGCTTTAGTTCTGGGGAGCATTAGGAAAATACCCCTTCATTTATATCCACACATTGTATAACGCTGATTTAACATCTCTATTGCAACCATTTTAGGTTTAGAACCCCTGTCAAGTTTTTATTGCTGTCTGTGTCTCACTGCAAAGATTCAACCTTTTTATTTTTCCTGTTGGCTATTGTCACTGAAATACACCGCCTGGCCAAACAAAAGTCACCACCTGGATTTAGCTTAGCAAATAGGTAAGAGCCTTCCATTAAATAAGTGTTATGATCTGGGGTTACTTTGGTTGGTGAGGTCTAGGTTAAGCAACGTTTTGTCCCCATAAAATGAGGTCAGCTGCCTACCTGAATATACTGAATGACCAGGTTTTTCCATCAATTGATTTTTTCTTCCCTGATGGCACGGGCATATTCCAAGATAACAATGCCAGGATTCATCGGACGCATATTGTGAAAAAGTGGTTCAGGGAGCATGAGACATCATTTTCACACATGGATTGGTCTCCACAGAATCCAGACCTTGAGTCCAGACCTTAACCCCATTGAGAATCTTTGAGATGTGCTGGAGAAGACTTTACACTGTGGTCTGACTCTCCCATCATCACTACAACATCTTGGTGAAAAAGTAATGCAACTCTGGATGGAAATAAATGTTGTAACATTGCATAAGCTCATTGATAGGAGGCCACAGTGAATGTGTGCCATAATGAAAGCTAAAGGCGGTTCAATGAAATATTAGAGTGCGTTACTTTTTTTTGGCCAGACAGTGTAAAAAGTGATGGGAAATCCAACATTTTACAGATCAGATAATAGAGTGGGAATATTCCAGTGTGGACACTTGTTTTGGGGACAACTGTGTAAGAAGGGAACTTCCCTCACATTATAGAGATTCACTTTCACTTCCTGTTCTGTCTCCATGACAGGGAATTTATGGGCAATCTCCCCAACAGGACACAGACAACAAAAAATAAGCTGACAGGAGTTATAACCCCTCTCTACTCTATCCAAAACTAAAAAAAAAAACTTTTGGGGTACACTTTACATACTCAATATTCAGCGAAAAATCAGTGGTCCAGAAAAATATCTAAATGATTTTAAATAAATAACGCAATAAAAAAAAAAAATCACTCAAAGTAGCAATAAACTCAAACTTTGTTTCCAATAATGAATCCAGATCACACAAATATGCATTGCCGTGCAAAGTATTTCTTTACATTTTTGCCCAAGAACTTACAGTCATCATGTTTCCAAAGAGTTGACTCCAACTCTCTCAGCTCAGCTTTCCTGAACTTACCATCTAGCACAGGATCACAAGGGACAGAGCAGACTCCAGCAACTGTTCATCTACTAGCGTGCAGAAGGAAGAAATGAGGAGAGAGGAAGGAGAAAGAAGGAAAGGGACGTGGCTTGCCTTACTGTATGTGTTTTTATGGAGACACACACAGCTTACCAGGACACACTAGCGTGGCTCCATAGGACCCTGCAAGTGACAGGAGCCACCCTAAAACAGGAAGTCAAGGACAGGACCTAGGAGATCGGCTGATTCTGCAGGAAACTAAAACTTTTAAATATCAAAGAGCAGCATCCATTGTAAGGGACTTTAATATCACTTTAAACTGAATGCTGCTCTTGTTATTATGGTTTACTTTGCAGGATAGTTGGTAGCTTATTTTTTTGTGCTTAATATAGTCTTGGTCCACGCGTCTGTATTTTATGATCAGGAGTTCAAGGTAATCCTAGCTGTCATACCAGGACTACTAAGTCACTTCTCTCCCCCATCTATAAACATTTACATAAAGTAATGAAATATAATTATAGAGATAGGTATTGTCTTGCAATGTGTTCCTCCTATTTTCTGCACTGCCACTTATCATCCTTTCATCCTCCCTGTGCCCTAGCACCACTTTACTATAAAGATGTCAGGCTCTTAATAACAGATTAACCCAAGCCAGACAGGGGTGCCAGAAATTCTAGCGAGCACTGTGATACAATAGTGTGCGAAGGTGCGTATATATCCGCTGTAGCAGAACACCTTTAAGGTGGTGATAAATGATGCCAGTCCAGACACACATTTATGGTCCCTGTCTCTGTATCTTTTCACCTCCGCTAATGATATATAGAAACGCGTGGATGGCAATGTGAGATCGTACCAGCGATTGTTAGAACAGGCTCATGATACTCTCTCTGTGTCAAGGCAAGAGATATTAACATAGATTATTTATAATCCAGAGCGCCATCAGATTTTTACATCACGCGAGTTTGTTCGTGTTTGTGTGCGAAAATGCGCACGGGTCTGTTTTGAAAAGAAGGGTTTACAGCCGTCGATGCTCGAAGAAGATAAGAAAAGACAGAAAATTAATGAGGGCGGGAGTCAGACGTAAGAGTCATAAAGAGCCAGAAAATTAATGAGCGCATAAAACGGAGAATTAATTGCACAACAAGGCGACAAGAGGGAGAGATAGACGGAGCTCGAGAAAGACCTGACAAAAGGAAATAGAAAAATAAAAGAGATTAACCGCTAATTCCATTTGCAGTTCCCTAATCCTTTACAAAGTGACAGGTTTTTTTGCTAATAAAAAAAAAAAAAATTATCTGATCGGAGAGCGCAGTTAAGCAGCATAGGCAAACACGCCAAGAACAGGACATGACTAAGTCATTAGTACTCTTGCCTGGCTGGCATGGGGTCTTGGGTTCAGTTCCTACCAGGGATGCAGCCAGCATAGATTTTATATGTTCTAACCGTGAGTGTGTAAATGTCATCTGAGTTTTTGATTTCACAAACTAAATGACATATGGGGGAGGTGATTCACCATATAGTGTGTACTTGCATGTGTGTGAGCATATGACTGTGACTTGATATTGTTAGCTCCTATGGGGTAGGGACAAGTGTGAACAGTGAAACAATGGAAATGCATCACTCACCATTTTTTCTTTGGAGGGAGACACAGACTAGACCATGGTGTCTTCACTCTGCGGCATGGGTCTCTGTGGTCCAATCCTTGTCTTCAATGTACTGCAAAAGAATACACTTCAAGGGCACTGCCAGCATACAGTGGCAAAAACATTCAAAAGCATAAGCACAGTGGTGTCCCTAGACTTCTTGCAGACTGAGTGGTGGTGGTGCAAGAGAGTGATGGCGCCCTCTGCTGACCTGGGATGCTCTAGGTGGCAAACCAGCATCCCACCCAGCTCCCAGGAGCTCGTTTAGAGCATCCCAGGTTGCTAAGAGCTGGGCGGGGAGATGTGTATGACCCTTACTCATCTCCCCGTCTGTCCCTTAGTAACCTGGGATGCTCTGGCTGGGAAGGGGGCAGCACTGTCCAGCAGAGCGGCCACTTTGCAACAAACATGCCACCCTGCCTGCTACCACCCCCACATGACCCAAAGAGATGCTGCTTCACGCTGCCTCATTAAAGGGACAGCCCTGCGTAAGTGTGTGTATTACATGTGAAACGGTGGTCAAACCAGACAGCTTTTCAATGTTTGTAACTTTTGCAGTTTTAAAATATAATAAAGAGAGTTGTATGCTGTGGGTACCGTTGAAGTATTTTCTTTTGGTGTGAACAGTACTTCAGTACTACAGTAAAATGCTGTAGATTCATTATTTTGGTACATTTTGGAATATGGGGATATTGGGGGCTGGGGCCATAAATACATTTATTGCAAACCTACATCAGGAGCTGTAGCTGATCCTGTTAATTTTTGTGGCAGAGCAAACATGTATGGAAGCCTGCATCTCATATGTCCCCTATCACTGAGCTACTTTCCAATATCACCAGTTTTAATTATTTATCCAATGGAGGTAAAAGTGTATTTATCTGAGCCAACCAGTAGTTTAAAGCTGACCATAGACAGCTCTATAAAAGTAATTGATCACGTGGGATTTTTAGGCCATATTCTGACTCCGATTGTATTAGCGATTTCTCCCTTGCTGAGACCTCTATGCCTGGCCTGCAGATATAATGACTGTGGACAATCCTTATCAGATAGCTAAACTCACCAAATACCTTTTCATCCACAAAGATTTTTATTGAATGCAACAGCGTTATAGCAGACAGCAGGATACAGCAGATCAATGAACAGACGGTATTTGAAGGTCAAAGATGGTAATGTTTCCTCCCATGCAAGAAGATTAATATGTGGCCTTGTTACAGTCAGCCATTTTGATGCCAGAAGACAACTCCTCAAGAAAAAAGGGGAAGGAACACAGAAAATGTGGTGTAATAACCAAATGCCCACAAGATGGCAGTATATTAACCAGCTACTAACGCCAATGAACAAATGGCTTAAGGAAAATAAACTATATAAATTCTCAATTCACATTTGTATGAACACCCACTATGACTATGATTTGTGTGATATATTTACAACTGTATAACAGCACAGGTCATTTCTGCTGTGCCAGAGGACAATGATAAGCTTTTTTGGGGAGCTGCATTTATGACTGCTGAGAAGCATAGGCCTAGAGAACCCCCAACAATAATTGATTTGTAACCTTGCCCCATAACAGACACGGTCACCGATTAAGTTGGAAAGAGCAAGGCCGCAGCTTTATTTCAAGTTTCAAAATACCAACTTAAAACATAACCATTGCCAGTCACAGTTACACTGTCAGAATACCTGAAAAGTGGGGTGCTTGTCCTTACCATCAGGACCGGACAAACATTAGACTGACACAATGACACAACTTTAACCTGAGGGTATAGCCCATTAAAGTAACACTCTATAGCTGGCAAAGTCAGACTTCCAATAAAGCTGTGACAAAACATTATTATCAACTTGCGTCATAGGAAATTAGTTTCCTATGACGCAAGAGCCTTGTAATTAAAAAAAAGGAGGGGGGGGGGCTTGCTCTCCCTCCTATTTGGTGGTCTAAGACACTCTTAAGTCATCATGTTTAGAGGTGCACCAAAATGAAAATTTCAAAACCGAAGCAAAACCTAAATTTAAAAAAATGTCAGGCCGAAAACAAAAATATTTTTTATTTTAACTTTTTCAAATTTTTTACATATTTTATTTTTATTTATTGATTCATTTTTATTAAATATTTTTATTTTATACTTTACTTTTAGGGGCTTTGGGGAAATATTAGGGGTCTAAACAGACTCCTGATATTTCCCATTTAAAATATAAAAAGAGATTGAGGACACAGAGTCCCCAATCTCTTTTTCTGCAGCCCCTGTTATAAATAAACAGGAAACCTCTATTCTGAGTGTTCCCGTTCATTCATCACGTGTGGCTATAGTACGTTTACTATGACTACAATCATTAAATGAACAGGAGGTAATGTAGATCACTTCCCATGCATTTATAATTGAGTATATAGTAACAATACCATAACCTCAATTATCTACAAACACTCAGAGATCACTGAGTGTTTGTACTCGCGCTCCTTCCTGACAGCTGTCACAGGAGTCGGAGCGGGAGGATAGCTCAGCCTGCTGTGACAGCGCTGGGTGTCTCCACCCACACACCGCTCTCCCGATCTGTGACAGGAGGCTGAGCAATGTGGGGGGGAGAGACGCCGGCCACTCACAGAGCTCTCCTCCCGCATCGCTCGGCCGCTTGTGACAGTTTCTCTCCTCCTTGCAGGGACACAGAGCAGCGCCCAGCGGGAAGGAAAGAAAGAAGGGATGAGCCGCTGTATCGGCCATTGTGCCTTTTCCGGCCAATATGTTTTGGCGGCCGATATATCGGTGCATCCCTAATCATGTTCTATAGGTCTATAGGACATGAGAACACCAAGGAACATAGCATTTCCAAGGAGACAGGCTGAAAGAACCGGTCTGCAAGCTGGAATTGTGGTTTCGGCGTGTATATCTGTTATTTTAGCTCCCTAGACAAAATGAATACTTAACCCTTGCTGTGCGGGGGTAGCCCCACTGCAACGGTTAGGATTTACTTTATTCAGAGTTCTTGTTTAATTAAAAAAATATATAAATACATTGATTGGCACTGGAATCACAAAGTTTGCACAGACTGATTGACAATTAAAATACAGTAATACCCCAAAACAGCCTATACACCCCACTTTATCTGGCTGTGTTTCTGGGGAACCTGCATACCACTCAAATTAAGGTAAATTGTATGGTCTTTCCGAATTCAGGATGGGGACAATAGCTCTGGGATTGCAATATAATTTCTTTGAATGATAGGTTGCCTAGATTAGCTTTTCAAAATAGCCTGGAAGAAAGACATTATGAATATCGGTAGGAGAACACCTAATGGTTTTTAGTAGCCAAAGCATTTTTCTTCTGCACAGCTCATTTATACAATTCTTGTGAAGACAGTATGTGAAACTGTACACAAATACAATCAGCCAATCTTCCTAGATTAACCCCTTAGTGACACAGCTTCAGAAAATGTTTTAGTTCCTGGGGACCAGAGCAATTTTGATCATTTTGTTATGTGTTTGTTTAACCATAATGACCATCTTCCTCATTCATTGCACCTACACATATTATACTGTTTTTTTTTTTTGGGGGGGGGGGGGGGTGTGGGAATACATTCTTATTTTTTAATTTTTTTATTTTTTTTTAAATATACTTTGTATCACTTTGTAATACACTAAGCTCCACAACAGAATGAGCTATAAGCCGACTTGATGGCTGTCACAGCTCTGTGATCACAGCGATCAGCTATCACAGTGATCACTGTACTGTGACCACCTAAATTACTGTTGAGGGTCTGCCTCGGCCCGAGGGAAGCATCAACAGCATTAACTCAATGAGCGCTGGTTCATGTATGGACTAGCGGTCATTGTACCGAATTATGGGATTATTCCGTCACTGGTCGGTAAGGAACTGAAAGACCGTGACGGAATAATTCCGTCATCGGTTGGCAAGGGGTTAAGGACATAGTCTACCTTTTCTAAAAAAATAATATTAATAAATGTACACACACTAATAAAATGTAAAAAAATGCACATTTATTTAATTTAAAATATTTAATTCATATTTTTTTCCTTTTGAGATGGCAACACATTGCAACAGTGATCAGATTATTGGTGGTACAATGCTCTGACCCCTGCAGACTATTTCTCCCAGCCACTGTCCATAAAGAGGTGAAATGGGCTTTGGCAGCTGTATGGGCTATTGTGAATAGCCCGTACAGCAGCCCTTTGGTTCGACTGAACCGAAGGACTCCGGCAGCCGAAAAGAGCCGAAGGATCAGCCGAAGCTACAGCTGTATCCTTCGGCTCAATAGTGAATAACGCTCTTAATGAAGCTAGAGTTCAAAGAAGTTTATATTGTTGTATTGTTTGTATGGGTGGAAGAGTTAGTGTGTGCAAGAACATTAATGTTTTTTATCATAATGTAAAATATAATTATGGTTATTATTATTATTATTATTATTATTATTATTAGTGCTACTCTAACTTTTACCTCTAGCACTGCTTCCTACTGTACCGACTATGCTGACATCTCTCCTGCTGCCTGTCCTTGATACATACCTCATGTTAAGATCAAGGACACAATATTGTCACAGTTGACACTGCCATCCACTACAGAAAAAGATAGCCGGGGGGCCCTAACTTTTGCTTTGGGGCCCTAGATTTTTTATTTACACTCCTCATCAATAACCTATTTAAAATATAGGGGAAGAGGGAGAACTCAATCTTCACTCCCAGATAGGAATAGCTGGGAGAGAGGGCAATGTAGTCGTGATGGGTGACTTCAATTACCCAGACATCAATTGGGCCAATGGAACTTCGGGTTCAGCGAAGGCGGGGAGATTTCTAAACATGTTGCGCGACAATTTCATGGACCAGATGGTGGAGACTCCGACCAGAAAAAATGCCATCCTAGATCTAATTATCACTAATAATGCAGAGCTAATCGAGGATATTGTAATTGGAAAAGGGATAGTTAATGACAATCAGCACGGGTTCAGGAAAGATCGTTCCTGCCTAACTAACTTATTATCTTTTTATGAGGGGGTGAGTAGAGATATGGATGGAGCCGGTAGATGTGGTATATCTAGACTTTGCAAAGGCTTTCGATACGGTACCACACAAGCGCTTACTTCACAAGCTGAGGGCTATGGGCATAGATGAGGTGGTGTGTACGTGGATAGAGAACTGGCTACGGAACGTGTCCAGAGGTTATGTGTAAATGGCACCTTTTCAGACTGGGCTAGCGTAATGAGCGGTGTTCCTCAGGGTTCTGTGCTGGGTCCCATATTGTTCAACTTATTTATTAATGACATCGGGGAAGGTGTTAACAGCGATGTTGCCGTGTTTGCGGATGACACCAAAATTGGGAGGGTAATCGACACGGACTTAGACATTATAACATTACAGGAGGACCTGGATAAAATAGGGGAGTGGGCATTAATGTGGCAGATGAGGTTTAATGTCGATAAATGCAAAGTAATGCACTTTGGAATAAAAAAATAAAAAAAATTGGGTATACCATTATGGGAATGCCGCTGGGGAAGTCAGAAATGGAGAGAGATTTGGGGGTCATTGTGGACCATAGACTGAAGGGTAACTTGCAGTGCCAGGCTGCTGTAAACAAAGCTAGTAGGGTTTTGTCCTGTATTAAAAGGGGGATCTATTGCAGGGACAAGTCTATAATTTTGCCACTTTATAGATTATTGGTTCGACCTCATCTGGAGTATGCGGTCCAGTTCTGGTCACCAGTACTAAGGAAAGATGTCAATGAGCTGGAAAAAGTCCAGCGGAGGGCAACCAAACTAATTAGGGGTATGGAGGACCAGAGCTATGAGACAAGGCTACTAAATTTAAACATGTTCACATTGGAGGTGAGGAGATTAAGGGGGGATATGATCTCCATGTACAAAATGTTTAATGGTGGTAGCAACATTAGCGATAAACTGTTTAAAATTAACTCCACTAAAAAAACTAGAGGCCATCACCTAAAATTGGTGGAAAAGAAGTTCCAGCACAAGGGGCGAATGCGGTTCTTCACAGTTAGAGCGGTCAAGGTCTGGAACTCACTGCCACAGGCGGGGATTTCAGCAAAGAATGTGGAATTGTTCAAGAAACTTTTGGACGATTTCTGAAGGGACCGTAATATACAGGGGTACAAGTAGTACTCCTAGGAACAAGATCCTATAGGTTGGACTTGATGGACTAATGTCTTTATTCAACCTCAAATACTATGTGACTATGTAACTATGTAACTATCTCTGCTGATCATATGTGTTATATTAAAAAAAAGCATTGATTAGATTACAGATGAAACAGTTTTCATCATGAAAATGTCACAAACATGTGCAGCGGGAATATTGCAAATCCCTTGATAATTAAAGGCCGTGACACACTGCACGCGAAGCCGTGCAGAGCGAAGCAAAGCTATCCGGCACGGAGCTTCGCGTGCAGTGTGTGAGCTGAGTGCAGTCAGATGATTGACTGCACCTTCAGCCAATCAGCTCGTCTGTAACAACCGGCCAGACGTCGCATCCCGTCGCGCCGGTTTATAAGCGCGAGCCGATTGGCTGAAGTTGAAATTGTTCATCTCGGCGCGCTCAGCTCTGCGAGCTCTCGCAAGCTGAGGTGCCGAGAAGAAAGTGACATGACACACTGCTCGCAAAGGCAGCGCGCCGCTGCTTCGCGTGCAGTGTGTCACGGCCTTACGGCATAGCTGGATTTAAACTTTGTATGTGTCTGAAATTGTTTTGCATTGCCCAAGAACCAATCAATATAAAACTATCAGTTTCCAGAGCAGCCTTAAATCTGATTGCATGTTGGGAAGAAATGCAACTGGTTTCTATAAAAGAAACTTTGAAATACCCTATCAAGCATTAACATTCTATGGTTAACTAATAAAAATTGATATGTATTTCTATATTGATTTTCAAAAAGTTCTATTCCTCTCCTAATAATCAAATCCATCTAGAAGTCTGTAAACTTACTTACTGAAGCTGCCCATAGGATTTACTTCGTCAATGCAGTGACACACTTTCACTCCGCCCTGTGAATATGCACTTCCTTGTCACAAGGGATATGCACTACCATATCAAAGGCTTCAGAACTACAAAACAACGTCTGAACAATGTAACGTTATCATTGCTTGCTAGAACCAATGCATGATGGGATGTGTAGTCTTGAGATACTGAGACTGCATCAGATCATCCAGCAGGGAAAGAGAAGCAAAGCACACTGGGAATCCAGGAAGGTGTTGAAAGTAAACATGTAAGCTGCAGAAAAATGCAATGTGGTTCGGATATTTAGTTATTTCAGGATTCTGGATTCGGACCCGAAATTCTATTTGGTTCAGGTTTCTTCGAAATCCAAATTTTCGTAGCTTCTGATGAGTTTACGAATATTCATTGCGAATACCACATAAAACCATATACAGATATTAATACTAAAGCTGAATCTCCTAGACACGAATGGCATTTGGGTCTGGGAGCCATATACATATATTACTAGAGCTGAGGCTCCCAGACCCGATTAGCATTTGGGAGCTCCCAAATGCAATTCGGAAATTCGGATCCCGAATGCCATTCGGGTCTAGCAGCCTCAGCTTTAGTATTATCTGTAATGTGTATATGGCTGCCAAGTTGCCATAACGAAAATTCGTGTTCAGAACCATTCGGATGCATTAAACCGAAAAACACATCTGATTGGCCAGAAAAGTCACATATTCTATTCAGTTTAATTTTTGAACGAAATTTGGACAGGATCCGAAATTCGGAAATGGAAATTCGGATTCTGACACATTGGGATGCATTGGGATTCGGAAATTCCAATGTGTCCGAATGTCGAAATTTTTGAAAATTTGTCAAAATTTTGATTCGGTACGAAACAAATCGCACATGTCTAGTTGAAAGTGATGGGCAGACAGAAGGCAGCACTCACTACATAAAAGGGATTTTTCAAGTAAGCTTTAAATGCATTATCAAAAACAATTCTAGTATCTATTCCTATTACAAAGCTGATGTTATAATAGCTCGTATATGGTGGGACTTTAGTTTATCGCCAAGATTTCCTTTTACAAGTTTTAAGTGACATACACTGTCAGGTATCAACCATTTTTAATTTATGAAAAGCAAAAGCTATTTTTTTACTCAGAAATGTGATATGGAAATTATGAGGTATGCTCTACTGACATATGTGGACATGGACGGTGAAAGGGTTTTTTTTTGTCAGGTGTTTTTGGGGTATGCGCTGGGTATAGTATATATGATGTTTATGTTGTATATAGCAGCCTACCTGGTTTCTACAGTGGTGCCTTGTAATTTTTACACATCCTCATGCCTCCGATGTGAAGAGGACTTGTTATGTAAGAGAAAGGGACTCTCAAGTGAAGGGAGGCCTCTTAGCAGGGGATTTTTGTGTGAGAGGGGTGACTCTGATGTGAAAGGAAGGGGCTCCTGATGTGAAGGGGCTCCTAATGTGAAGGGGGCTCCTGATGTAAAGCAGGAGTGTGATGTCAAAGGGGGCTCTGATGTGAAGGGGGCTCCTAATGTGAAGGCAGAACTCCACTTTATGTTTTTGCATGGGGTCCCCCCCTAAAAATCCATATCAGAGCCCTATCTGGGATAAGGGTCTAGTATGGATTATGGAGGGACCACATGTTGATTTTTACATTTACGGTTTTTACATTTTAGACTGGGGTGCCTCGAGATTTTGCATACTTTTAAAGGGTTTCGTGACTGAAAAAAGGTTGAGAAATGCTGGTTTATAGGATTGATTGATAATGCATTATATTTACTCTGTTTCACCACTGATTTGAATGAATAGTTTACTCCCCTGTACTTTTCATTCTAGATGTCTAGAGCTAGCCATATACAGAGACATTTGGACATTTGTTTGCGAACAACTCAACTATCAAAATTCAATTCCATACAAAACACAACCTTGTGTATGTCAAAACAACACATAAACACATCAAAGCTATTCTAAGAAGCTTTTGTCCATGTATGTACGCTCAGAGCACACCCGCTATGGCGGTTCAAGGAGAATACAATTCTGT
The DNA here is from genome assembly GCF_000935625.1 of Nanorana parkeri. Lineage (NCBI taxonomy): Eukaryota > Metazoa > Chordata > Amphibia > Anura > Dicroglossidae > Nanorana > Nanorana parkeri. The sequence goes on from NW_017306460.1 coordinate 204,663, forward strand.
ACAGCAACTACATCATCTCGTCAGTACTGTATTACATTGGGAGTATTCATGCATTTTAACTCTGTATCTCTCTGGATCATTGTAACAGTGATGCCTTTCCTATGGCCACAGGAATTCTGCTTCTGGAAGTTTTTGCCACTGATATCTCAACTTCAAACATTCACAGGCAGCCTCACAATAAAACTCTCAAAGAAAACGATCTGCCAGACAGTGAGTGATCTCTGGACATCTGTGTCCTTTCTGCATCATTAAATATGTTTATTTCTCTCTCTACTGAGCTTTCATTTATTGAAAATGGCAATTGCCTTTGGCTTTATCACCGTCTTTTCTCTCACTTCATTTCCTGCCCAGGACTCTCCTGGGCGTCCTACCTCTCACATCTCACTTCCGGGACTCTTCAGCTTTTAATGCCCATCAGTTTCTTAATCATGTGTGCAAAAAGGTGTCGTTTTCAACAGCTGTTTGCCACGCTAATGGCCCAGCATTTATTTTGGATGAAAGTATGGAAGGACCACTTGCTGGCCACCAATTAAGGTCAGGTGAGTGGACACAGTTACTTAGTCAATAAGGTTGAAAAAAATGAAGAACATCGAGTATAAACTCTCACAACTCCTGCAGCCTTTGTCAAGGGGAAAGTAACAGTGCAAATGTTGAAACTTTTGCTACGAGGGGGGGGCGAGTTCTACATAACCACTTCCAAGTTCATTCAACTTAATTCCCTGGATTGGAAAATGTATCTTCAGACCTTTAGTAATTTTGTTTTTGCCATAAGTACAGTACCTCATGTATTAAAGCATTCAAAAGCTGAATGAGACACAGTGCCTTTAGCCTGACCCAGTAGACTGAAGAAAAAAGCAGCACACTGGACTCTATGATTAAGACCTTAACACGTTAGAATTGGTGCCCTCTAGACAGAGAGTCTTGGCAGACTGGATATTTTTTACCTTGTGGATTAAAAACTTGTTGTTGATGGTGGACTCCAGTGTACGGTTTCTTTCTTCAGGCTACTGTGCTAGAGCATGGATGGCTCCCAGCTAGAACCCACATATGCTTGGGCGCTGGAGGCTTGGTGTTGGACAAACCAGTGAAATTTCTCTGTATTGGATACTGGATTGTTTGCCCTGACTCCGTTATACTTACAGGCAGGAGCAACCTTCCTGGTTGCTCCTGCCTCTTGTCTGTGACAATACTTTGTGCTTCTAGGTATAGGGGAGCATGTGACCTCCACCCAAGTGACAGTGCTTGGGTCTAGCATCCAGTGGCTAGGCCCAAGCACTGTCACATGATGGAGGGAGTGATGTCACCACAATCCTTAGCATCTGGCACCAATCAACACTGGGAATTTACTGCCGGCTGTGATGAGAAACACTAGCAAGGTGAGTAACAGTGAATTGGGGGTCCTTTTACTAAGGCACTGTCAAGTTTTCCCTGCAAGGTGGCAATGTCTGTTAAACCACCCTTGCTGTAAAGGATCTCTTCCAAAACTGATGAAAAATCCACTCCAATGTCTTCTTTTATAATGCGGTGTTTGACCTAATATTCTAGATGTAGCCTTACAAGTGATTTAGACAGAAGCAAAAATGTGGGAATTATTATTAAAGAAATAGGGCATGTTCACTTTGCAAAGTGAATTTTAGCTTAGTGAATGAGGCGAATCTAAAGTAAATAAATATATAAAAAATAACCCAATCCTATGCAAGAAAACAGGATTTTTGCTTGCACATGATTGGATGATTGCAAGGCGGTCTCAAGGCACAAGAGTTCCTAGGTACAGAAGAGCACTGCTCTTACTCAGGACAAACTTGAGGTAAAAGGTTGATTTTTTTTTCAGGGTACTGCCAAAATTAAAATTTCTAGAAATTTCCTATAAGATAACAAATGTTCACTTTCAAATTCAGGTCCACTGTAAGAGGTCAGCTTTTACTTTGTCCTCTACAGTTATGTTTCTCATGCTGGCTTACGAACCAGGAATTTTCAGATTTCTTCCTCTTAGAATTTATATAGTTGTAGAATTTCTAAAAATATCAATTATTATCATTAGCAATTCATTTTTCAGCATTAATAACTTTTACCAGCTTTTATTATTATCTCCACCTGCCGATTTTTAAATTAGTATTAAACTCTCAAAGTTTTTTCAATGATGAATTCAGATCAAACAAAGATAATTTATTCAGCAAAGTAAAGTATTTCTTAAAATTTTTTCCTAAGCTCCTACAATCATCAAACAGCTGACTCCAACTCTCTGTTGACTTCCCTGAACTTCCTTTTGAGTTCAAGATCACAAGAGACAAAGCGATTATACATTTAGAAGGGCGGAAGAGCAGGAAGGAGGGGAGAGGTTTGCTTTCCTATGCCTGTGCGTTTGTGCAGATAAAACACCCAGCTTACTAGCACACACAAGGGTATCTCCAAAGGCACTGCAAGGGAAAGGAGCCACCCTAAAACAGGATATCAGGACCAGTGCTCAGGGGACCAGCTGATTCTGCAGGAAATTGAAACTTTTAATTATCAAGAAGCAGAATCCATTGTAAAGGATTTCATGAAGCATTTGAAATAGCACAATATCACAATATTTTACTTTAATATCACTTTAAATACTCTCTTATTTGCCTCATGTTATACTGTATGTCCCTTTTAGCTTTATAGGTTTTCTTATATTCTCAGAGACTTTGTTCCCATACTTAATGTACTTGCTATAGTATTTGTTTAAAGATTTTTTTATACATTTCCCTTTCAGTGTGTTTATTTAACAGTCCATTTTACCGGTATACAAGACTGAGCGCTTCTCTGAGTTGTTTATACTTTGCTTTGCTTTCTCTAAGTTCATAGATTTTGTAACCCAATTGCTCAAACACTTATTGAATACCAATTTAAATGTCACCATATCTGGGGCGCTGTTGCTCAAATGTTCCTGGACCTACACCCTGGATATGGTATATGGTCTATTTGAAATAACCAAATCTATCAGATATGTGCTTTCTAAAGATAATATAAAAGTGCCCAAATTCTAGGGATTATCTTCATAAAAAGTACTTTCCTGTCAGCTCCATGGCAGCACACGAATGGGTTAATCCCTCCCTCCTCCCCTAATCAGGATGGTAACTCATAAAAGCTGAAAGAGTCCCCTGGCTTGTTGTTCCTTTTTTTTCCTCCTATATGTCAGGATCCGAGCACGGTGCCTACCTAGCAGGGATAAAGTTCTTGCTGTCCGCCTTCTTCTTCTACCTCCTTCAGTTGGCGAAGTCCCTGTGAGCCCTTTCCTAAATGGTGCAGGTCCATGGGAGCCCCGCTGGTGATCCTCGGGGCCTGGCGAACAAGGTGTAAGTACACTGCTGTTGCTCATTATGGGTGGAGGAGATATTCATACTTGGTCTGGGCGCCTAAAGGACCCCATACACCTTACAATTATCTGGAGATTTTTTGTCTTTCAGCAGAAAACGTTTGTCTGTTTGGATGTCAATTGACAGGTTAATGACGTGGTTGTACAATGAAAATCTCTAGAGGCAAACTGCACATGCTCAAACGAAAGTTTGTCCTTTTGATCAATATAAATCAGCTAGGTGGTGATGCTGACAAGCGTTATTTGTGAACTGCATTGGTCTGTGCATGATGAGTTAGTTGTAAGGAAATTGTATGAAGGTGTGATGTCTGCACAACAAAAGTTTTACAATGGTTGTAAGTTGTATGGCCATCTTTACATATGTGATTCTGGGGTGCTGCTCATGCCTAAGCTGACTCTTGCAGGTATTTACCTGAAACACCCATTAGCTTGCTTTCAGGTGCTTTAACACTGCAGGTGCTTGCTGAGTGCAGGCTGATGCCACTTGTAGCTCTGCTACTAAATCTTTTAACTGGATCTTACAGAAAGGTGTTTGCTAACTGTCAGCTTCATCTTGTGCCCTAAACTCTTGGGTGCTATCTGGGTGAGTATTTTGCTGTCACCTGTGGTTCCCCAGCGTTGGTAATGTTTAAAATGTAATTTATGGAGTTGCTGCTTCTTTGCAGGCCTATTCTGCCTGTTCTTCAGTATTTCTTCTTGTGTATTTCCATGTTTTGTGTCAGTGACAAGAGCCTGTGCTGCTATAACCCGGGGTGGAGCCGGTGTTTGCGGCGCCTTGCTGTGCTGTCTGGGGCTCCCAGCGGCAGTGTTGAAACGCACGCTGTGCATTCCACTAATGTTTCCGCCGCTGGGGACCTTCCGGCCACTGCATTGTAAGACTTGCGGCGGCAGGTGGAACGCACGCTATGCGTTTCACCCAGGCACTTCCGCCGCTGGACAAGAATCCGGCTTCTGTGTGTTCCTATGATGAAGAGTGGAACGCAGGCTATGCGTTCCAGTGCGTCTCCACCGCCGGCTGGGCAGTCTGCATTCCTTCTGGTGGTGGAGTTAATAGGGGGGCTATTTAAGTCACCCAGCCCTTCAGAGATGGCTGTCTGTTTTTAACCTGGTGGTACACAGTCAGCCGAGCCGCAACATTCTTGGCACCAGTAAGTGCTTATATTTGATCGTTAGCTGATTATTGTAGTTGCTGTTGGTTGTGCTAGCATTTTTCATGCATGCACAGCATGCCTCTAGACATATCCCCACCCATCAAAGATCACCAGTCGCAAAGAAGGTAGGTGCCTGCTCCTCATCATGGTTTGCTGTCTAAAAGTCAGCCTTTTTTTTTTTTGTATCATATATCTACCCTGTGTTCGGTCCGTCCAGGTCCAGCTCGCGCCATGTTCAGGAGCGCAGTGAGTCTTCTGCGTCTAGTTGAGGGAGATCATCGTCTCCAGAGCAAGACACTTGTCGTTCATCAGGCGCTATTGGCCTTCCAGCGATGTATCCTGGGGAAGTCAGTTTTGATGAAAATCGACAATACCTCAGCGATGGCTTGTATCAGGAGACAAGGGGGTGCACGCAGTCGTGCCCTGCTGGAAGAAGTCTCTCCTATTATTACTTCAGGCTCAGATCCATCTTCACTTATTGGCAGTGTACGTGTCGGGTCCCCTCAATCACCAAGCAGATTATCTATCCAGAGTTCCTCTGGACAACGACGAGTGGTGTCTCCTCGATTAAGTATTTCAGGACACGATGTCCTGGAGCTTAGCTCCAGAAGTAGACCTATTTTTGTCCCGCACAAACACCGAAGTCGTGAAGTTTTTCTCGAAGTTTCCATGTGTACAAGCGGTGGCGATGGATGCCCTGACAGTAGAGTGGACATTCGGATGGCTTGCGCTTTCCCGCCAGTGCCTTTTTCATACTACAATTTCTGAGGAGACTCTGGAGAGAATAGGTGGCTGTCCTGGCAGTGATTCCGAACCGGCCCAAGGGGCCTTGGTATCCTCTCCTCCGCCTGATGGGTATCCAGCCTCCACTATTATTACCGCCATTGAATTAAACGCTGCCTTTCTAGTTGCTATCACCTCCACCAGATGGGTTTTGGAGTTGGCCACTCTTGAGTTTAAAAAACACTTCTTCACTTTCCTGGCAGATGGAGTGATTCTAGTTCCCATGCTGAGGTTCATTCCCAAGGTTGTGACTGACTTTCACATACACCAAGAAATTGTATTACCAACCTTCAAGTCGGATGATGGGGGCCAGATTAGCCGCTTGGACGTTGGTAATACGCTAAAGGCGTATATTTTGGCCACGGAAGAGCTCAGGTCTACGGGTCATCTCTATCGTTACAGCAGGTGCCAGGAAGGATGCTACAGCATCCAGTAGGCTCATAGCATCCTTGATAGGGAAGGCGATGTCGTTAGCATATGAAGCCGAGCACATGACTGTCCCAAGTGGGGTGCCTGCTCATTTCCACTAGGAGTCTGGCCACATCATGGGCTGCACCCAATCGTGTTTCCTTAGAGACTGTGTGTAAAGCGGCCACATGGTCTTCTCCGCACACGTTCATGACACACTACTGTGTAGATCCAGCTGCCTTAACTAAAGTTGAATTCGGCCGTAGGGTTATTTCTTCTACCATGAGTTGTGATTTAAATATTTTCAAGCATACCCACCCCTGTTTTTGGCTAGTTAATTCCCATTCGTGTGCTGCCATGGAGCTGACAGGAAAGCAGGAAAATTGTATTTCATACTTACCGTAATTTTCCTTTCCTGTCCAGCTCCATGGCAGCACAAGGCCCACCCATATAGTAGTCGAGTTACGGAACAAGCCAGGGGACTGTTTCAGCTTTTATGAGTTACGATCCTGATTAGGGGAGGAGGGAGGGATTAACCCATTCGTGTGCTGCCATGGAGCTGGACAGGAAAGGAAAATTACGGTAAGTATGAAATACAATTTTCCTGTTTTTAGACTCTGCCAATTATCTGTATATGGTCTACCGGTGACTTTAAGGCCTGGTTCACACCTAATGTATTGCCGCATCTGAATAAGAACAACAAAATCATTCCCCCCAAAAAATTCCCATTCATTCTTTTGGCCCCTATTCACACCTGAGTGGTTTGACCCAATAAGCAAAACGCCTTTCACTGGAAAAAATACATGAGCTTCTTTTTGAGTACAGCACGTATTGTCCCCATAGATTCAATTGGAAACACGCAAATATATTTTTAAGCATTTCTGTGCAACAGTTTGGCCATATTCACCAATGTGTCAAAATCTGCTTACGAAAACAATGTCTTAATGCACGTGTGCAAAAACATGCACATTTCTATGTGCAAAAACGCTGTCGCCTTGGTGTGAATGGAGCCTTAAGGCTGAGAGATAACTGCCTAGATATTGAATGGCCAGGATATAAGATGTGGTCATTCAGTGCTGCACCAATGTATTCATGCATATCTTGAATGATTGCTTCTACAGTATCCCTATTAATATGGGGGTCAAAACCCGATCACACTGCCCATGTTTGCGAGATTTGGCCATCACTGTGAATTGCCAAATCTATTGTAGATCATGTGACCTATTACTAGGTACGAGAATGCTCAGCCTGATCTGTCCATGTGAGAAGCAGACCTTAGATTGGCAGATCGCTCATAATTTAAGAACAAAAACTATCTGTGTTAAAGAAGTTACTGAATTTCCCTTTGTGAGTTGGGAAATGTTTTACTGCAAGGCACATGCAATGAATGGAACATGAAAATACACTTCACTCATATGTTAACCATGCACCTCCTTGCTACCTCCATTGTCTATAATATCTAAACGTGTATATATAGCCCAAACTATTTTTCTAGCTTTGGATGGAGTAAGAAAGGGTAAAACAGTTCCTTTTTTTGCTGTCTGTATCCCATTTAAGAGATTTCCCTTTACTTCTCCTTATGACACACAAGAGGAAGTGAGAGAAAGTCTCTATAAACTGAGGATAATTTTTCTCTTGTCACTAGAACAAATGTCCTCATTGGAAGTTTTCCTCTTTAATTCTGTTCTGGTGACAACTCTAAAATGTTGGATTTCCCCTCACTTTCTGCCTTGGTGGCAACGAAGCTGATTCTACCTAGGATGGACACAGGCAGCATACAAACTCAATAGGGCTGTTTCTTGTAGCAGCTGACCACTGTGCCCTATTTTTTTTTATTGCATGCCTATGTTGTCTTTGTAAAGCATAGGGCAGTGTTTCTCAACATTTTTCCAGTCATGGCACCCTTTAAAAACTATGGGGTCTATTCACAAAGCTGCCGAGGGCAGCCGAAGAGGGGGGTGAACGTCCATCCCTGGATTAACGTAATTCATTTCCAGGTTCCAGGTAGCCCCCCTGTACCATGAAAAGGCAGGACACTGTGAACATTTCAAGGCACCCCTTAGGAAGCCAGAAGGCACTCCATGGTGCCGCAGCACCCTGTTTAAGAAAGGCTGGCATAGGGAGGGGTTAAAAACCTCCAGGCTTTTTTTCTGACGTTACCAAAAAATCTCTGGAAAGTCAACAAAATCCACTTTTAGACAGTTTCACTGGGAGAAGTATTCCCAATTGCAAGAACTTTCCTCCTATTCCAGTCACAGTGACAGGTATGGATTTTCCCTTTCAGTCCAGGTGACATAACTAATAGAGAGGGTGAATCTACACAGCTGGGTCAAATACAGCAATAGAAACCTACCAGGGATTCTAATCCTTCCCCACTTATTGAAAAGTGAAAACAAAAAAAGTTTTAGCTTTGAAAAGAACATTTTATTGATAAAATAATTTTCAAGCTGATCTCTTTTTACATGTTTATCTTAAAAATGGTTAAAAAAAACCCCTCTGCTCTTCCTTTAAGTTATACAGATACATTAATTTGTAACTCTTACCCTAAAACAAGACAAATTGCTTTAATAAAAATAACATTTTAGCATTTTTATTCCTTGAACGTTTAACTTCAAACCTTCATTTTCCAGCTCAGGTTTGACACTAATTAAGGACTTCTTCAATACGGGCCAGTCCTAGTGCTGACTCTACAGGGTTGATTTACAAAAGGCAAATAGGCTATTCGCTTTGAAGGGGAATTTTCCTTTAGTTTAGTGAATGTGGTAAAACAAAATCACTTTGTAACGCATACCCATTAACGTGCAAGGAAAAAAAAAAAAAAACAGGAACTTTGCTTGTACATGATTGGATGATGAAAGTCAGCAGAACTTCACCTCATTCTCTAAGCTAAGGGGAAAATCCCCTTGCAAAGCGAACAGCCTATTGACCTTTAGTAAATCAACCCCTATGATACAAAAAGCCAACAAGAACCTAAATGTTTTGGAACACCTTTTTTGTCCATCAAATTAAATTCTTATTTGAATACTGAAAATTCAGAAAGCAAAACAAGATTTAAAAAGATTGGCGTCCCACCGAAATCATATTATTTTGCAAGCATAAGAAACTTTAAAGTACAGGAAAAGTAGCAGTTGAAATGGCATTTCATATTCTTGGGAATATTTGTACACTGATTTACCTTGGCAGATTATTTAACACTGTCTGTATGATACAAGTATTAAACACATTAAATAACTCAATCTTTTTTCTGGTTCAGAGTTGCTGCAAAGTTCAGTTTAACTTTCATGTTGTTTCAAAAGAGAAAGGATATCTGAATCAATAAAACATCTTAGGACAAAAAAAGGAATTTCTCCGATATGCACAGATCAATAGAATAAGTAAGAGCTGCTAATAGCTGCCCCAGGCTCCCATACTACCGCGCCGAGAATCAGGCAAGGGAAGCTAATTAATGAACCTCATTATTCTCTTTTGATTAATATTTTTTTCCCCTAGAAGTCTGTGAACTGTTTCAAGTCATGTTTTTACCACATTCAGGAGTTTTCAGGAAGAACATGAAAATAATTTTAACCCTTTCAACCTGTCAGGAATATATGTCTAGCTGTCAAAACTAAGGATTACAGAGGAATTAAAAGTGACTCCTTTTTGGAGTGAAAGGAAATGAGGGGACAGAGGAAAGTAAATGTTCTATACCATCAAATGTTCCAGTACCACCACATATTCGTTTCTCAGCTAGGAGTGTGGACCAGAATATTCCATATTTGAGCATACTATTTGCACAGGGAGTAGGGGTTGGGGCAAAGCACTTGTAGAACAGAGTGCCCTATGCTCCCTAGCCTTACTGCCCCTGGCCCACCCCTTTCATTAATTTGTTTAAAACAGGGTGGCTTAGCAACACATGTGGGTATTACCACAGCTTCTTGTTTTCCTGTTTTCCCCTTCCACAACTTTTGCTCTGCCTACATTGCACAGATAAGCACAAAGACCCAGTGATGATGTCACTAGGTATAAAATAAGGTAGGTAATGAAAACAGAAATGTTTTAATTTTGTTAGCATGTTGATGAGGAGGCTTCTTTGGGTGGCTTAGATAACTTTTAGGTCAGTAGCAACCAAATCAGGCATGGCCTGACCTATTCCATAATTTATTCTTGAAATCCTTAACTCTATAAGCATAGCCTCCAGGAGCTATACTTAAAATTACAACCATAATATAAATCACACCATTTACTTTTTAAATACTGCTTTTAGCACCTAATTACAGGGTTTGCAGACTTTCAAATGTTGTGGATTCTAATAAACCTGGGCTAAAGGGAACACTGAAGCTTAAATCAAAACCTAATCCTGATACCAGGCTCTTAGTTCCATTTCTATGAAAGCATTGCTATGACCCAGTTGAGTGTTGAATAGGGGACACTGATTGCAGAGCTGGATCTATGAGAGCTTTCTCTGGATCTTCTTCTTATTAATGGTAATGTATAACATCTGTATGTAAGACCATCATATCCATTGGATAAAAGGGTGCCAAGTGTGAATTGACACCTGTGTTGAATAAAAGCTGCAGTGGCATGCATATTGTCCTGGATAATTTTTGTTAAGCAGCTGCCTCATATGGAGGTGCCATATCATACCCATGGACAAGTTACTTGTAACTCTTTTTATTAAAAGGGTAATTGCACTTTCTGAGCTGAATTTGAAATAATGGAATTATCCCCCCCCACCCCTTCCCTGCCACTGCTCTTACCTTTAACCAAGTGATCCTTCCCCTGCGCAGCTGCCAGTGGACTGTGTACACAGCAGTGCAGCCCTGTACTTGGTAGTTCATATTTTGCTTGCTAATGTCCTCAGGTTGCAGTGCTCTTGTTAGGGGGAGGGGTTAATTGAGCTCAGGTGTCTCTCATTGAGCAGGTGTATTATAAACTAGTGCATCACTCATTTTGAGCTTGTTCACAACAGGGCTTGGAGAACAAAGTGCCTGGAAGCTAAGTGGCGTTAAAAAATTGGATTTGAACTGTTTGGGATATATTAAGTGCTTGATTTTTGGTATACTTGTTGTCTCTGCTTCCTTCCTTCCTTTTTAGACCCTTTTTTAGTATTTAAAAACTCCTTTTCCTTTTCTGTCAGTTTTTAAACTGTTCCCTTTTTTTTTCTCCTCCCCCCTAGTGCATCACTCATTTTGAGCTTGTTCACAACAGGGCTTGGAGAACAAAGTGCCTGGAAGCTAAGTGGCGTTAAAAAATTGGCGTTTAAACAATTGAAGTTTACCCAGGCCAGTTGTAACTTCAAGGGGCGAAGGGGGTTCTTCACAGTAAGATCAGTTAGGGTCTGGAACTCACTGCCACAGACAGTGATTTCAGCAAAGAATGTGGAATTGTTCAAGAAACTTTTGGACGATTTCTTAAGGGACCGTAATATACAGGGGTACAGGTACTCCTAGAATGAGATCCTAATAGGTTGGACTTGATGGACTAATGTCTTTATTCAACCTCAAATACTATGTAACTATGTAACTATGTAACTATGTAATGGCCAGCACTCATTGGTCAGCCCAGTCACCTGGCAAGCCAATAAATGAGTAATGTTTTTGACCATGCTGACCAATAAGAAGTGTTTCTCACTGGTCAGCACATTCACGTAACTGCACTGACCAATGAGTGCTCACCATGAGTGCAGGGGTGCGCTGCACTGTACAGATAATACACCGGCAGCTGCAGAGGGGAAGGAGCATTTGGCTAAAGGTAAGAGCAGCGGTGGGGGGAGAGAAGGTAGATTGGGGATGGTAAATCCATTTGACCAATTTCACCTGGAAAAGTAGGATTACCCTTTAAGTCTTGTAATTCATATCTTATATAGTCATTCATGTCTCCACCACGGTGAATACCAAAGAAGATAACAAATTGTAATGGTCCAGTTTTTTGTAAAGTTGTATTTTTGCATTGACCTACAGGGTTTCCTTTAAATGTTTAGTCTAGGAACATTCTACAGGGAAGTTAGATAGAAAGAAACTGCGCTAGGAATCAAATAACACTCTGAAAGAGCAGCTGTGCTTAATAGGTGAGTACACCCAAAATAGGAAAAAAAAGAAAATAGCACTGCGCTTCAAACTCAAAATTATATTCCTAAAATGTGAAAAAAATAGTATAAACTGTGAAATTGTCACAAAGGGATACACAATTTTGTGTCATACACAACACCTGTGTTGCACAATGCCTGTGCTGATGAAAGTAAAAAAAAAAGAAAAAAACACGTGCTAGTACATCTCATAAAATGTGTACCTATAGAAAATCCTGTGTTGAATCTCACTAGTGATGTATAACTCCCACCTAATCTGCATAACCACATGTGAAGTCCATTACTTCTGGATACAATAAAGTCCTTGTATGTGAGTGTGACGGACCTCGGTACTCAGGATGAGTATGTCCGCTGCTATCTTCTTCCTTGCTGAGGAGATATTGGAACCCGCTGATCTGTAGCTCCCAGTTTCCCCAGTCACTGGTCGGGACCCAAGTGTAGGGTAAACAAACTCTGCTTTATTGAGCAACTGCACAAACTTTTATACAGCAAGTGATGAAATCAGAATATAATCTCATCACATCCACCCTCCCCTCCCAGACAATCGGTCTGCTCAACACCACAGGTGTCCACCTGCTAACGAACTCCAGACAGCCATAACAGTAGCCTGGCCAGAATGTCATTGTTCTGAGCTCCCTCAGAGTACAAAGGGAGATAACAAGGGATGGTGCTGATAGTCTTTCCATAACCAGGTCACTCAGCATAACGCACTCAAACATAACTCAACACCAATACATATTTAACTTATAAACTCATCACCGTGTCGTCACATAGCTCCCCCAAGTTAAAAGATGGCAGACCCGGTGAGACCCTCTACGGGTCCACTTGGGGATGTCCATGCTGTTAGTCACCCTTCCAGTTCTGTTTGGCGGGATAGTCCATCAGCATTGGCATTGTGTCTCCAGAGCCGAATTGTGAAGTTGGAGGGCTGTAGGGCCAGGCTCCACCACAACAGCTGTCCATTGGTCCCGGACACCCAGTTCAACCAAACAAGGGGGGTCTCCTTAATCCTAGGTCCATAGTCACTGGGAAGGAGGCTGGCCGCCAGCCCCCTCCAGGAGCCCAGGTCACGGTGGGTTCCATGACATTTCTTCCCCACCAAAGGTAGTCTAATTAGGTCCCAGTCCCCCAAATGGTCTGGACCTGCATTTGTCGGGCCGCATAAGTCCACATATTCCATCCGAAGGACATCCTGCCTCTGCTGCTGGGGAGGAAGGATGACCACCTCCTCTTCCTGTATCCCAATTTGTTGCTGGGGAGGGAGGACGACCACCTCCTCTCCCGGACTGCTGATCTGCCACTGGGGAGAGAGGTTGACTACCTCTTCTCCCTGGCACTCTGTTGCCAGCTCTTCAGCTGGGATTAGTAGTTCCTCTGCATCAGCCTGCTGTTGGGGAGAGGGGCTGCCTGCCCTGGCTCCCTGGAGCTTCAGAGGTGTTGCCGGTGGTGGGCAGAGGTCAACAGCGCTCTGCTCTGATGCCAGATCTTCTGCTGGGTCTAGTAGTTCCACTGCATCGGCCTGCTGTTGGGGAGAGGGGCTGCCTGCCCCAGCTCCCTGTAACTCACTCTGCTGTTGGGGAGAGAGGTCAGCTACCTCTTCTCCTTGCAACTCACTCAGCCGCTGGGACGAGAAACTGTCTGCCTCCTCTTCCTTTAACCCTGTTGCCAGCCCTTCAGCTGGGAAGTAAAATGCAATTTTGGTGGCCTTGCACAGAGACATAAGGCCCACTGATTGTTGTAGGCAGAGGCCCATGGTGCTCTGTCCTGATGCCAACTCCTCAGCTGGGGTCAGTAGTTCCACTGCATTGACCTGCTGTTGGGGAGAGGGGCCACCTGCCTCGGCTCCCTGGAGCTCCAGAGGTGCATTTGGTGCTGGGCAGAGGATAGCAGCACTCTGCCCTGATGCCAGCTCTTCAGCTGGGGTTAGTAGCTCCAAAACCTCTGTGGTCGCTGGGGCATGCTGTTGAGCAATGTCGAACAGTCTTTTGTATGCCTGTTCCAGCTCCCATTCTTGTGTGACTAAAAAGTCCAGATCAGTCCTCAATCCGAGCTCACTTGTGAGTTCCAACTCCCTAAAATCATGTATGTCCTCCCACCTCCACCCCTGTGCACTCCCTGGAGCGCCTCAAATATAAAGTCCCGGGCCGCTGAAGTCATAGCCCTCTGTGGGATTGTTGTTCTCCAGCCATGGACACAATTGGGTGACATACCACTGCAGCGCCCGATACCCGTCATCCAGCATGAGTTCCGTTTGGAGCAGCCAATCCAGCTCCAACAGCCATTCCTCCTGGGGCTGCTCTCCCAGGAAAGGCACACGCAAGTCTCATTGCAGCCAGTATCGTTCCTTGGATGTAGGGAGGACCTTGCCACAATAGTGCTGCTGCAGTTGAAGAGTCTCCCTCCAGATCTCCCGGCGAAATAAAGGCAATTGCGTATGGATTGTGTCCACGGGAGCTCCTGTCTCTATGATTGTAATGCTCGCATAGATCCGCCCACCTGATGCATTTCGTCACTATTAACTTCCTCTGAGGAAGACCGTCGCCTCAGAGGAAGTCAATAGTGACTATTTACTATTTACTATTATACCATTTTTTTTGAGTTTGAAGCGCAGTGCTATTTTCTTTTTATTCTACAGGGAAGGACTGGAATCCTTTTGCCTGGGGGCTAAACACAACCAGCTAACCCTTCCATAGTAGGAGCAGATTTCTGTGTGCTAAAAAGAAGTGTACAATGCAAAGGGTGTCGTAGTGCTACAGTAATCAGTGGGCATGGTGAAGAGAAGGTGTTCCTAAAGGGCATTGTTTTCTTTGCAACACACAGTTTCATGCCTTCCAGGATCTACTTCCTTTGTGGTTTATTCAGCCACATTACACCACAGAACCAGAAATGAAGTTGGTGCTGGAAACTTTGTGATGGAAAACAGGTAGCTGTCTTACATATTATATAGTTCCACGGTATCATCTAAAGTCCTTGATAGAAGAACTGTCTGCTGCACTTAGGTTTCTAAATTTCATTATGTTCTAATTATAGCTTCCCATTTAATAGGACCTTTTAGGATTTCTAAATCGTGGCTGACATGAGAATTAGGATTTCACGTGCTTCGTAGACATAGTTCAAACTGATAAAAGTCTGTTACCATTGGGATGAGTTTTATTAATTGAGATGTCCACTTATATTGTATCGATTTTATAAAATCAATAAAAACCAACTGATAAAAAAAATAATCTTCAAACATTTGTGCTGAATGTTTTTCTTGACTTGTGGTTTAAATACAAAACCAGGGATCAACCAAGCAAAGAACAGTCATTTTAACCCTTTGTATTTTCTTGTACTGGTTTCTGTAAAAAGATTATTTTATAAACAAGAGCATGCATCTTCGGTTAGTGGTCTGATGAATCAGAAAGTGACTCCAATCTGAAGACATCGCTACATTCTATTTGGACATCATGAACTGACATGCTTTGAATGACCCCATTTAGGACAGAAGTTAAAAAACACCCCAAAAGCACAGTGACAATGGAGCTGACTTGTTAATACTAGAGGAAAGCAAATGAGAGCAAACGTAGGGCTGTTGTCCACAGCAACCAATATGTTTGTGTTTTAATAAAAATGAAAGGTAAAACCTATATAATTATTATTATTTGTAACAAACATCATTTGTTTCTGGAAGTTTAATGGATCATCCCCACTACATGAAGGCTACTGGAACCCTTAGGCCTTGTTTACACCAAGTGCGTTCCAGGAGCAGAGCAGTTACAGACCGGAGCAAAACTGCATCCAATGTATTCTAATTGTATTTTTAGCTCCAGTTCACATTGCAGCATTCCGGTCCAGAGCAGGTAAAAAAACTGCAGCAGGCCCTATTTTACCTGCTCTGGAATGCCCTGGAACGCATGCAAGCGCATAAAAACACATGCAGACACCCTGGAATGCCCTAAAAGCCCATTTTAAACAAACAAAAAACGTCCCGGAACGCATCAAAAACGCTGCAAAAACGCAGCACAACCCACTGCACTGCGTGTGCAGAAACTCATGCAGATCTGCTCTGCATTTGGTGTGAACAAGGCCTTAAGGGGAAAGGATTGTAGATTACAGTTTGAACCTCATTTTTTTTCTTGCTCAAAAACTTAATGCAATATGACTAATTTTTAGAGTATTTCCAATATTTTTTTCCATCACAGCATGCATGATCATGATCAGTGATCATAATCGTATATGATTTAATAAAGTAAAATAAAAATAAATATCAACCCCATAATAATTTTTTTTATTGTTTTTTTATTGTTGATTAAGAATTTTTAGACATTAGAAAAACCAAAAATCTAAATGTAGGCAATTTAAAACGGGGCTCATTCTTCAATCACTGTTTAACATCAAACATATAAGGAAAGCCCTTTCCATTGTGCTTCTACCATCTCCCCAAACTTCAGACAAATGGAAGGGTTAACAAAAGGGGTTCAGGAATGGGTTCAATATAAATCAATAGGAGGGATATTTTACGGAAGAATTTTTGCAAGGGTTAACTGTTCGTTTTTTCCAGGGGTCAAAAATAAAAAGTTACACTCACCTGATCCTCCAAGCTGGCCTAGACATCTTAGACCAGTCCCTTGTGCCTCTTTCTACTTCTGCTTTTAGAGCAGGGGGGAGGATTAGCCCCACTTCCATGCTTACTAACATTTTACCCAGAGTTCTTCTTTAATGAGGTAGGAACAAACACAATGGCTATCTTTTGAAGAAGTCGTCTTAGATGAAACAAGTTGAATGGAGCTTACAGTGGTTTTTCAATATTTTAATACATGCCAATGGACTTTTATGCTTTTAATAAAGGGACAGATTGGAGGAGAAGTGCTCTGTTTAACTCTTCATTTCCCCTCATTGGTAAAAGGCCAGAGAGAGAGAGTGTCGATCTTCCTAATCTGGAACACAAGAACTTATTTCCATTGTTGGGAGCATTATGTTCTGGGTTGTGAAGCCTGTAGAGAAAAGGCAGAGAAAACATCTAGCCTGGTCCTATAGGGACCTACAATTAACTAGACGGACCTAAGAAATATCACAAACACTTACTGCCTTGTATGTGCAGTTATACAAGGTACAATCTGACAAGTGTGACCATTTGCCTGCTGTTTAGTGAGAGGTGTGGAGCACAGAGGAAAGCACTGCTTAATTGCCTTATACTTATGTTAAAACTCTACAAGTTTACCTGAGAAGGTGCTAACATCTCAGTAGAAGGGAATTTTCAAATAAAAATGTTTGTGCCAGTGTCTCTTTAAATTATTTTTAGTTGCTATTTAAAATCCCATCATCTATAAAAACTTGGAACAACAACAAAACACCCCAAAATATGCAATACAGGGAAAGGACATCAATTTGATTTTAATTGTTATTATTATATGTGTATTGCTTTTATAACCATAATGAATGGTCTATGTTTGTAAACACAACCATTCATGTGTACTCTTCTCTGAAGTGAGGACATTGATGAAGTGGTTCATCAATGTCCTCACTTCACCTTCACAAGATGAGTCTATATAAAATGTAATATTTACCTAACAAAAAAAAAAGGAGACAAATATTTTCAATGTTTTAGTCCTGAATACAACACACAAATAAAGAAAATATATACAAATCACTGTATATTACCTTGCCTTTATACATTAGGCATCTGTGTCAAATGCTCTGTCAGAGTTTAAATAAAATACATCTACACATAAACGTCTGCCAATGTTTCTACTGCATAATAAATATAAGTAGATATGATTGCCAGCATCTGTCATTCATAAATCTATGCAGGCTATCACTGATTATATTATTTTCTATCACATACTCTTGTATGAGGTTAATGAACAATTACTCGAATAGCTTTCCTGCAAGAAGTTAAACTTTAAGTTCTATAGTTACCAGGTACGGTCCTTCATCCATTTTTAAATGTAATTATCCCTTCTTCTTTAAGCCAGTCCATTGGTTCTATACCAGTCATTAAAAGTCTTTTAAAATCAAGAATGATGGCATAGATATAACTCAGTTCTATTCTCCAATGTCTGACCAGGAGATAATCTGGCTCCATTCCACACAAGCCTGCAAGGTATAAATCATATTAAAGCACAGGTAATTGTAAGTAAGTGAGCATAGCACACCCTGGCAGTTCAGTTATAGTTTTATAGGCCTCAACTAAATGGAAATCATTGCTCTTATAATATTCATTTTAGTGTTTTTTATAAACAAAACCAAGTATATCTATATAATATTGTAGCCAAGGCAATGCAGTGTAAATGCTGTTTATTAATGCTGAACATCAGTGGTATTGTTTATAGATATGGTAAGTAATCCTCTTACTAAATATGCAACTACCCCAACATAACATCAGAGAACAGCAGGCTTTATTGATTATAAAAATCATTGTCACTATTTCTCTGTAGAATGCCATGTACAATCCATGCCGTAAAGAACTGAGAATGGTTTGAGATGAAAATCAATGATATAAATACCAATAATAAATAAAATAAAAAAGAAGGCCCTACCTATTCTTTGCGTAGTATTCCAAATAAATTGCATGGGGAGTGTACATCAATATGTCAATAGCCAACACTTTTTTCATCAAAATATCTGTAAATATGTGCAAATAATATTTTAGTGTATTATTTTTAGTGGAAAATGTGTATTATACTGCAACAAGCCTTAACCTCCCTGGCGGTATGATTATGTCAGGAATTTTGTGCCAAAAGCGGTACAATTTTTTGCATGGAAATTTGGTGTTATGTATTGTAGGCCTGCAATTCTTAGTAATTACTTACTTAAACCTGACCAAGCAAGACTTTAGTAGACATCCCAGAAGTGATAAAGTTTGAAACACAAAATCATGAATTATAATCTAATAAATAATATAATTTTATTCAATAATGTAATCAAAAATAATGAAATTTGTCAAACAAAGAAAATTCAATAAACATCCTGAGTGTGATAAATTTTGAAACATGGGACTGCACAAAGTCCGACGTCACAATCAGGACAATGGAACCTGGTTTCTTTTCGGACTTTCTTTCCATTGCCATCTCTCTTTGAGCAGCAAACTACGCACATCCTGGTAGGTGCTGCCTTTTTTGCGGTTGGCGGAATGTAGTCCATAAAGTGACGACCAGTCAGGCGTTCTGGATTGACAACGTCAACAGCACGACGTCCAGGTCTGTTCACAGCTACTGATGGCGTCTGGTAGTTGAGAAAAATCCGCTCAGCCACCTTCCAGATAAAGTCAGAATGAACAAGAGGCTTGTCAATCTTTGCTCTGTGCAGGATATATGCATTCCAAAGGCATTGTTCCAGAAGATGCCTGAAGATCTTCTTATAATATTTTTTTTGTTGTTTGCACATAGCCGGATAAAATGTAATTGCCTGATCGGCTCTGTCGACGCCTCCCATTGTGTTATTATAGTCTATCACGACTTGCGGCTCCAGCACATCTTTCCCACCTTTTGTGTGGACCATGGCAGTGGAGGTATTGTGCACAGAACTCATAAGACACACGTCCTTCTTGTCTCGCCATCGCATTGCCATCATCTTACCCTTCTGCCAGGCAACCATTTCTCCGGTTTTTAGTTTTTTCTTGGCAAACATAGATGGCATGTCACGTCGGTTAGGCCTAACGGTACCATATGCATCAGTCTTGTTTTGTAGCAAAACCTCATACAGTTCCGGAGACGTGTAGAAATTGTCCGTGGTCACAATATCCCTGGTTCAGCAATGGCTTCAGCAATGTAAGGACAGATGATGTGGCCATCCCATAGCCGCTGTACCTGGGGTTGAACTTCGTGCCTTTACCGGTGTAAATGACCGAATTCCAGATGTACCCAGTGGATGACTCGCAGAGCATATAGGATTTGATGCCAAACCGCACTCTTTTGGATGCAATGTACTGTATCCAGCTTAAGCGTCCCTTGTAGGCCATCAAACTTTCATCCGCGCTGACGTCCCTTTCTGGCACGTAGGTCCGCTGGAAATTGGTAACAATCATTTGGCATACCTCCCAGATTTTTTTTAGTTTGGGCGCAGGATGCGTGGCCTCATCAAATTCTTCATTGTTCGTGAAGTGGAAATACTTCATGATGAGGGAAAACTGGTATTCTGACATCACGGTGCCAAAAAACGGAGTGGCGAGTAACTTATTGGTGGTCCAGTACCATTTCTGGAGCGGTTTCCAGAACCACCCCCTGAAGAATGATGAGTCCCAGAAACTGACACATGTCCTCTTTGGTCACCGGTTCCCACTTTCTGCTTCTGGAAAACCTGGCATGCAGCGTAGCGGATTGCTGCTCTTGGTAGCGATTTGTCTCCGTGACAATTTTTTCAATTACCTCCTCAGTGAGGAATAATTGCAGGTATGCCAGAGGGTTGTCACGCTCAACATCTACCTTCATCCCAGGTGATCCAGTGAACGGGAATCTTGGGGGCGCTACCTGGTCCTATCGCAGTCAATAGGGCACCAAGTGCGAACATCGCTGAGGTCAGGTGCAGGATCATCGCCGCTGTCACTTGCCAGATCAGTGTCAGACGTGTCAGGCGACAAATCTCCCCATGACTCACTATCGCTCACTTCTGCGAGCACCTCTGTGTCGCTGTCACTCAACTGGTCCAAAAGGGCTTTATGCCCAGTTCCGCTCCCATGCGCCGCTGCTGCTCGCAGAGAACGGAACCAGGAAGTCAGATGCCGGCTGGCGATCATGGCGGAGGACATAGATCATTCTCGCCGGCGATCATAGCGGATGACATCGCTGGATCGCCAGGAGAAGGTAAGGAAACTCCGCTGACAGCTGTGCAATGTTACCCAGAGTGTGACTCGGGGTTACCGCTCCTGGCAGAGAAAATTAACCCCGAGTCACGCTCGGGATTACCGCCAGGGAGGTTAATAAGTAAATGTGCAGTTACTATACCTAATACTATATATAATTGAAGGAATAATATCTTGAAAAACTTCTAAAAACAGTGTTGATACATGAATTACAAGGAGTGCAAAGTGTGCAAAGTCTTACAGGGTTATTCACAAAAGGGTGAAGAGTTTGGAGAACGCAGCAGAAATGAGCAATCTAGGACAACATAGATGATTTAGAAAGATTCTCCAATTCAGCTCACTTTCCAGTTCAGCTATGTTGGTCTAGATTGTTCACGTCTCCTGCCTTCTCCAAACTCTTCACCCTTTAGTGAATAACCCTGTTAACGTTCAATTCATGTAGAAAGCATGCAGCCCTAGAGGCAAAGCCTGTCCCCTGCCAGCATGCTGAAAAAGGACTATTCTCTTTCTGGAAGGAGTGATCTCTCTACAAAGATCCAACACGCTTCCTATTGATTCATACTTATAGTTCTCCAATCAGATAGGTTCATGCTCCCTGCTGATTGGACACCTTAAACTCTGACTTAGCAAGGGACACTGCTTCCACAAAGGGAGCAAAGGTCCTTCTTTACAGCAGGTGGACAGAAGACAGGCTTTTCTACTGCTTTCTTATTAAAACAAACTGTAAGACTTTGCACAACATTTGTTTTGATGCACTGTAATGCTCTGGACTACAAATCCCAGTTACGTCTCAAGGATGAGCCCAGCTGTAAAGCTTGGCAAAACTTTAATTTCTAGTTGTTGTCTGTTCTTGCAGTAAACTTCAAGGAAACTGACCCAGTAGCATTAAAAGTACTTTACTTGGCGAAAATGCTGCGTGCACAAACTTAGTTACAGGAAAAGCAAACAAATACATCAACAAGACAGGCTGCTACAAACATTCACATGCACCCACTACACTATCTTCTAGTACATGTATGATTACACAGGAGGGGAAACACTGAAAATGTACTTAGCTTTAGGCTGCAGGCTCCACAAATTCCGTGATGAGCAGGACTTCTTACTAGAATTTAACAACATAATTGCCTCTATAAGGACCCGATCCCACCCCCTCAGTGTATGTGTGGGTGTAAACTTGCGTATCTGGTCTTTCAATAGCCCGTTGTATCTTTCAATTAAACCAGCCGCCAATGGATGGTATGGGATGTGGCACAGCCAGTACACTCCAGAATCTTTGGCCCACTGTTGTACTGTAGATCCGGTGAAGTGCGATCCATTATCGCTATGAACTTCGCTTGGGCGACCATAGGAAACGATAATTTTCTGGAGCAATTGGAGCGTTGCAGCTTGATCTGCACGTTTGCATGGATGGACAATCAAAAGTCCTGAATAGGTGCCTACTGCAGTGCAACAATATCTCAGTCCATTGTTTCCCCGGGGCAGGGGACCGATGAAGTCAATCTGCCAAATCTCTGCCGGCCTCTCGCCCCTTTCGATGCACTTGGTGGAATACTTTTGTAGTTGCCATTGTCGCACTTCTCCACACACTGTACAGTTTCCTATCACAGTCTTTATCATATCCATGGTTATGGGCAATCCTCTTCGCTGCTCACAGTTCTGCCCCAAATGTCCTGATTGCTTGTGGGCCCAGTTGGCCAAGTTCATATCAATTGGCACAACTGCAGCCACCTTTGTAATGTCATTCTTCTGGAAACTGCAGGATCTAGTATCATCCTGCTCAACTACATCCAGATGAAACTGTTCTGCTGGTCTCACCAGTCTCAGTTCTTTGTGCTGAAAAGTGACTTCTTTAGCAGCAAGGAATGCGTTCTGCTGTTCAGAATCACATGAAAACTCAGTCTTTTTCCATGTCCCATTGTATATGGGCCTCAATATCAGTCCAAGATGTGGGATGAACGATCTCCAGAATCCCACAACTCCAATTAATTTCTGGGCTTCCTGTTTCAAAGTAAGAGCTGACAATCCCTGCATAGTTTGCACAACTGTTTCTGGAATTTTCCTCTGTAGCCCAGTCCACATCATTCCCAAGAATTTCACCTCTGTCAGTCCATGGCAAATCGTTGGTGAATGAAGATATCCTTGAGGAAGCACGATGAAAGTGTACTGGCGGCCGTCCCTCACAAAGGCAAACTGGTCTTGACACTCCGGGTCTATTGGGATTGAAAGAATCCCGGACCGAGCCCCCAAATGTAATGCTCTGGACTACACATCCCAGTTACGTCTCAAGGATGAGCCCAGCTGTAAAGCTTGGCAAAACTTTAATTTCTATTTGTTGTCTGTTCTTGCAGTAAACTTCAAGGAAACTGACCCAGTAGCATTAAAAGTATTTTACTTGGCGAAAATGCTGCGTGTACAAACCTAGTTACAGGAAAAGCAAACAAATACATCAACAAGACAGGCTGCTACAAACATTCACATGCACCCACTACACTATCTTCTAGTACATGTATGATTTCACAGGAGGGGAAACACTGAAAATGTACTTAGCTTTAGGCTGCAGGCTCCACAAATTCCGTGATGAGCAGGACTTCTTGGCCTAGGAAAAATGGCTTCTCGTTGCAGTATCCTTTGTATGTCCTGGTCTTGAAGCAAGTCCTCTCGTCTTGTGAAGCGCCCTCGTACTGTCCCCCTCCTGTGAAGCCCTGGTCGTGTGAAGTGCTGAGCTGGTGAACTGCCCCGTTACCTTTCAGCTACTGGCTTTTTATTGAGTGAAAACTTGCCTAAAACAATGGAAGCTACGCCCCTAGACCTTTAAGAAAATGCAATACAGTTTCCCACCTCTAGGTGGCAGTGTTGTACCATAAATTGCCATCAGTAGTCAAGATTTGATTTGAGTCTTGACCAGGCTAGGCGTGACTATTCACGATCACCATCCCATTGTGATACAAATTAATACAGGACAAGCTACCCCATTGTGTAAAACCAGTTTGGGCTGTATTGTTGGCCATTTCCATTGTATGAAACAAGTTTATATCAACAAACAAAACCTCAGTCTCTCTTGCAAATCTATGTGTGTCTGAAAAAGTCCACTATGATATATCGCAACACATGCACCGGGGATGTATTTAGCTGATTTAAATAGAAAGTTCAAGAGAGCTTTATGCTGGATGCTGTCAGACAATGAGTGATCTGTGCCACCATGAGGCTGTTTTTCCATCTCTTCCTTTTTTAAGTGGTGCAAGGCATCAGTGGGGGTCTCTGCATTTCAGTATTGCACATTATCAGCACCAGAGATCTAAGATAAATAATCATAAAAAAACAAAGAGGGTTATGTTGGGCTTCAAACCAGCTCCAATCAAGACCTTTTTCCCCCATTATGGATAAAGTGGGAAAGGCTTAGAACCAGAGGGTGAGTGTAGCGCTCACCCTAATAGGAGCTGCAGGATAGAATGGTCCCTCCTAGCCTGTCTTAGTTTACTGTCGTGTCGCTGCTCCAAAACCTCTTAACAACCCTCCACTGGTGACAGATAAAACTGATTTTCACAAAGAAGATACGATGCAGATGAACTTTTATTGGAGAACTTTGGGAGAGAGGGTTAGAGCACAGGACACCCAGGATGTGGTAGACTACAAAAAAATGAAAGAACAAAAGTACTCATAGCCTTCATAAGCCAACTGCAGCAATTTGTGTCTTGAGCTCCTGACTGCGCGGTACTTGCTACCAGTCCATTTCAGAACCATGCTGCAGCAGAGGATCAACTTCTCAGACTCCCTGTACCAGCTGAAGTTGCTCTCTGATATCTCCATCCTCAGCTCCACTGACTGAGCCTCAGACCCAGGTCCCAGTCTGGGCATATGGCATCCCTTCCTGGGCAGCAGGCCTCCTTCCCTCAGGCCTGGGGGGGAAAGAGACTCTCACATGGTTAGCCCCAAATATTTATGTCCTTCTCCCACATGCATCACTGGCCATGAACGTCCTAGTTATTGGCTAGGGAGACACGGATATTAATAACACCACTCTCTTGGGTGCTCTGCTCTGTGGCAAGGTTACACCCAGCAGCAGGCAGATGGAAACAATAACAGAGAGCTTAGGAGAAACCAAATGAGCACAGACTATCAAATCAGGATCAGACTGACTACAGTTTGACAGCAGCTAAACTTAAACAGTCACTCCTGCTTAAGACAGGGTGGCTATACAAGTAAGAAATCTTCTAAAAAGTTTGATTTCCTCTCACCGTGAGGATATTCCCGATCACTTCCAGTTGTATTTCTAGGGCAGGATGTAAAGGAAAAATCTCCCAAATGGCTTTATAGAGGGAAATAGGAACAAAACACAGACTCTAACACAGGCACACACACACACACACACAAAGGTTGAACTTGATGGACCTGTGTCTTTTTTCAACCTCATTTACTATGTAACAATGTAACTAACCCTGCATCACTCTATTTCAAAAAGAAAGTTTAAACTTTTTCACTGGAGTTGCACTTTAACATCAGCTGCAATCAGTGGACCACAATACATCAAACATCCTATGACTATTAAGACATTCTGAGATCTGTAGTTCTGTAGTAACAAAAAAAAAATCTGCAGGTTCCTTGCTCCAGCTGTCTGGCTTCAATGTGCTTTCAATTACTCTACTAGATACAATGCCTTCCATTGTTAGTGCATTATATTCTGATATAAAGGGAAATAGAGGTTTAATTGTATGGCCAATATATGATTTGTATTGCTGACCTTCATGAAGTCTTTGGGTAACAATACATCAGTATTGCAAAACAGATTGAGACCCACAACTGAAAAGTAAGATCTATTATGCCATTCATGAGTATAGAGTTTTGCAGAATGAGAACTCATTTACTGTACATTGTCTTGAAGTCATCACTTTATGGACAACTGCTTTACCTTAAAGGAGAACTATGGGGTTAAGGCTTTTCCCCATAGTTCTCCTTAGGGTAACGGGAGGACACAAACTAGCGTCCTCCCGTCACCCTAGGCTCAGTATACTGCGAGCTGTAGCTCGCGGTATACTGAGACGCCACAGTATACCGCAAGCAGCAGCTTATTGCTGCTTGGAGGCGATGTCCATCGGAACTGGATGGAAATAAATACATATCCTTTGGCACGCACACATTCTTATATGTATTTAATGTGTGAGTTTTCATGGAGTTCAGCTTTATCTTCAGACATATTTGACACATTGAAGAGGGCATCTTTAACTTCATGGTATATATGTTATATATTGTGCCCATGTTGGTAATAACAAGAGTCGTTGAATTCACCAAGGAGTTCCATGGCTATATAAATGCCTGAAACTGAAAGCTCAGAGAATATGTAAAGGTCACAATACACAAATTTGAATCACATTATTCTTAGTAATTTACTGATGTGGATCTTTTATTCCTTATAATACACTGAAACTCAAGCTACATAGTCTTCTAGACATAGACAGATTGCCCACTGGTATAATTTGCAGCGACTGGAATTGAATGTGAACCAGTCAACATCCGGTAAACTGACGGCAGGCACAAAAAGCCAGACAAGTTGTTCATAGCCCCTTCCTAAATCCAGTGCCTTGTTAAAGGTGCCCATCTTAGTAGTGGGCCAATAGTGAGCAGACAAGTGCAGGGCATGTAGAATATGTGAGTAATTATACAGGCACCTTTTAGATGTATTTTTTTCATGGCTGCATGCAATGTATATATTTTTATGCAAGCACATGATCACTATAATATGTATTTCCACTTTTGCAGCCAAATTAGGATAACACCTACTTTATATTTGTTCCCATTAACATAGCATAACATAAGATGCGCATATTGTCTGTCCTAACAAAGGGGTAAAGATCTCAAGGCTTGGGTGGTACATTTTATGCTTATGTGCTTTAAAGTGGTATTAAACTCTCAAACTTTTTTTCAATAATGAATCCAGATCAAACAAATATACATTGCTAAACAAAGTATTTCTGTATGATTTTGGCCAAACACTTACAGTCATCATGTTTACACTTACAACACTTACAGTCATCGCCTATCTGTTTCCATTCGACTGGAACCTGTCAAATTGCTCTTGAAAGGTCCTGCACGAATGAAAACAGATGGGTGTGGCCAGCCGAGACTTCACAGCTTGCTCTGCCCATCTTTTTTCATTCGGCCGGAAACCTATTAAGAGCAATTTGACAATATGCAGCCAAATGTAAACAGATGGGTGGAGCCAGTGGTGACATTACCGCTGGCTCCACCCATCTGTTTACATTCTGCCGGCAAGTGTCAAATAGCTCATTTAGCATCGTGAGTCTTTCAGAAGCGGCCGGGTCTGACGGGCGGCGGGATATTTTTTATTTCAATGAGTTGGCGCTCGTTGGTCATCGTGATTGACCTGTGGATTACCTCTTACTCATTCACAAAGGGGGCAGCATCTAGATGCCCCCTTTATGCAAATAAGCCCCCTGCCCACAGACCCTCACAGCCAACAGGCCAGGGTTATGGGGAAAGGGCCCTCGTCTCCATTGGCATGGGAACAAGGTGTTTTTCCAGGGGTCCCCCCTGGAAAAGCACCCTCCCAATGCCAAGAGCGTGTGGCCTGGTATGGCACAGGGAGGGAGGCCACTCACTCGTCCCCCACCCCCTCTTTCCTGCCCTGCCAGGCCAGTGCCTGGATTAAGAGTCTAGTTGGAAATTTTAGAGGGGGCCCACATTTTTTTTTACGTTTTTGGGTGGTGGGGTTCCCCCTTAAAATTCCTACCAGACCTAAAGGACCTAAAAAGCTTTTTCTTTTTACTCGAGGGTTCCTAACATTCCTAACAGGCCTAAAGGGGAAAGGGGACCCCACGTTGTTTTTTGTTTTTGTTTTCAAATCTATATGTTTGCATTTTGCGGGGAGAACGGTCTGCTTCAGCACACCGTTCTCCCCGCTTCAGCTGTGTCTTCGGCTCGGCTGAGTGCTTCGGTTGCTGTACAGGCTGTTATTGTTGTAAAGTAGCCAACACTCCATGCTCGCTCTCATGATGGATTACAATCTCAATACAAATTATTAAACTAAACTTGAGATTGCAGTCCATCACAGGAGTGATCTTGGAGCGATGACTACTTTACAACACACATGGACCATGGGGAACAAAAAGTAGCCACCCTCCAGAAGGAAGGACAGTGTCAGCATAAATTCAGAGATTTGAGGATCTACAGCCGAGTGATTCACAAATAAGATACATTTTTGTTAATAGTTAAGATATTTGTTTGCATCGTTAAGGTTTAACTCCTTAGTTTAGTGTCACTTCAACGAACATGTGGTAAAGCACTTTAGGACAAAAGGTGTAAAAGGGCACTCATGATATAAAACTTAATAACCATGCAGAGGATTCCCACCCTTCGTTTTGAACCAGCTCTGTCTGGGTGGTGGGATGACCCATATTCTTTGCTATCAAAAAGGTAAATGTTCCTTCGGTGCTGGAATATGCATTCTGATGCACTTCCACGCCGCACCCCATAGGGTTCAGTCAACAATGGTCTAATGACTCTGAATAATACCTCACTATAGGGAAACTTATACAAGTCACCATGGGGTATTTCTCCTTGAAATCTCACCAGCCTGCTGACTTCCAGCGTGAACTTTAAAGAACCAGCATTTCAGATCCAGAATGTTCCTTTATAAAACGTTTTTATTCATAAAAGATTGATTTGAGGTATTAGACTTAGCAGCAGAGAAATATTTCTATTCACATCATAAGGACAAATCACGGGAACAAAGCAAAACTTAATCTCATATAATTTATTGAATTACCACTTATCAGGCAGAAGGTGATAGAGGTTAATGAATCTTGTTGTTGAATATAATTTGTTCCAAAATTAACATAATGTAAAAGTTGATGATGTATCTAAATATTAATGCCTTGCTTTGTAGGAATCATAATGGTATTATTGGTATTAGAGCTCTATTTCTCTGTCTTTCAGAGAAAAATAGTGTTGATACTGCCATCGGTGTATTTTGGTTCTTCAGATTATTCATCTCTGAAAATATGGTTTTAAAGTGACATTGGAGAGGAAAATGGGGTCATCCAGATTAAGATAAGCCCCCCTGCCCACAAATCCCCACACCACTGGGCCAGGGTTGTGGGGAAGAGGCCCTCCTCATTGACATGGAGACAAGGTGCTTTTCCAGGTGACCACCCTAGTATAGTGTCCTCCCCATGCCGAGAGCTGTGCAGGTGGGGAGGGGGGTGCACGTTTTTTTTTTTTTTTTGGCATTGGGGTGCCCCCTACAATTCCTACCAGACCTTAAGGGTCTTTTTTTTTACTGTTTCTGTGGGCTGTGAAAAGTTAAAAAGAAAAATTGCACTTTTTTTTTTCTAATGTCACTTTGCTGCAATGAAAATTTGTCCGAATCATAAAATGAATTGCCTTTCGACCCGAATCCCGAATACTAAAATAATAAAAATTTGAAATGGAACGAAAACGAACCAATTTGTTTTGCCGGCTTACATGTCTATTTGGAGCAGACATAGCTGGAAGACTGCTATTTTTCCCTGCCTGAGGTAAGAATCTTATCTAATGCAGTGCCCTCTCTGGGTGGCATGGGACAAAGTTTTTACCTTGACCCTTCATTCTTAAAGCTGAAGCTTTGTTCTGCTTATATTTTACCTTCCCTGCTTCCTCCTTCCCCCCTCATCAACATGCTAATGACATAAATTATGTTTTCATTACATACCTTATTTGTGACTGCCCTGTGCTTCTCTATGCTCTGGAAACATCACAGCACCCTGCCTTAATACTCCTCTCAAAAGCCATCAGATCTGGTGAAATCAGTGAGCTGGCTCTTGGGAGGAGTTGAAATATTGAAATGCCTTGATGGGTGAATCTGAAATGGGTGTTCCTAGTCAGGCTGCATTTGCAAGCAGACCAAATCCAATAGATCTATTGACCACATACACTAACCCAATAGACCAAAGTGGTGGCCAGGGACAGTCATGCTAGGGAGAAAAGTACTAGATGATGCTGGAGATGCTTCAGCTAGGAAATGAGGACGCATCTGTCTGACTTATTGTAGCTTCTAATGTACACTACACAATTCTAGGTTCTGTCTCTACCTAAACCAAGATATTGCATAGGTCCAGGTCTGGAGCATTGCAGGTTGTATGTGTTGAAAATGTGTTGCTGGAAATACAACAGCATACTGATTGTATTACTTGTGTAACTATGGGGTCTATTCACTAAGGTCAGTAGAAAGGCATCATGGCACACTCACAAACCAGCATGTAAAACAACTTGTCTCACCACTAAGGACAATGACAGAGGTTTGGATACACGTCTTCTGCAAAGGATGTGTAAGCCGCACTGCCGCGCCAAGGCACCTCTTATAGTGCGGTCCTAACTCTAAACTATGAGAGTCTCCATCTTGGAGCACATGGGGGCAGAAGATATCAAATTGATGCAGTGAGTAAATAACCTGAGCTGAGCAGCATTCGACTCGGCTGTTCTGCTTGGTCCCATTGTGGGACCGAGCAGAACAGAAAAATTGTTGAAAAGGTAGAAAAAAAATAATAGAAAACAAGTGTGCAGAGCTAGCAGTGACAGCTCACTCCGCCCAACTGTTTTCTATTTTCCGGGCCGTTCTGCTGTCGTCAAAAAAAAAAAATCCCCATAGGAAAGCATAGCTAGATTTCTATTGGCCATTTCACTTTGCAATAGCCAATAGCAAACTAGCTATTGCACCTGCCCTCTGCTGCTGTCAATCACCAGATGGGGACCTGATGGAGAACTGCAGGTCCCCCTCTGCTGATTGACAGCAGCAGTGGGCGGGTGCAATAGCTAGTTTGCTATTGGCTATTGCAAAGCAAAATAGTCAATAGGAATCTAGCTATGCATTCCTATGCTGGTTTTTTTATTTTTTTATTCTGATGGTGGCAGCTGACAGAATACTAAAAAAAACCCTGGGAAAGCTTTACTCTGCTCGATCGAGCAGAGTAAGCCTTTCCGGGACAATGGAGCCGGATGACGGAGCCACCAAGTAGAGAGGTAAGGGCGCGGGGGGGGGTTAGTAGGACGGCTGCAGTCTTAGTACAAGTGATCTCGGCGGCAT
>NW_017306460.1:235990-238191 GCF_000935625.1 Nanorana parkeri
CCTCTGCTGATTGACAGCAGCAGTGGGCGGGTGCAATAGCTACTTTGCTATTGGCTATTGCAAATTGAAATAGCCAATAGGAATCTAGCTATGCTTTCCTATGGGGATTTTTTTTTTCTTCTGACGGCAGCTGGTGGAAAAATGGAAGAAAAAAACGAGCAGGGAAAGGTTTACTCTGCTCGATTGAGCAGAGTCAACCTTTCTGTGAGAAAGTGTTTCTCTCCCGGGCGAGCCTATTAGACTCCCAGAGCGTCCGGGGGAGGAATGACAGATGCGTTCCTGGTTACCAGGTAACCAGGAACGCCATCTGACATTACACACTGAGAACATGGAGAGATGGGCTTCTGCTTCTGAGCGCTCAGGAAAGTGCCACGAGTCAGTGGAACTTGTAACTGCTCAGTGGCAGCTCTCAGCTGGCAGCCAATGGGCTCAGGGAGGAGTATGAGACTACAACTCCCAGCGTAATCTATCAATAGTAAAGAATTGAATGTGAAGCTCCAAACACACCAAGGGCTACAGTGTATTAGCAGCTGCCATGTGTACACTTCACCCTGCTGTACGCTGGACATATGGCAGGCATTTCTAAGTTCTACAGGAGGAATCTTATGACTGTCTGAGCTGGTGGACTCATTTACAATTTGAATATAAATGGCATATCTGCTCATAACATTTCTGGTACTCTGTGCTGTTGATGCATCTATAATTGGGCCATCTATTGCGTTTTGCAAAAGGAAACTTGCAAACAGAGTAAAAAGAATTATAAAAACAAAAAACCCTCTCTCCATTAATCCCAAGGTCATGCTGAATACACTGGATGTTCTTGATGTTGTATGCATTTACACAAGGACAATATTGTTCAGAATCATATCGATCTTATCTAAGGGCCCATAACTATACATTGCATTAATACATGTACTCCAAGCCGAGCCATACTGTGCATTAAGGCATGCTGTGTTAATCCACTCTGAATGGATTGGCAGCACACCTTAATGCACTAAATATTGTACTTGACTTTTTACAACACAGCAAACTACAATGTGTATTACAGTGCAGGTGCATAGCCCTCTACTATAACATTGCATTAAGATGCTGTTCAAAATGCATGGCACCACAACACATGCAAATCTGCGCACATGCATTTTGCCAACTCTACCCATATTTTTGAAATGACAACAAAGACACCGTTAGAAAAGTTTAGTAATGACAATTTACAAACAGATACTTTTAGATAATTGCAGCTTTTTATTCTTTGTATATATATATATATATACACACAGTATCTAAAACACCCACATATTGTATACATATTCAGTGCATGGCACCACAATGCATACAAATCTGTGCACATGCATTTTACCATGCATTAGTGAGGAACTTTACCTATAGCTTTGAAATAACAACAAACACACCTTTAGAAATGTTTAGAAATGAAAATCTACAAACACATACTTCTAGATAATTGTCGGCTTTTTATTCTTTGCATAGCTTATTTTTCTTTACCTCCCCATTCTTCTCACAGTGGCTATTTTTTACTAAGGGCAGATAACTCCATCTCCCTTTACTTCCTGGAACTCTGGCACATGTGACTGGGACATTTGACCATGCACATCATCTCAGGGTAGGAAAATGCCTTTCCCTGGGATCTCATGAGATTAC
The DNA here is from genome assembly GCF_000935625.1 of Nanorana parkeri. Lineage (NCBI taxonomy): Eukaryota > Metazoa > Chordata > Amphibia > Anura > Dicroglossidae > Nanorana > Nanorana parkeri. The sequence goes on from NW_017306460.1 coordinate 237,647, forward strand.
AGATGAGATTTACCAGCAATGCTCTGCTGATGTAGCCTTCCCAGCATGCAACACATAACTAATGCCCAAGAGGAACAGCAAGTGGAAAAACAAAAATTGTAAGTAAAATAAAAATATGTTTTTTTTACTAATGAATGTAAGATGATTTAATATCAGCATGCTGAACACCATGCTGAGGTGATTTTTAGTAAAAGGGGGTAAAGGTCCACTTTAACACAAGGCAAGTTTATGAAAACTAAGCTATTGTGCAGCCCTTGGGGCATGTCAGGTGTTATACATAATGCCCCTATATTTGCTAAGTTGCCCACCACTGTCAGAGTGTAGACAAAGGTGAAAGAGTACATTAACCTAATATCTGCATTAACCGCTATTTGTTCACAATGATTTGCAAAGGATTGGCTTTATTAGATAGCAGAGAGATCCAATTGCAAAAATCTGCAAGTATATGTGGAACCCCTCTTATCCAATGGTCTCTGTATACATTAATTGTATATTTATCCTTTAAAGTACAAATACTGCATATACAGTATAATATATATATATAT
>NW_017306460.1:238510-241888 GCF_000935625.1 Nanorana parkeri
TATATCTATATATCATGGATAGATAGATAGGATTGTTTCATAATGTGCATGTGTGTTAAAAGTAATTCTAGATTCCACTTAACTTTTGTTACAGCTGTTTGCTGTCACAGAAAATTGAAATACACCTCCTTACTTCACTTAGTTAAGTGCATTAATGCTTCTCAAAGTTTCAACCACATCAATCTTTGCTTAAAAAAAAACCTATATTATTGCAAAAATCCCTGAGACAAGGTCCCGAAATAATAGCTCATAATTATACTATGTCTTATAGAGGGATCTTTAACTAATGTCTCCATGTCAGGTATTTATTAGTGCAGAGTATCCAACTCTACAAAATAGTGTAATTCAATGTTAGATATGAATTAACTGCCCCTAACTTTAAATAGTGGTTTGCAGTACTGGCAGCGATCCCAGCGTCCCCACATCCACTTCAGTTATGTATTCCAAAATCATGTGTACAGCTTGTCACCTTCTACCTGATGATGCAAGAAAAAGGCAATTAATTTGTTTTATTAAGCTGCAAAAGCATATTTCTGAGACGGTGCTGTATAATCACAAGCTCGGTTACAGCACCAACACTCAAGGTTTTAAAGAACCTAGGAATATTTGAGGATGAGTTTACAAACCTTTCGGGGAATGTATTAGCCATAATAACCATGGTGCATAAAGAGGCAGTGAAGAAGGGGGATGTTTTATTATTTGAAATGGGTTTACTTTGAGGGCCTAATTTGCTTCATAAATTTCCTGCAACTTTCCTGATTGAAGGTAGCACTGCATTAATAGAAGACATGAGCTTCTGTTTTAATCAGTTTTAGATCACTAAATCAGTCTGTGCCCTGCTTGATGAATGCAGAAGAAAGAAAACGGTTGGCGTAAATTGTTAGTGTAACATTAGCACAAGATTAAATGAGAACTCCGGGGCAAAAAACAAACTTACCCTTGCCGTGGGGCTGCCCTTACACTGCAAGGATTAAGTGCTCATTTTATCTAGGGGGCTCAAATAAAGCTGTTTTACATTTCTGACCCTTGGTCTCGCCAGCTCTCTTCAGGCTGCTAGACTGGTCCCCGCATGCTCTTCTCCTCTTCACTCTGGTGGCCCAAGGTCCAATAATACCATCACGTCTTATTCAGGTCCATTGACTTGCATGAGATGTGAGGATACTGAAGGACATTTTCCAGCCAGAGAAGGAGAGAGAGAGGTGAGCGCTGACTTCTGCTGGAACAGGGATTAGGATCAATTGAAAGATGTTTTTGAGTGGCTTTGCCTAAACCGTCCTTTTCAAAGGGATTTAAATCAGGACTTTGACTAGGTCAGTCCAAAAGCATTCATTTCTTCTTTCTGAGCCATTCCGTGGTGGATTTACTAGTGTGGTTTGGGTCATTATAACATTAAAACATCCGATTTATACTCAACTCCATAGAACAGATGGCATCACCTTTAGGCAGATGACTGCAAGCTGCCCTGGCACTGAAGGAGCTCAGCAACCCCAAGCCATAACATTCCACCACCATGCTTCACAACTGGTTCTTCTCCTGAAATGCTGTTTTCTTTTTGTGACAAACATGTCTACTGCTAATGTGGCCAAATGACTTCATTTTTGATTCATCAGTACACAGCACATTGTTGTAGAAGGCCTGGTTGTTGCCCATGTTATGAATGGAAAACTGTAGCCTTGCTCTAATGTTCTTTCTGGACAGCAAATGCTTTTTCGTTGACATGTCTCTCGTGTTAGTTAAATTGGTGCAATCTCATTCTAGTTGTAGTTTCAGTTTCATGCCCTTTGACACCATCTGCTGCAAGAGTTACATGCAAATCCCACAATTAAATTTTGGGGGTCTTAAAAAGACTTGTTTGTGCGCCAAATCTCTTGGCCTGAATTTCCTGAGCGAGCCAGTCCTGGGCAAATTAGCTGTTTTAAGTATAAACCACTTGTAGATTATTATCCTCACAGTGGAATCATTTCAAATAATTTGGCAGTCCTTTAAAACCCTTGCTAGACTCATCCACAACCTTGATTGATCTTGGCATGATGGACCCGTACAGCTCAATAGCAAAGAGAACATCAGCTTTAAAGGATTTACCTTAAATGATGCTTCTTGATCCGATCATCTTCTTCCTTCCACTTGTATTCAGCAAACCCTCCAGCGCTGGTGCCGATCCACCACAGTGTGATCCACCACAGACTCCTGTCACTTCCTGTCCATTGGTGTCTGTCCAACATGCATGCTCACGGCTGCGTGCATTCAGCTCCACTGTGCCTCTCCTCTTCTCCACGCCGAAGATCTCTACTGCACATGTGACCGCCCCATCATCCTGCTCAGGCCACTTGAGAATCTTCAGATCTTTAGGATAGGAGTGAGCGGCAGAGACAGAGGTAAGTAATAACCTTTTTGTTAACTTTTTTTAATATGTTTTTGTATATATCTGCTGCTTGCTAGCAGTAGATATATGCAAAAAAATATGAGAGTTTAATTATTAAGTATTAAAAAAAAATGTATCTTATTTGTGTATCACTCGGCTGTAGATCCTCAAATCATCTCTGAATTGGTGCTGACACTGTCCTTCCTTCTGGAGGGTGGCTACTTTTCTTCCCCATTGTGCCTGTATGTGTTGTAAAGTAGTCACCACTCCAAGCATGCTCCCGAGATGGACTACAATCTCGATACAAATTAGTAAACTAGGCATGAGATTGTAGTCCATCACAGGAGGGAGCTTGGAGCGGTGGCTACTTTACAACACACACAGGGACCATGGGGAACAAAAGTAGCCCCCCTACAGAAGGAAGGACTGTGTCAGCACCAATTCAGAGATGATTTGAGGATCTACAGCCGAGTGATATGCAAATAAGATACATTTTTGTTAATAGGTAAGGTACTTGAATGTATTTTTTACAATTTAAAGGAGAACTATGAGGTGAGTGTTTTCCCCTCATCCTCATGGTTAGAGCCGACCTGTGACAAAGAAGCTGTCACAGGTCAGCTTTATCGATCGGGAAATGAGCAAAAACATGTAGCCGATCCGCTCACTTCCCGATCGTCTCCCTGCAGTGAGCCGTGACTCTCAGTCACCACTCCCCATGGGGATTCCCCCTTTCCCACTCCAATCCTCCAGCACTGAGTGGGGGAAAGGGGGTGGGCACAGCTGACTCTGCCTCTAGTTAGTTAGTTACTCACGCAACTGGGTAGCTCTCGACAGTATTGTTCCGGCAGCAGCGCAATCAGTATATTGCGGCAATAGCCACGGGAGGAGGTTATTATATATGTCCTCCCGTGACCCTAAAGAGAACTATGGGGAAAAGCACTTACCCCATAGTTCTCTTTTAACTTAAGTTTAGTGTCACTTTAACCTGTAAAGTTTCTATACACTGGTGCCTGACG
>NW_017306460.1:242211-303805 GCF_000935625.1 Nanorana parkeri
ATATATATATATATAATTTTAGGTTTAAAATGTTCATCGTCTGTGTACAAATTGGATTAGGCATATGAAGCAAGGTCGTTTCTGAGGACAGTGCTTCTTTAATTACATTGATGTTTATTAAACTCTGAAAGGTGACTGATAATTGTCTCAAGCAGCCTACGGTGTGCAGCTTAATATGGAAGGACACCGGTGTCCCCTCTCTGCAGGAGACAGTGACAAATGTGCTTATAACCCATTGTCTACAGACAAATCTCTGCATCCTGCATAATTTCCTACAAGAGTAGAACACTGTAAGCAGGACATTATTCAGGACTTTGGATGATATTTCTTTCTGGACAAAAAGTATGTTTTCATATGCTGCGTAACTCGCCTGAAGCTCAATAGCTGGATAACAAATAGCAGCATATATCCTGGTTGAGTGTCCCTGTGGGGATTTTCATAAACTGTTGTATATAAAGTACATTGATACCTTAGCAGAAAAATCTCAACCTCATGGAATTTTTGGGCGCAAAATGCAAATTTCAAATTTATTTCCCACCTTCCTGCCAACTTGAGCCTACTAAAAATGATATAATCTCTGCTTAGGTGTATTAAAAAAAAAACCCCATCTAGCAAAATTGAAAATTTCATATGTGATTCTTAACAGTGAAATATGATATTGGCTCTCACTTTACATTCTTGGCCGCTCTAAACAAAGTCCACGAAAAACTGGAAATTAGGGTCCCAATGTAAAAGGAGCAGCAAAATAAGTTATTGCCATACTTTCATCTATCTGTGTTTTGCTATAAGATTTTTAATATTTAGTTATTTTTCAAGAACAACTATAGCAGGCAGCTGTATTTCAATAACTCTATTGGGTTAAAACGTATAGTGATCAGTAGCGAGGAGTTCTGATTCACACTAGACCTGAGCTTCGCTGAACGTGAAGGAAGCTCCTTCTGCTGCCACCCAATCAGCTGCCAGCTGGGAAATTCCCCACCGGCAGCTGCACGTAAGCAGAGGGGTGGGATACATTGATGCAATCGACCTTATATGGCCGCACGGCTATATTTGGTCAATGACATTTCCCTAATATGGTCATGTGGCCATATAAGGTCAGCACGAGCATCCTATTCCTATTGTTTATGTTCAACTGCAGAGTGGGGAATACCTCGGCCCACAGCTGATTTAGGTCCGAACCTGAGTCTGAACCAAATGATCAGTATTTGATTTCTTTTTTTATCTTATATGTCCCGTTATATATTTCCCCATATTTATATGCTCCCAAAGCTGGCTTGGGACAAACTATAAACACTGCCGGGGGTACTTGAGCAGTTACAGCAACGTTCTTTTTTTTAAGTGTTCTTAGCATTAAATATCTGTTTTCATTGGACAGCACAGTGGCATAGTGGTTATCACTTCTACCTTGCAGCACTGGGGGCCCCGGTTGATATGCCAGTCAGGACATTATCTGCAGGTTTGCATGTTCTCCTTGTGCTGGCGTGGGTTCACTCCCTGTCATAGACCCACACGGTTCAGAGCTCCGTGTCAGAGGGTTCGGTCCGTTCGTGACATCATGGTCGACTCCTCCCCCCGGCCGTAGACCATACTCCAAAGACATGCTGGAAGGTTAACTGGCTGTCTAAATTGGCCCTGTATGCATGTGAGATAGGGACCTTGGATTGTAAGCTCAAGGGTGTGGACTGATATGAATGTGCACTGTGTAAAGTGCTTTATAAGTTATTGGTGCTATATAAATACCAATAATAAATAAGTGAAATGCATGCATACAAAATAATGTGTGGGTATTTAATGCTTGTCACAGAGATCACAAACTGCTTTCATCTGCCTTTCTAACTAAGATGAGCCATTTTTGTTCAGATTATTCAGGTATTATGCAAGGTCAACATCTACTGCCTGGGGAGATATGCTGGCTCAGAGATTAAACAGTCATATAACGGTGCCTGGGCAGTTCTTGACTGTGTTCACAAATATCTGACACAGATTAGCCCCTGCTGCAGCCTTGCTACAACATTAAAAGAGTGCAGTGTGATCACTGTGGGGAGTAGAGACTGCTTCTCTTGCTTGCAGCAGGCTGACATCTACTCGTCCTAAGCAAAGTGCCTTACCCACAGCATATGCTCTACTGTTTTAAAAAAAATTTAAAGATTTTTTTTTTTTAAATAATTCTGTTGCTGTATGTGGCGGCATATCAGGAATGTATTTCCTCATACTTATAATGGACATGTAAGTAACTTTATAAGTACAGCAGCACCAAGCATCATGTAGAATATGCATGCCCAGATCACAGTTCAAAGTGTATGCAAACCCAAGAACAAAAATGTAATACATAGCAACATAGATGTGGTGGCTTTTTTTGGGGGGGGGTTCCTTTTATTTGTATCTGTTGATCCTGCCAGTAACACACTTCTTGTCCTAGGGCAGGGGTGCCCACAATTTTTCATCTGGAGATCTACTTTTCAAATGATGAGCTCAATGAGATCTACCAATGAAAAAACACTGCATTCAGGGGCGGGAGGGGGCGTGGCGGTGCATTGAAGTCAATGGCACCGCAGGCAGGCACCTCGCCCACAGTGCGATCGCCTGCACCCGGAACCCAGGCACATTAGTGCCTGCGTTCCAGTCCAGTGCGATCCGCAAAAATGCTGCAAGCACTATTATTGCAGATCGCACTGGACCGGAATGCAGGCACTAAAGTGCCTGCGTTCCTGGTGCGGGTGATCGCACTGTGGGTGGGGGCATGTCTGCGGTGCCATTGACTTCAATACAATCCCACACCCCCTCCCGCCCCTGAACGCAGGGAGTCGGCAATCTCTCTCCTCAACCCTCGGCCTTAGTTCTATGACAGCGGCTCCCTTCTCCGCCGCGTGCTGCAGCGGTTCTTTTACTTCTCGGATCCCCGCTGCATACAGATGGGTAGAGCAGCGGGGATCCAGAGAAGCACCATGGGCAGGAGGAAAGGCCATCAGAATCTACCATTGACTGCTACACGATCGACTGGTAGATCGCGATCGACCTTATGGGCACCCCTGTCCTAGGGTAACAGCGATAGTACTCTCTGTTGTACTATGTGTGTGCTATCTATAAAGAAACGTGCACCCTTGCCTGCTCACTCTGATTTGGGTCACGACCACCTCCTCTTCTCCTAATATTTATAACATAAGGAGGGTATTCTGTAGTCCACAGAAGAGAACCTGTCAGAATGTATAACAATTTAGATTTCAGTGTAGCAGAGTCAAGGTGGCCATACACTTTACAATCATCGCAAGACCTTAGTCTTGCGATGGTTGTAAAGTACTTAAAAAAACGTATGGTCTGCCCATCTTGGGCAGGCAGATCGTACTCTCGATCATCGCAAGCCCGCCCCCCTGAGGGGCGGGCTTACGATGACTGTAATGAGGGGGGCACACTGGCCCGTTCGGCAGTTGTCGAACCAGCAGGCCACTAACTCGCCGAGAATCGTACGGGTTTTCTAGCATGCTGGTTCGACGGAAGACGTGCAACCGTACAGTAGAAACGGTCGCACGCCTTCCATACACTGCACGATTCTCGTACGATCGCGGGATTTCCCGCGATTTTTGTACGAGAATCGTGAAGTGTATGGGCACCTTCAGAGAGAACAGGAAGTCAGGAGCTCACTGTGTTTCTGGCAGAATCACCAGGTATTCTTTGGCACTTATCAAGCAGATATAACTAAACGCTTTCATTGGTGTATTTAACAGACCAAAATGGAGCAAATAAGGGAAAGTCCTTGCTAGGATTTACATACGCTTTAAGTATAACATGCAACTGTTTGAGAGGATTAATCTAAAATCTGATTGGTTGTTCTCAGTAACTACAATTTGCACATTGCTCTTAATAAATAAGCCTGAATGTGTTGTTTGGAGACAGCAATTCTATGCTTAACTAAATGATAAACACATAATAATTATTCTGCATACTCCAACCTCCAAGCCCATTTCAGCAAGAAGCTATTTTTCACTGTCACAGTGCTGAGGTCTTTTTCCATGAATGAAATAATAGTCAAAGACTAAAGCTTTTGAACAAGGCACTATCGCTTCTCTCGTCTCTCAGTCATTGTTTCTCTATGGAAAGAAAAGAGAAAAATAGGAGCAGAGCCAGGAGGAGGGAAAAAAAAGTCCAATTACGTTTGTAACTCCATTTCTGAATTAATTACCCATTTTATTTTCCGAAAAGATGTTTTCAGTCGGAATTCATTGCTGTTTAATTTGGAAAGTGACAATTGGCACAAGTTCTGAAAATGCTGGGGTGTTTTTTGCCGTCCTCTTGGTGTCTGTGTGTTGGGACTGGAGGATAATTAATACTCAGTTTGCTGGATCTAGTGTGGCAAGAGGAAACATCCATTTCCTGTTCAGCAAGAGCGAAAAGTCTGGCCTGTGACTAATTGCAGCTCTTGTTATCAGCCTTGATTAGGCGGCTTAGACATGGATTCATTGTCAAGTACAGAGGATGTTTGTTTTCAGGAGCTCTGAAACTTTCGTCATGATCATCAGGATGGGAGGGCTGGAAAATATACTGTCTGTTATCAAAAATAGACCGTGCAAGGTCAAGGTAAAGAAAATACATGTTCTTTGAAGGAAATTACCCTTTGTTTTTTTTACATTTGATTAGAAAATGGAAACCATCAGCTACGCTCTTCTGATAAGCCTTGTATCTGTGTGGGCTTCATAATGAAGCCAGGCAGCTGGCATTCCATTATATTTTAAATGGTATGCAATAAACGGTACAAGTCAAGATTAACCACTTCAGCTCTTTCTATTTTTTATATTTCCCCTATGAGCCTGTATATTTGGAGAGAACTGTCATAACTTAAAAGCTTAGTCCCCTTGTTGCCGAAAATTTGTAAATGCACCAACACTGATACAGGTGAAACTCGAATAATTAGAATATCGTGCAAAAGTAATTGCAGTAAGTGCTGCAAAAGGGGCCCAAACCAAGTACTGAGTACATATGCATGCTTGTACTTTTCAGAGGTCCGATATTATTCTATGTACAATCCTTGTTTTATTGATTGCATGTAATAATCTACTTTTTGAGTTTGTGGATTTGGGGTTCTTGGGGTTTTCATGAGCTGTAAGCCATAATCATCATAATTATGACAAATCACGGCTTGAATTATCTTGCTTTGCATGTAATGAGTCTATCTCATATATTAGTTTCACCTTTTAAGTTGCATTAGTGAAATAAATGAACTTTGCACGATATTCTAATTATTCGAGTTTCACCTGTATAATGAAAGTTTACAAACTTTTTGCATTGAGGACTGCAGAGCATTGCAACCTTGATCAGTGCATTGCGGGTATGGTTGCCTCCTGTCCAGGATTCAACCGGACCGGCCGGGTTTTAAATGGTGTGTCCAGGTTTCATGGCAGCTGAAACCCGGACACATGATAGGCAGAAAGGGGCAACCAAAATTAAGATAGGAGCTACTGGCCCCCCACTAAAAATAGTCTCGACCGTGATATTTACATATGAATAAGCCGTAACTCATTCTCCTCAAAAAAATGTCCGTGCGTCGCTACAGTGTTCGGGTTTCATGGAAGAAAAGGCGGCAACCCTAATTGTGGTTGTCCAAGATTTTATCGTTAACCCCCAGCTTCAGGTTTGTATAGAGATATGGACCTGCCTTAGGCTGGTCATACACCTATAGATTATGTGCAGATTTTCTATGGTCAGATGGTAAAAGTGCGACAGATTTCTACATTTACGCTAAACTGTGTGCATGGAGAAATCTTCCACTGGGCCAAGCCTCAGTATCTTGCTAGTCAGCCCCGTTGGCTCTACAAATACCTGAACAATCTGATTGGATGCAGGCATTGTTCAGGTGTTTTGAGAGTCAGCGTGGCCGACTAGAAAGATACTGAAGCTTGGCCCAGTGGGAGATTCCTCCATGCACACAGTTTAGCGTAAATGTAGAAATCTCTTGTACTTTTTCCATCTGACCATAGAAAATCTGCAGAAAATGTATAGGTGTATGGCCAGCTTAAGTCCTCATTCACACCGCCAGCGTTTGTAGCACGTATTTGTCAGGACGGAAAAGCTCAGCATAAGCCTGTACTTATGTGCCTCTTTTTGGGGAGATCAGCGTGATGTGACCCTTTTTCCTATTCCTAAATCGCACTGATCTGCCCAATAAAGAAGCTCATGTACTTTTTTCCAGCGACTGGCTTTTTTTCTCAGTGTGACACTGTGCTGGGACAATAGAAATCAATAGGCTTTCTTGCTGACAAATAGGAGCTACAAACACCCTGGTGTGAACAGGGACTGAAGGAAATTCCACTGTACTAGAGAGTGGTGAAGGAGAAGGAATCACCGGTTTATTCTCCACAAGGCCTATCTGCGGCGGTGGCAGATGGGACTTGACTTTGTTAAATTGACACTAAACTCAGGAGTTAAATCTTAAAAATTCATTCAATTACCTTAAAGTGATATTAAAGCTTCATTTTGCTTTTTATAAAGAGGAGGCCCATACCTTTTAAAACTCCTTTGTTGTTACAAATTTAAAATGTTCCATTCCGCGCTCTCTAGTGGGTCCCCGCAGCGCTCCCACCCCCTGCATGGCTGTGGAGGCACCACTGGCGGACCTACCAGGGTCGCAGCGGTCGCAATTGGCATTCCGCCACTTGAGGGGGGGCAGCGAGGAAGAAGAGGGCCCCCCCACGAGATCGTGCCGCTCCCTCCCTGCCGCACAGCCACCCGCAGCATGTCACCAGGCCCGCAGAATGTGCTGCAGGCACCTCCGGGCAGCACATTCTGCTGCGTGAGGACCCTCTCCTGTTAGCTCCGCCCCCTGGTTGCCACCAGTGCCAATACTGGGCATTTTCACGAGTACTCATGAAAATGCCCCGATACTAAACGCAGATAGCGGTGTTCTGTCGAGATTGCCGACGTATCTGCGTAATTTTCCCGACCTCCGCATCTGCGCTTGCGCACAGACCAATATTATGAAGGAAACAGGGATTTGTTCACAAAGTATTTTGTTTAAATTGTTAATTGTGACTGTTAATAATATTCCATCCATCATTCACTGCCATGCATGGCATATTATTAACGGTCACAATTAACCATTACAAATGAATACTTTGTAAATAAATGCCCGTTTCCTCGTTAATCCCGTCTGTATGTAAACGCAGATACTGGGCCAGCACTAAAATTTTAAACAAGCGGCTGCCTGAGGTCCAGCACTTGCTGTGGACCTCGCCAGCCTTCCTGTTAACCATGCGGTGCCATGGCGGTTGGGGGGGGGGCCCTTCATGGTTTCTTGCACCGGGGCCCTGAAGGTTCTAGTTATGCCTCTGGGAGGCACCCATGTGTGCTTGCTTCTGTCCGTGCCTGCAAGTGGCTGTGTGAGTCCATAGTACTCATTCACAAGGGGGGGGGGGGGCATTTGGCTGCTCCCTTTATGAAAGGGGGTACCCAGATGCAGAGGACCCCTCCTGCCCACAGACCCCCACAACCACCAGGTCAGGGTTGTGGGGTAGAAGCACTTGTCCCCAACAAGTGAATTTAATAATTATTATTATTTCTCTGAAGCGTTAAACACTTGTGTATTCTGTGAGATTCTTTACATTCGGGATGAAGTGTCCTGAAAGAAGCAGAAGCTGTTTACAGAATAACACAGATCTCTCAGCTTCTTTCTTTCTTCACATTGTGAAACAATATTGTGTTACTTTGTTTTTAAGGTAACTGTACAGCCTAAGATTTTGCACACTTTTTAATTTAATCAACATGGAGTGTATTTAGCTGATTTTTGCTGAGTGCTCAGTTGAGCTTTAACACAAAATAATAAGCTGATTTACATTAACACAATCACCTTGAGATATATGGAAAAAAAGGAGTATAGCTTCCCTTGAGGCTGTTTGGTTGAAGGTGGCCTTTAAAATAAATTACTTCTTTAACTGCTGATTTTTTCTTCAAGAAATATAGTAATAATGTGGTGTCTGCCCTACAAGTTCTTGTCTGAGCTCTGTTTTTAGTATGACGTATTTTGTGTGTGACAATTTCTCACGGGACATGTTTGTTTTTCCTCCATCTTCTCCACTTGCTATCAAGCAGGCCTGACCTGCACACCCCAGAGCAAAATTAAAGCCAATGAAAACATTATGGACATGAGAATTTATGGCGGGACCATCCAATGGTCCGTGCCTGAAAGGAAGCCGGCGGAGATTTATTCTGCATTATTAAGTGTCTGTGCCTTGTGCAAGATAAGCAACAAAGAGGGATTTATCAAAGGCTGACACCAGCTCTTCAGAGAGGAGAAACAGACTGCAGGATTTATCATATCCTTGCCTGTGCACATGCGTAAGGGATACCGATTCTGGCCTGCTTGCACAATGCAGAAGGTAAAGGGATTAGGCAATTGTATCAAGGTAACAAATGGGAAGGTGACCATTGGGTACATGTCCATGAAGAATGCATATCAAAGGAAGGGAAAGCTGAGAAGGTCTTCGGATGTCCTGTTTTAAAGTTTTAGAAAAAAGATGTATGCCAATGCATAGAGAATTAGGCACTGCAATAGAATAGAATAGCTGGCATTCTAGGTCTGAGGCCTGATTTACATGTGCATTGCAAAATATGCATTTAGAGGACATTTCTAAATGCATAGAAATTCTTATAATGGCATTTAATGATATGATTTAGCCTGGGCATGTATGTGCGTTTAGATGCATTCAGTTTAGCTGTGTTTAGAATAAATAGAATTCTGTGCATTCAGGGTCCGATAAGAAACTATAAAACGTGGATAAATACATATAAATGTGTGTCAATGCATTGTAAACTTGGCTAAGCCTGCAAAAAGACAGGTATAGCTATCTGAGGGAGAAACTGATTTGTCAAACCTCTAAACTTTTATCTTGATGAAGAGGTACAATTGTTAAAGGGGAGAAATGAGACACGTGGAGTGTCAGAGTGAAAAGTCGGTGTGGCCAGCAAAAGTGGATATGATCATTTGCATGTGGTGCAAAGATAAACCTGTGGCAGCTTGGATAAGAATCCAGCATGCAGTGCAGGAGTGAGGCGCATAATGTACAACAGAGTATACAGTGCAGGGTTCAGGGGCATATTGTGCAATATGATGAATGCAGTGCAGGGGTCAGGAGTACAACATATTGAATGCAGTGCAGTTGTCAAGAGTATACCAGAGCTGTCCCTTTAATGAGGCAGCCTGAGCCGGTGGGGGGACAGCAGGCAGAGCAGCATGGCTGCACAATGTTTGCAGTGTGTCTGCTGCCTCTTTTCCATTCACAGCGCCCCAGGTTGCTAAGAGCCAGGCAAGGAGATGTTTAGGGTTGCCAGAAGCTTGGTGGGGCACCATCCAGAGCACCCAAGGTTGCTAAGAGATGGGTCAGGAGATGCAGAGCCATACACATCTCCCCACCCAGCTCTGTGCGACCTGGGATGCTCTGGCCAGCCTACCGCCCATGGGTGGGATCGCTGGCAAGAAAATCCACCCCCCCCCGGTTGCCAGGAGCTAGACGGGACACCAGCCAGGACCCCCTGTCTGCCCGCCTTGGAGCAGCAAAAGTCTAGGGGCACCGCTAAGTATAATGCACTGCTGGGCTCAGGACTATGCACTGTGTACATAGTGCAGTGCTCAGTAATATTAAGTCTTATATTGCTGGTCAATGGGAGAAAATATGCCCCAAAGTTGTAAGAGGGGGGGGAGTGATAGACCCCCCTCCCCCAACGTCATCCGAAAATGGCTAGCCCCTTTTTGCCTAAACCCACAGAGGACACCAAGTACCTGGGTCAGGGGAGGCATGTGAGGCAGAGCCTCACCTAGCACTATGGAGGAAAAAGCTGTCAGCTTCAGATTTCTCCATTCAGATCAGCTTCTAGCAGGTTACACAGCAGGGAAAGCCTCCCCACTGTGTAAACTGTCATGGACGGAGCACTGCTTTTTAATTACAGGCGGCGCTGCATCTGTCATTTGACTGCTAAGGTAGGTTACACAGCAGCGAGCTTCCCCACTGCTTTGTGTAACCTAATTTAGTGAGGCAAGAGCTGCAACAGCCTCTACGTGCTTTTAGAGGCTTAAGCTCTGTGGATGGCTTGGACTTTTGCAAAGCGCCATTGGTCTAAGTTGTCCAATCAAAAAAAACCTAAAAAGTGAGGACACCGATCTTGATGCCTCAGCAGTGATGAGCAAGTGAGGGATATAGAGGCTCCTCCCTCCTCCACACAGCTCGGTGACCGGGTTGGGGATGGGAAGGGGGCAGGGGATGGGCGGAGCAGCGGCGGGCAGCAGAAATGCCTCACCGAGAACGGGCTCCACAGTATGCCACTGACCTTGGTTACTGTGTGGGTACACAGTGTCAATAGTGTGGGTGCACAGTGCGAGTTAGCAGCATCTTGCCTCTCTTCCTCTCACCAGCTCTTTCACTGCTTCCTCTTCACAGCGCTACTCTTGCGCCAGATCAGGAGCACCTTTCTCCATATGGAGGCACTGCCCCCCATACTGAATTTCCATGAGCAGTTTGTGGAGTTTTTTTGACCAGCTTAAAACTGTGTTGGGGAGCTTTTTGTATAATTTTATTTATATAGATGTAGCACAGGCTTAGTATTGCTTTTTCTTAATATATGCAGAGTATTGCTCTCTGAAACTGCATGACATCTTCTGGCTTAACTGATAGCTCACAGAGACTGAAGGAGAGACTCTATTGGTTACTGCTTTGGCTAAGAAGGAAGCCAACCCCTAACAACAAAGGCAAGCAAGAACTTGATTGGATAGCAGCCAGAAGAGCTGTGATTGGCTGAGAGGCAGTTGTGTGGCTACACAGAGACGACAAGGAGGACAGACTGAGGGGAGAGAGGAAGACACAGTGAGAGAGACAGAGACTGGTATGTTGCAGCCTGACAGGGGAAAGTGTCCCTTGTGCTTGTTTCCTGTGTACCACCAGATCTGGGATTCCTGTGGAGATTTCTAAAGGGAGGTGCAGGCTTGAGAGGGGAGTTTTTCCTGTTTAATTCTTCCCTGTCGCCTGATCTCTGAAGATGTGCTAACAGTGCAGTGATATCTAGAGGCGGATTCCTGTACTGCCATCATCATCATCATCCTGTTTTGGAAGATCCTGTGGCCTGTGTTGCTCTCATCGCCATCCAGTCAGCTGAGACAGCTATCAAGATACCAATTGCTGGAGGGAAGATACATCAAGTGCATCTAATGGTGAGAGATCTTCTGCCATCCTTGTGTGATTGCTTAATCCTGCTAGATCCCATTAACTGGCAAGGCAGCTCTATCTGAAGGGAGATCACCACCTTTGTTATTATTATTGGTTACCCTGCAAAGATACCCCTTTCCATCCTGTGGATTACAAATATTGTTTACCAAAGGCTGAGTACTCCATCACAGAATTTAAAGGGCCCCAACGCATGCAGACTTTGGGAGTGTGTAGAATTCCCACTGGCCAGTGGTTAGCTAGAACCTATAAGACCTAGATAGGCTGTTATAGTCATATTGCTTTTAGATAATTGTTGAACAGTCTTGCTGTATTGTGTAACTGACAGTGTCGTTCACCACTCGCTCAGTGCATTTCAGGCAAGGCCTCCCACTGGCGGGTAAAGTGAACGAACACCAATGCTGGTTTAATCTGCTGAGCGATTGTATCATATCATTGCATTTGATATTGTTATCCTGTTATTCAGTTTATCTTTTTCCAGGGCTTATTGCTAGTTTAATAAAGCCCATCCAAAAGTATAAACGGTGTATTGGTGTTACTTGGGTCCAGGTGAGGGTGAGTCATCACTGGTGTGGGACAGAAGGCCCGTATATTACAGCGGCCCTTGCGGGGGTAGCGCTACATAGATTATGCAAGAGATGTTTAGAGCCATTGTTGCAGTCCCATGAAATTTGCAGATGCCAGGTTAAATCCCCCCCTCATACTGCCCTCCCATAACACCACTTCCTTTTGCATCCGTGTCCTACTGTTGATCATATTACCTGAGGCAGACTTTAGTTTTCCCATTCAGATGTGACAACACTGACGAAACATACTGTTAGATTACACATTTTGCTTTAACTCACACTAAGTTTATACAAAGAAAGTTGGTACCATGAAGAATGTAATGTGGTGGGTGCTTGTAGCATTAAATATTAAAATATTTTATTGTTCGCGGCAGGCGGGTGATTTATAGATTCTTCTCCATATTGCCTACAGCCATGCTTCTCATTTGCAGCAGCAGAGACTGGGCCTCAGCGTTCTGTCTCTCTGAAGTTCTGTACTGGCACTAAAAACGTTGCATACCACCCCTAACCAAACCTTTAGTAATCCCACTTGAAGTATACATTCAGTAAGATGAAATAATATTATACAATTAAAAAAACTTTTTTTTAATACATTTCAAATTTTAAAAATATCCAGAACTTTGAGAAACATAAAACATAAGAACTCTAGAAACAAGCAACGATAAATAGGAAAAACTGTAGCCCAACCAAAAGGCATTGAAAGGCTTAAGTTGAAGGTGTTCTAATAACCACACTCACCTCACTCATGTCCTTATTGCTTCAATCCTCTTTTCTGAACTTGCACACTAAACACTAAGGGGTGTATTTATAAAATGCTCACAGAGCTGTTCGCTGTGCGAACATCTGATTTTTACATTTGCAGCCTATTATGGCCACTAGATGAAGAGCATAGGAATTCCTGTGTTCCTCAGCTTCATATAGCAGCTATAATACAGTGTGATTTTAAAAGGTCAGAGGTTCGCAGAGCGTATTACTCTGTGAACATTTTATAAATACACCCCTTCCTGTGACATTATCAAGCAAAAAGAATGTTCTGGCTGGAAGAGAGAGACAAATTTGTAAGTGCTCATCACAGTTGTATTAATGGAACTTTGGTGACATTATCACACCAATCTACCTTCACCCTACTCTACTGAATGCTACCTGGGAGAGTGCTACTTTAACATTGGACCCTCTGCTCCAAAAGGTAAGAACCTTTTTACAGAGGTAGTGGTATGTCACTTCCACAACCACTTTCTTACCTCAATATAACCGCTTCCTGTATAGTATTCCATCTATAAATGTATTATTTATTATTATTATTATTACACGTGCACTGGCAAAAAAAATTTGTTTTGTTTTGATTCTGATTTTGTGTTATTTCGTTGTTCTGGATTCGGGTGTGAAAGTCAATTCGGATTCGGAATTCGGATTTGGACGAAATTCGTTAACGAACGTGCAAACGAACTACCGCTTAGTTTCTTATTCGTTTTTCTCCTTCTCTAATGTCATTTTGTTGCAACAAACCAACTACCGCTAATGAATTTCGGAAACGGAAATTCGGATTCGTTTTGCATTTGTTATATCTGTAATTCGGATACATCCGAATTTCGTTTCGGAACAAAATGAATCGCACATGTCTAATTATTATACCGGATTTATATAGCGCCAGTTTGCGCAGTGCTTTACAATATAAGGAAGACATTACAATTGCAATACAATTCAAGACAAGATGTTAAGGAGGGCCCTGCCTGTGAGGGCTTACAATCTAAAAGGGAAGGGCCAGTGATACATGAGAAGGTATTTAGATGTTTCCTGCAATTCAACTTTAAATCGGGGAAGAATAATTCCACCAAAAAGTCAGTACTTTACTTTTGCACCTCCTCTGCCCAGTTCTACATTCTTCTTGTTTGTTCTGACACCATGTTATTCCCATTCTCCAAAGACTCTTTGCAAATATTCATTACAAGCTCTGCAGACAATCTGGGATACATTCATTCTGGTAAGGGCAAGAGGATACACAGTAAATATGTTTTGAAAATCTCTCCTTTACTGACGGCCTAATGTGTACCTCTACCGGTCACACAAATGTATAAATAAGCAATACAAAGTTCAGCAGGTGGCATAAGGTGCCAGACTCTATCTGCCTTGTTATAAGCTCTTTCTCTACAAAACTTGCTAAGTAAATAGAGTAGACTTTTTAGAAATATGTTTTTGCTTCAGGTTAGGCACTGTTTGAAATCAATAAAGTGGCTCTGTTGCTGGTTTAAAAACAAAATGTCAAAAAGCACGTCCTACAAACAAAGAGGGCTTATACCCACCTATCTCACCGACCGTTTGTTCACTCAGCAATCTGTTCCAGAACTTTGACCTCTTTAACAAAAGTTGGCTGAAAAATTGACATTTGTCGAAGTTGGGTGGTATCGGGAGGGCCACCCACAGATCAGATTTTGGCTGATTCAACAGGAAGCAATTAAAATGTGATCTGTATATGCAGTGGCAAACCTAATAACCAAAGGGCCCTGGTGCAAGATTTTATCTTGGGCCCCACTCCCAAGATGAGGGGGGGGGCAGGAGCGGATCACACTGCCCCCCCCAGCGGTCTCTTATGTTGCAGTAGCATGCTGGAATTAACTGAGACCCTGCAGAGCACACCATGGATCCTGCATAGCCCACCTGAGACTCTCTATGGTGGGCTCTGCAGGGTCCCAGGTGGGCTGGTCTGGTCGTCGGGATGCCGCCCCGGTACAGTTGACACCCATGTAAGAGGCCCCCCAGACCCCTCACTGTGTATATGGCCAGATTCTTCTCCTGCCTTCTCCAAACTCTTCACCCTTTTGTGAATAGCCCTGTAAATCGGTATGACTAGCTATTCTCTGTTTCCCACTATGCGCTGTTATTTTACTGCGTTCCCATGGGCTGTGAACCAGCCCTACAATGAAACTTGGTGTTTAAAACTAATTTGCTACATATTTTATATAGTGAGAAAAAAAAAAATAGGAAATACTGATGCAGTACATAAACAAGTGCAAAATTTCCATTAGCCTGTGACAGTGAGAATATACAGATGACATATATACTGTATATAACAGCTGTTTTACCTAGGATTTGTATTTATGTTCATCCAGTCCAGAGATTTATACAGCCTTGCCAGACTTTATTATTCTCTACTTCAGTTAATAAAATTAGGTCTTGTCTCAGCCCCTAGCCTGTTATTGGACAGTGAAGGAGAAGCAGCAGACTGAAGGAGCTCATCTCCGTGTCTCTTCACCCTCCTCCTGACAGCATATTTCTTATGAGCACGGCAGTATCCCTTATTGACTTTTTGTGCTGCTTCTTCCTCTTCTAGTCAGAGCTCTGCTGTACAAGGGATTGCAAGAGGCTGATACCAAGTGAAAATTTAGGCACTTACCTTAATTCTTTCAAAAATACACTTCTACTGGTTTCACAAAATTGGGTTGCAGTAATGTGTGCCTTACTGCAACATGCGGCGATGCACAATATGCACGTTAGTGTGCTGCTGTAGCATTAATTCTGAATGGCAGCCCAAACACTTTCCTGACACACCACATTTTGAAGCACTCATTAACGCACTATCATGCCTTGTGCTGCACTGCATGGCTAAAAATTGTGCATGCTCCTTTTTTGCACATTCTAGTGCATTAGGCAGCCCATTAAACTGAATAGGCTGCCCTAATGCAATGCACATTAACAAATGACAATTAACACATGACATAATGCTCGTTAAATGCAACTCCTACCGGTTGTGAATGAGCCCTAGATGATTTGTTTAATGACCACATACCAGTGGCGTCACAAGGGGGTGCGGCTCACACTGGGTGACAGCTAAAAAAGTAGGTAGGTGCGTGATGACGTCCCCATGGGTGACAGCCCACGGCCGCACCACATGACACCCAGCTTGGAGACGTCTCTGCTACATACCTGCAGGAATTGGTGTTCTTTTTGTCCTCCTGTAGTTCAGCTTTAAACAGAATATCATTATACTAAATGAGATGTAAATAATTGATGTCAGAATATTGTGAAAACTATAGTTCTTTTTTATTGCTCATCCCCTTATCTCTCTCATTCTTGCGTTATCTTCCCGCCACTTCTGGCACAAAATTCTGGCTGCCGCACCGTCCAGTCTCAGCACTGATCCAGCTCTCCCCAGTATGTGTCACCGGTATAATTGTAAAGAGCTGGACCTCATCCCAGGCTCTCCTCATACCCTTCCCCTGTATTCCAGGGAAGATGGGGAGATAGAACCTGTCTTGAAAATCTGCAAATTGCCTTGATGTAAATGAGCCTGCATTCCTAGAATATGCAAATAAGCCATGCATTAAAATGATTGCTCTAACGAGAAGTACACCCCATTTATTCATTAGGATAATTTCTGTTATACATTGTTTCACAGTATCTTGCATTGTCTCCGGTAATATGAATATTTAGCTTCATTAGGCAACGGCTGATTTCCATTTTTTTGGGCTGCTTTGTGATGATACAAACAATTAGAGTTAAATGATAATGTTAAAAGGTGCGCAGAGTTTATAAAAGCTTTATTTCCTGTGCTTTCAGCCTTTCCCCAGCTCTGCGGTATTTCTTTCCAACATTTCTTTCCAACATATTAACTTGCTGTAATTACTATAATAATTTATAAGGTGCTGAACTATTACTCAGTAATAAGTTGCAATACGGCCTTAAATTTTAATGCGGTAATGGAATGATGGCTCTTCCCAGAAACCTTCACTATGGAATTCTTGAGCAGGCATAGTGTTGGGAATAGGTGACCCCACTCTGAGTTTCAGCATAGGCTGCTAGTGATAGGCATTCAGGGAATTAATAGCGCTGTAAAAGGATGACAAGACCAGGTAATATATATGAAAAAAATAAGAGTTTAACTGTGCTTTAGTGACTGTGAAATGATGTCTGACACACCAGGGGCTCTGTACTAAGTGCCTGTGCTGTTTTGAAGAGATACAGCGTTAAAATTATGTGTTGTGTGCTAAGTTTTGTTAGCTGGTTCATTAACACTTTGTTAGTGCAAACACCTGGACCAATAGGATAAAACAGTGAGACTAGAACGTAGTTCCAAAACCTCCACCGCTCCAATTCTCAGGCCGACTTTATGCCACAGACATATCCCAGGTACAGGCAGAAGGGCGCGTTCTAGCCTCCAATATACATATTCTCAAATTAGACGCATTCCATGGGTCTTCGTAGGCAAATAGAATTTTTATTATTGATAAGCAAATATACACCATAGATCATTCCCCCATGTGAAAGAAAAACCTCTAATGTGTTTCACCACTTCGGCTTAATCATAGAGGTATGATTCACAGTAGTGAGTAGTAATTATTGTGACAGCATGTCAGCCTACAACGGCGGAACCAAAGATAAGACCCGCCAAGAATACTTATTAGCCAGAGCCTCCAGGTAAAATATGGAGAGTCCCCAGCTATGCTGGTGGGGGAGTATTCAAGAAGGAATCACAGAACCACAGAACCACAGAATGATTGAAGCAGAAGCAGGAAAATGCATGCAGCAGGGGTACTATAGTGCTTACCCGCCCTGGGAAGCCTCTGGTTGCATTGGGCACTCCTAGCCTGTTTTAGGCTATACAGCTCTATAGCTGTACCAAAGGACTTACCAACCTGCCAGTGGCAAACGATTAACTGACATTCACACTGTTGATTATGTGCTTGCAGTGAATTTATTCAGCAACTTCAGGAGAGAGGGGGGAGACACAGGACAACCCTGGGATCACAACAGACTCAGGTGATTGAGCAAAAGAGAAATATTTACTCTCAAGCTTCTCCTCAGGTAAAGGAGCCTTTTCAAGTTAATTTAACAGTAAATTCCTTAGGCAAACATCACACTGCAGACAAGGTCTTAGTTTTACTTCATCTTTACAGGCACTTCCATCCTAATTTCCTCCTTGGCATGCCCTACCCAAGTGTAATTTCACTCCCTCTGGTAAAACCATATCCAGCAGGTCAGTGAGAGCTTAGACCCAAACTGTGGCCTTATCATCAAAAGCACATGGTTGCCCTCTCTAGGCAATGGGCCTAGGAGGGGAGGACTTCAAACATGCACCCTTCCCAGGAAGGGGGCCTGGCGGGAAGAGAGCTTCCAGTAGGTTCACCCAAATATTTATACCCTCTCCCAGCATGCGCCACTGACAACAAACCTCCTAGTGGTTGGCCAGAGAGGCATGCATATTAATCCATCAGCATTACATATATTTTTGATCTATTGCCAGGTCCACACCTGAGCAACAGGCAAAAAAATGATCTTAGGCAAATTTGCAAAATCCAGTTTAGGCTGATTACAGCCCATCAAAGCTAAACTTAGAGTCACCCCCGTTTAGGGCAGGGTGGCTACAGTACTTAAGTACAGTTTTCTCCCCACAAAGTAACACAGCAGTGGCATCTCACTTCAAATATACTTAGACAAGCAGCCATAGCAAGCAGTGACTCTGCAGATATACAGCTATGAAGGTGTAGGCACTGGAGTGCCTAGGCACAGTCATATGTCAGGATTCAGGAAACTCAGTGCTATTTTTCAGAAGGAATTTAGGGCAAAAAATACATCTTCCAGGATACCGCCTAGGCATAATTAACATTTCTACATATTTCTTATAAAATAAAAAAAAATTGAATTCAGGTCCACTTTAAATACTAAGCTGGTAGGCTGTGCTCTCAGTAGGTGCCTTGAGCCTTTGATTTCAGTTTTTTCTGACCTGTACCTTTTAATTACCAGCGACTCTGTGTCTGACTACCCATTCCACTACATGTGAGGTCATTTTCTAATACCATATGAGTTTTCAAATGCATCTGAGGACAAGGAGCCCTTACAGGTTCACAGAGCAAACACTGAGAAAACATTAAGCTGTGAGGAAATTATCCACAAGTGTACAACATGACTTCGTATCGAAATGCACTTGATGTTAATGTCTGCCAATCATATTTGTTTTAATTAGATCAATAAACAGAAGTGGAGAAATCTAGAGAAGTGCAGCTAAGTGCCCTCTATTAATGCATTATTTATATCAACTACTTCATATCAAAATAATCATATTTTCCACAGGATGTAGTGAAAACTATGTATGAATGTACAACAGCATTATTTACAGCTGGAAACAGGCATTGTAGAGTGGCAGCAAACTTACAAGTGTCACTTTTTTAATGTTCCCAAGTATGTCCTCAATCACTAGTAATTAAATAATTACTTGAGAACAAAATTTACCATTTTATCTAGCACATCATGGGTTCCTCCTAAATGATTCCAAAGCTACCCTCACATAACCAAATGTTGAAGCTTATTTTCGAGAAAAAGGCGAAAAGCAGGCACAACTCTTAAGTTAAGGTAACCCTAAACTCAAGAGTTATATCTTAAAAATACATTTAAAATACCTTAACCAATAACAAAATGTATCTTATTTGTGTATCACTCAGCAGTAGATCCTCAAATCATCTCTGAATTGGTGCTGGCACTGTCCTTCCTTCTGGAGGGGGGTTAAGTTTGTTCCCCATGGTCCCTGTGTGTGTTGTAAAGTAGCCACCACTCCAAGCTTGCTCCCGTGATGGACTACAATCTCACATTTAGTTTACTAATTCGTATTGAGATTGCAGTCTATCATGGTAGTGATCTTGGAGCGGTGGCTACTTTTCAACACACACGTGGACCATGGGGAACAAAAGTGTCAGCACCAATTCAGAGATGATTTGAGGATCTACAGCCGAGTGAAACACAAATAAGATACATTTTGTTGTTGAAGGTCCTTGAATGCATTTTTAAGATATAACTCCTGAGTTCAGTGTCACTTTAAAACAACCTTCAATAACCCTATTTAGTTAATTTCTCCAATAAAATCAGCTTTAAAGCCCTGATGATTATGGAATGTTACAGCTCCTGAAACATTTTGACTCATTGTCTATGCTGAAGTTAATACTATTGGGGGCATATTTATAAAGCAGTGGATGTAACCTGTACCTGCAGATGAATTAATCATGGTAATTTAGGATTCACCTGCAGTGAATATATGTCTATGGAAATGCAAAATCTGCTTGAAGCAAGTGAAATGTTGACCAGAAGGGGGTCAGCTACAGGTCATATGTACCTGTCAATGAATGCTGAATAATTACAGTAGCAGCTCAAAATGATGTCAAACTGATGCCACCTACATAAGCCCAAAGCTGGTCGACACAGGCCTACATAAATATACTCCTAAATCTTTGGTGTGATGCTCCTGTTTTTTCAATACCTTGCTGTATTCAGCTGCCTAACTAGACAGAGTTATTGTAGCTACAGTATGGATTTTTTGACACTTAGAAACCAATTTGACTTTGAAACCAGCATCTGCTATCCAAATTTTTTTAAATGTCACAGGATAGGAGGTACCTGTAACAAGCTAGAAAGTCAACTTTCCTT
This sequence comes from Nanorana parkeri, assembly GCF_000935625.1. NCBI lineage: Eukaryota > Metazoa > Chordata > Amphibia > Anura > Dicroglossidae > Nanorana > Nanorana parkeri. Next base: position 262,385 of record NW_017306460.1, read on the forward strand.
AGAAAGATGGATTCTATTTTTTTATGATTATAGGTTTAATTGAACGCTCACACTGCAATACAAAATATTACATAATATTTTATGAAACTGATTTAAAATGTTTCTTCAGCCAAAACATTTGTATTAGTTGTGGATAAAAAAAGGGAATGGCTAGAACACATTTTGGGTTTTCTTTTACTGTCTATGGCTCGTGAGGGAGATTTCCCTTCACTTACAGTCCCGAAGACACAAGAAGTGGAAATCAGTCCAAATTTAGAGAAAAAGCTTCTTAAATAGTTGGCATTGGATTGGGTGTCCTCATTGGAAGATCTCCCCTCATCTCCTGTTCTAGTGTTCACCAAAAAAATTTGAAATTCCCATCACTTTCTGTCCCAGTGACAATGGTCCCCAGGACAAATAGAGAGGGTGACTTTTCCCCAGCATGGACATAGCTTGCAATAAAAACCTGACGTTATGGTCTAATCATTCCTTACTCAATATCCAAAATAAAAAAATGTTTGGTTAGAGATGGACTTTAATATCTATCTTCTCTTTAGAAGCTAGACATCTAGATATTCTTTTATAAATACTACATGTGTTAGCCATACACTTAAAGAAGAACTCCACTTATTTAAAAAAATTTCCCTTGCAGTGGGGCTACAACCACAATGCAAGGGTTAAGTGCTTGTTTTGGTCTAGGGCCTCAAATAAAATAATTATATTTTTCGCTCCATAAGACGCACCTGACCTAGGTTTAGAGGGGAAAAAACAAGAAAAAGAACAAGTGAAACAACTTTATTTATCGCCTCCACCATGCCGCTGCCCGTGTTGCCTGTGTCTACCTTCTGCATACTGAGATTCTTCCCTTTCCCTGTCATGTGGCATGACACAGGAAGGTGAGAAGCCGGTCAGACACAGAAGTTAGACAGCGGCAGCACGGGCATCGGCATTATGGAAGAGGTAAATAACACTGCTTTGCTGGCTCGAGTGATTACGGGTACACTGTTCTCTCTCTCTCTCTCTCTCTCTCCTCTCTCCATAAGACGCGCAGACATTTTGTCCGCCTTTTGGGGAGAAAAAATACGGTAATTGAATCGTTATTTTTTTTTATTCCTGGAGTTCTGCTTTAAGTCTGCAGAACTTGCGGGAAAATTGAGCACTGTATGGCCAGCTTAACACTGTTATGTCCTTTTTAGCACACAAGTAAAAAAAAGTAGGTTAAAAGCAGGGGCGTAACTAGAAATCACAGGGCCCCAAAGCAAAATTTTGTATGGGGCCCTGTGATTTCTAGTTATGCCTTTGCAGAGCCCACCTGAGAGTGACCCTACAGAGCCCACCATAGACACTCTATATGGAAAAAAAAGAAGAAAAGCCTAAACAGAACACTATGCTGACAAGTACCCACTGTTGATCGAGATGAAGGCAAAAAAAAAAACTCCTACAAAGCATGGTTCAATTTGCTCCAACAGGGGAAAAAAAATTCCCTGGATCATCAATCTCTGGTGCTTAAAGGAGAACTATGGGGTCAGTGTTTTTCCCCATAGTTCTCAGGGTAACGGGAGGACACAAACTAGCGTCCTCCCGTTACCCTAAGCTCAGTATACCGCGAGCTACAGCTCTCGGTATACTGAGACGCCGGAGCGGATCCCGACTTAGACGACGGGGACCGCCCAGCTGCATGAGTGACAGCTGGCTCTGCCTATCTAGAGGCAGAGCCAGCTGTCCCCGCCCCCTCCCCCGTCCGTTCCACCAGTCAGCCCTGGCAGATCGGAGCGGGGAGAGGGGAATCCAGCCCCTCCCCCTGTCACAGCAGAGAGCCGTGACACGATCGAGAGGTGAGCAAACCCGGTATGTGTTCAATCACCTCCCGATCTACTGAGCGGACCAGTGACAGTCTCATTGTCACAGGTCGGCTAGAACTATGAGGTGAGTGAAAAGCACTCACCTCATAGTTCTCCTTTTAATATACCTATAAGAACTCAATATCCAGTAATATTCTGTGTATTTAAGAATACATCCAGATTTTTTTTAAACAATTAACTGAGCTCGCTAGAACTAGCTTCTGGGGGAGTCTATTCCACATTTTCACAACTCTAACTGTGAAGAATCCTTTCCATATGCAAAGGTTAAACCTCTTTTCCTCCAGATGCAAAGAGTGCCCCCTTGTCCTTTGCAGTGACCTTAAAATTGATAATTTGGCACCAAACTCACTATATGGATCGGCTATGTATTTATAAATGGTGATCATGTCCCCCCTTAAAATATTATAGTCAAAAGGAAATTAAGCCATTTCAAATGCTGATCAAATCCCTTACAATAGATGCTGCTCCTTGATGTTTAAAAGTTTTAGTTTCCTGCATAATCAGCTGGTCCCCCTGAGCACTGGTCCTTACTTCCTGTTTTAGAGTAACTGCTTTTTCAAGCAGTCTGAACAAAAAATACATGAAAGCGCACAACTGTAATGTGGTCAGATCTCTCACTTGCTAGTTTTGTGGGAGATGGTGTGCATAAACTCTTCAACAACCGGGAGAGTAGCCCCGTAAAACTTGTTTAATCAGAAAAAATACATGGAAGAGCGCAACTACCTGAGAAATTGAATAGATGCTAAGCATCCTGCTGTGAGTGACTAATTAATTAAAATAAAAAATGGTTGGTGTATAACTCACGGTTGTGATGTCATAGATGGGCACATGCACTCCCTGCAGTCCCGTGCGTTCAGCGATGTTAATCTGTATGTTACTGGGCAGGAAGATCTAGGCGATCCAGGATCTAAACAATCCAAGATCTACACAATCCCCGGGTATCTCCAGGCTGCGTCCTCGGCTGGCCGGGCCGAGCCGCGGCTGCTGGAGCAGGAGAGAGAGAGAGCTGTCCGGCTGTTGTAAACGGCACTTGTGCAGTGTGTAGCCGTATGGTGTGCGGCGTGAACGCTGGAGCGTATCGGTCAGTGCTGGTGAGTCTGAGGGAGATGTGTTGGGGTTGTGAGGTGCCCCTGTGAAATCAAGACAGCTACGCGTTTCAAGGGTAACCCTCTTTGTCAAGCCTTAGAGCGGTGTCAGCCGCGGGAGAATGAATGTTTTAAAACTGACAGGGGGAGGAGTCAAATATGAATGAGTGCCGTGATAGGGTTAGATGTCGGGAGGCGGACCAACAGTCTCGAGGGCACTTCGGGGTTGATTAGTCAGGAGTAAAAAGCCTAGTTATTTTAATTAAAGATAGAGAGAATTAAAATGTTTATTTAAAATTTTTATTCCATTTTAAATAAACGTGACATGTTAATTCTCTCTATCTTTAATTAAAATAACTAGGCTTTTTACTCATGACATAATGAAAGCTCTCCATTAGCCAGCACTGTTCACATAGTCTTAATACTAGTCAAAACGATAACACTCATTTGTAACAAGTTGGGATAATAGCCAACACAGAGTTAGAAGATCATACATGGGACCCAAAATTATAAACCGGGATATGATGGATTCTGACTAATCAACCCCGAAGTGCCCTCGAGACTGTTGGTCCTCCTCCCGACATCTAACCCTATCACGGCACTCATTCATATTTGACTCCTCCCCCCTGTCAGTTTTAAAACATTCATTCTCCCGCGGCTGACACCGCTCTAAGGCTTGACAGAGGGTTACCCTCGAAACGCGTAGCCGTCAATTGATTTCACAGGGGCACCTCACAACCCCAAAACATCTCCCTCAGACTCACCAGCACTGACCGATACGCTCCAGCGTTCACGCAGCACACCATACGGCTACACACTGCACAAGTGCTGTTTACAACAGCCGGACAGCTCTCTCCTGCTCCAGCAGCCGCGGCTCGGCCCGGCCAGCCGAGGACGCAGCCTGGAGATACCCGGGGATTGTGTAGATCTTGGATTGTTTAGATCCTGGATCGCCTAGATCTTCCTGCCCAGTAACATACAGATTAACATCGCTGACCGCACGGGACTGCAGGGAGTGCATGTACCCATCTATGACATCACAACCGTGAGTTATACACCAACCATTTTTTATTTTAACTAATTAGCCACTCACAGCAGGATGCTTGGCATCTAATCAATTTCTCAGGTAGTTGCACCCTTCCATGTATTTTTTCTGATTAAACATGCTTTTTCAAGCAGAGTGCTATGTAGTCACCCTTGTGTGTGCTAGTAAGCTGTGTGTGTCTCCAAAAACAGACACGGCAAATCAAGCTACTACCCTCCCCCCTTCTACAAGGTAGTAGATAAACAGTTGCTGCAGTCTGCACTGTCCTTTGTGATCTTGTACTGGGCAGGAAGTTCAGGGAAGCTGAGCTGAGAGACTTGAAAGCAGCTGTTCAGAAACATGATGATTGTAAGTGTTTGGGCAGAAATGTAAAGCAATGCTTTGCTGGGCAATGTGTATTTGTTTGATTTGGATTCATTATTGAAAAGATGTTTCAGAGTTTAATACCACTTTAACCAGTTGACATCCGCGGTGTTAAACCCCCTTCCCATCCAGGCCATTTTTCAGTATTCAGTGCTGCGGTACTTTGACATTTATTCCGTCATGCAGCGCTGTACTGAAATGAATTTTATACCCTTTTTTGGGGAAAGATAGAGCTTTCTTAGCTTGGGGGATGCCCTGAACCTGCCTGTGAAGTTGCACATCTGTGTGATATCCCTCATCTTCAGTGGTCCACAGTCAGCTAGGAATGGGCGGCCTGCCGGGATGTGGCAGCCATAGACGAAGCGCGGCGTACTTATAGTGTTTGGTCATTCTCCACACATAGCAGTGATTTCAGAAGACAGTGGAAGAAATGCTATAGCAAAGCAGCCAATCCGATTGTATCCTCTGTCAGTTTAGAAAAGAATAATGGTAGATATGGCTGTCTGGTTGAGATGTAGTGAAATCTCTTTACATTACAAATTAGTGGAGAGGGAAAGCTGGGACCTAGACTTTGGTTTCTCAGGGCATTGCTGGCACTATAGACATTTATAAAGCCTTAAGCTGGCCATACACTGCTTGAATTTCAGCAGGAAATTTGAACTATGGGCCACCCATACACTGCTTGAATTTCAGCAGGAAATTTGAACTATGGGCCACCCATAGTTCAAATTTCCTGCTGAAATTCAAGCAGTGTATGGCCAGCTTAAGGCTTTATAAATGTCTATAGTGCCAGCAATGCCCTGAGAAACCAAAGTCTAGGTCCCAGCTTTCCCTCCCCACTAATTTGTAATGTAAAGAGATTTCACTACATCTCAACCAGACAGCCATATCTACCATTATTCTTTTCTAAACTGACAGAGGATACAATCGGATTGGCTGCTTTGCTATAGCATTTCTTCCACTGTCTTCTGAAATCACTGCTATGTGTGGAGAATGACCAAACACTAAGTACGCCGCGCTTCGTCTATGGCTGCCACATCCCGGCAGGCCGCCCTTTCCTAGCTGACTGTGGACCACTGAAGATGAGGGATATCTCTGGTGAACAGACACATTAGCAATTCATTTTATCAGCTGCCGGAGGTAGAAGCACTTTCCATACACCCTCCCACATGTTTCAAGTTTCCTCTTAGATCCACATATATCCAGATATTAAATTATAGATAAAAGAGCTTGTGTGGGTGCCAAGAGATGGAAGGAGTGATACGACAGCCGTACCAGCACATACTGCCACCCTAATGAGCTTTCCGTTGCAGCTTTGCTCCTCTCTTTCTCTCTGTGTTCACATAAACACAGCTAAAATCTCATTTCATTGTCGGCCGGGATTTTAGTCGCCCCTCCCCCCTTTCTGTTATTAACATGTAAAAGTCTCTATGCATTGTCGGTCTTATTATTCCTGCTGTAAAGATGTTTCTTTCGCAATTACTTTAACTCCTTTAGAGCTCGGAAAAATCCCATCTCAATTCATTTTGTACTTACACTAATTGCCTTCTATTGCTTTAAGCACAGGTGGGGGGAATTAGATTTCTACAGTTATGTAATATGATGTGTACACCTCCGTTCTAGCACAATATGTCCAAATAATTATTCCTAAAGGTGTCTTCACACAGAGATAACATCGAATAAGAATGTTGTCAACACTAGTACAACAGTTGAATGGGGTTTATAAAAAGGGAAAAGATCAGGAGAGACACATTTCGAGAGACAGAAATCAAATGAAAGTTAATTAAAATGAGTCGGACAATGTTAACAGGTTCTTTTTTCTGTTCTCCATTGTGAGGGGTCATTCCAATGCACACACACAATAACAAGGAAAGCATTACAAGCAGCAGAAATAAGACCAAAACATGTATTGTAGAATACTTCAAGCAGTCATTATTATTAACCCTTGCAGTGGTGCTACCCCTGCACCGCAAGGGTAAACTGCTTGTTTTGGTCTAGGGAGGGAAAAAAGTTATACTCACCAGATCCTCTGAGCCAGCCAGCTGTCACAGTGCTCCCTCCAGCCTGTCTCCTCCTCCACTGCAGTGATGGTATGGTCCTCAGCATCTACACATTCTATACACTGTGCATAGAATGCAGGGACCTGCAGTTAGGGGAGGCAGGTGAGGCAGAGCCTCATCTAGTTTTGTGAAGGAAAAAGCTGTCAGCTTCAAGTCTGAAGCTGACCGCTTTTTCTCCATTCAGATCAGCTTAGCTTCTATCAGGTTACACAGCAGGGAAATCCTCCCCGATCTGTAACCTGTCATTGACAGAGTGCTGCCTGTTGATTACAGGGAGCGCTGCATCCGGATTTTGACAGGTAGTTAGGTTACACAGCAGCAGGCTTTCCTATTGAGGAAAGAGCTGTCACAGCCTCTACTCTTTGTTAGAGGCGTGAGCTCTATGGATGGCTTGGACCAATGGCAAAGCGCCATTGGTCCAAGCTGTCCAATCAATTAAACATTTTTTTTAAAACACTGAGGCCCTCAATCTCGATGTCTCAGCAGTGACGAGCAAGTGAGGGACAGGGAGGCTTCTCCCCGTCTCCTTCCTTCCTCCTTCACACTAGCTTGGGGATAGGGTTGGGGGTGGTGCTTCGGCCGGGTTGCGGCTTCAGCCGACAGGGGCGGGGCTTCAGCCGACAGGGGCGGGACGTACTGGGGGTTTCGGGGCCACGCAAGGTCCCTTCTGTCGCCCAGATTGACGCATGTGACGACCTAATAAAAAGTGCTTTACTTCTTGCACAAAACTTCGAGTGCTGGTGACTTCTATAATGGACTGTATCTGACACGGCGCCATCCGTGTTGTCACTTCATGCACCAACCTCTCATCCAAGGTCTGTACGTGGTATGGAGTGCAGGTGATTTCGTATTATCTAAAAGTATCTAAAACTTAAATTGTCACAACAGTATAGTTATAGTATAACAGGACTTCCAGCTTCCTTACACATGGCATCAGGAACATTTTTGTTTGAAGTCTGTTTTTCTTTCTGGGTACTTCCCATAAGTATAAAGACCAGTAAATGTTAAACTTATATTGGTGGTTTAAATATTGTATATTATTGTTAACCAAAGTACTCTAAATACTATATTTTCAGGTTTTGGGTGTTATCTGGAGGTGGTAAAGCCCTTGCACCTTGCTTTAAAGCTGGTTATGAATTAATGAGTGTGTTTGCCATTTGTTTCACTTGTTGGAGACACGCTGGGGGCTTCAGCTGCAATTGTGATAACTCGTCACCTATAGGAAATTTGGGGTATTGTAGTTTCTTGCAGTTTCACGAGTAAACACAATTTTAAGGCTTGACATGTTTGGTATCTATTTTATTTTACCCACATATTGGGTACTATATTCTGTTTCTGTGCACTGCATTTCATTTTAGTGTATGTTATCCTAAAATGACTAGTTTGATAAACATTTGCGCAAATACCGTGCAACATAAAAGCATTGCACTAGCATTTTTATATTCTACACGGCCTCCACTTTCAGAAAATAAATGATTGTTTAGGAGCCTGAAGCTGTTTTCCAGCCAAAAATTCTGATTTTATTGTGTGTGCAAGTAGTAGTAAATTACTCGGGACAGCGGTTAAAGCTGGTTATAAATTGATAAAAGTGTTTGCCATTTGTTTCACTTCTCTGGAAGTGGCTCACAAGCTGACAAAACTGGGGGACCTTGGTTGTTTGTGTATCATAGGGTTACTCTTACATCAGTACATACTGTATGGTCAGTTATTTGACTTGACTTGCCATAAAGTATCTCCTCAATCTGGGCAAGAATGACCTGTGTCACACATGATCTCAAATGTTCATCCACTTTTCTTTGGAGAAAAGGTAAGAATTGTTTATTGCTGATGCAGATTTAATTTGTCTTGGTCACATTTATGTGTTTACCAACATACACTGACAAGAGACAATACCTTCTTTCCTGCAATACCATGTAATTTGATGTAGCAAATGCCATCTGTCAAAAAGGTTTGACAAGAGTGATGATACGTTGCTTTAGTCACTTTCCTTGTGACTGCTTAGCTTTCTAATCTGGTTTTCTTTATAACAAAAACCTACTGATTTATACCATGTCTGGTCCATAGCCACATTCCCCCCATTGTCTCTAAATAAGAGGGTGATTTACTGATGAATGCCTGTAATGCTAGTTTTCCAATCCATCTTCTTGTCTGAAGGAACTTTTGAATGGTACACCTTAAATTTTAACATTTTGGAATTATCCACATTTTATCTACAATTTGTACATCCACTCTCTCTAGCAAGTTCTTAGTGTCAGCCGAACTATAATTATAGCTTCTGCTACATTGCTCTCTCAAAGGAGCATTCAGCCTCCGAATCAAGCTGCTGTCACCAGACCAAGGTACAGCAGAGGAGACCAAAACCAATCTGTGTAGTTTCTAATTATGTGATTACCATGATTAGCCAATCATAACTGTCAATCTGAAACAGGGAACTTTACTATCATAAAAAATACTGTCTGTGGTTTCAATCATGCAGCCTATGGGAGAGCTCAGCTCTCATCTCAGGATGAAACTTGAAGCCTGTATCCTGGAGAGAAGATCAGGAACCATGGGTATGGTTCCTGATCATACGAAGGTAACTGTTAAAAAATGACAAACACTCCTTTTACCTGCATCTACTTCCCTTTCCCTGACAGAGAAGATTAGTGTGACACATAAAACACTGTCAAAATAATTCTGCTAAAATCATTGTGGTATGTAAAGTGGTTGGAATGTTATTGCTGGGTAACCTGACACTTACAAAAACCTTAGTCCAAATTTTGGTCTAGTTGCCATAAGGGGGATAAACTGTGGGGACACAGCCTGTAATTTTATTCACCCTGGCATGTATCTTCTCCATTTGACTGCTATAGATAAATGCCTATGCCTCCCTTGGATAGATACATGCCTATGCCTCCCTTTTCCTTCCTCGAACAAACCATTCACAATCCACAACCCTACATCAGTCCATTTTTTTTTAGACCTTCCCGCAAATCCCACCACAATCCAGTTACAACCCTTCATACACCCAAAAACATAAACTACTTCACACCAATACAATCCAAATGGCATAACTCAGAAACTGGTGAAGAGGATGCAGAGGAGGAATCAAATAAAGGATGCAGTACCCCAACATGCCTCAGCTGCACAATTGTGAATGATAGAAGGAAAATTCTACCCCTAAACAGTCCACCAACACCCAAGCAACTTGGAATATTTTTCCCACCTTAACATATCTTTTCAGTTATTCATGTACCTACTCACTTTACCCTACCAATCCAGGCATTCCACCAGAGGCTTTAGCATCAAAAAAGATTTCTCAGACCACAGCGTCTCTAGGCATTTCTCCACCCTTCATGTCAAAAATGTGGAACAGCTAAAATTATCATTACTGAACAAGTTTCTTACTCCATCAACTACAATAGGTTTGCCAGGCTGTGCCAGAGAGAAACCTACTGGGTCCACTGGAGGCTTTGGCACCTTATCTCTCTGTGTTAAGGGGCAACATCACTTACGTTTGCCTAGAGCATCACATATCTTAAGATAAGTAAACCTGTGCCCAGATCATGTGCAGTACACTAAAGTATTTACATATTCTGCATAAGCACTAAAAGCCCTCATTCACTTTTGTATCTATAAGCATTGTGAAGAAATACATTTTTACAGTTCACAAAACAAGCACTGTGTTTTTCTATGAAATCAGAATCTTGGCAGCCTGCCAGGGATCGAATATAAAAACACACAGCAGAGGCTTATTAAGCTTTTTGAAACTGGCTGAAATTTTTTTTTTGAGAATTCGGGCCCCGTTCACACCTGAGCGTTTTGTAGTGCGTTCCTACGCTCTGCAAAACTCTTAAACACCGAAATCCCATTATTTCCTATAGGTATGGTTCACACCTGGGCGCATTACAGGCCGTATGAACACACTACAAAACGCCCAAAAGAAGTACAGGAGCTGCTTTGGGGCGTATTTGCCGCGTGTATCCATTGGGATACAGCCAGGTAGCCCTCGGAAACGCGGTCAACGCGCAACAAACGCGCATATTCGATACGCCTAGGTGTGAATCCAAAGTAATACGTTCACATTAAAGTCAGTTAGAAAAAATAGGAACAAAATAGAAATATTTTTTAGATTGTAAGCCCTCATATCCATCTTGTCTTGAATTGTGTTGTGATTGTAATGTTTTCCTTATATTGTAAAGAGCTGCGCAAACTGTTGGCGTTATATAAATCCTGTATACTAATAATAGGAATGGCTTACTTTAAAGCACTTCTACTGCTTGTAAAATAATATGTAAATTGTTTAATGTCCATGGTCTGGGCACAGGTGCATTGTAAGTTAGTCCCACTCCCTCTCACAGATCTAATATGCAGAAAATCTAACCGGTGTGTGGCGAGCTTTGGAACCCTTTCTGAGTGTCAGCCTTTAGGACCCAAATGCAGCTTAAAACAAGGTTCAGTCACACCAAAATTTAAACAAAATTTCAATTCAATGGAGTGTCCGTTGACTTGTAATTGTACCTTCTGATTTCCTTCTGATCTATTGAGTTGCAATCCGTTTTTAAACAAATGCTAATGGAAGCACACTGAAAAATGAATGGGTGTTCACACCGGATCCGTTGCGTTACATTGCGCTGAAAAAAATAGTGCATGTTCTACTTTTTTTTTCAGTGCAACATAAACAAAGCAAGGGAACAGAGTGGTGTGAACTAGCCCTATTCACACCCATTCGTTTTTCAGTGCCCTCCAGTTAGCATCCATTGAAAAATGGATCGTGACGCAACGGATCTGGTGTGAATGGGCACTAAGGGTAATTTCTAGTTGCAAGCAGTTTTGAGGCAGAGATTGGATTTGAGTGCCTGAACTGTGAATGAGAACTGTATTTTTTGGCATTACAACAGGAATTCTAGAGCAAAGCAAATTGCAGAAACTTCCCTTGCTCCTTAATGTCAATTGCATGCAGCAAATAAAAAAAAACACAAGTCAAATAGTAATTCCAACCTCCTTGTATGTACTTAGCACTGGTAATACTAAACATCACTTGCTAAAGCATACACTAAACTATTCCCCCATAGCCCAGCTAACGAAAGTTACACTGGAATGTGATGTTTTCAAATTACTGAATATCATGAAATACTGTATATAAAACATGTTGTATGACACTAATAATCTTGGGATCCCATAAATCTGTTATGGGACCACAGAGGGTTCCTAGCATACCTAGGCCATAAATAATCAATACCTTGGAATATGACCCCCATTTATATTAGTCATTAAGTATGATGTGGGTAATAAAACATTCATATTATGTCTATTAAAATCAGTATGTTTCCTTATCCCATTTTGTGAAATGCAAATATCTTGTGTATTTCTTATGTGTGGTTTGGGTAGCAGTGTGCATCAGCTGTCACATTATAAATGAACATGCATTTTCATGATTTAGTGGAGTGTTGACAACTTCTGTTTCACATCAGGTGTATCTTATTGATCTTTCAGTTCAGGATGACATCAGCACTACCAACTGGGATTAGCAGACTCTTTGTTTGCCTGTACGGTATTGCAAAATGAGGTGTGCAATATACTCAATATTGTGATCTATGGATACATCATTATCCGTTTATTTTACATCCCTTTTCATGGAAATGTCTCAACAAGAAGTACTTTTAGGAGGGCAGCTTTCAAAGTTGTGCCCATGGCTGCTCCTGATTTCTCTTGTCAGCTGCCCATCGCCCAAACATCAAAAGCCAGGCACTAAGGAAAGATGCAGTAAATCCGTAGTGAGCTATGAGCTGTTTACTCAATACTCAAACAAGCTATGAATCAAGTATAGACCTCCAGTCAGCAAGAGGCAGATACGATGTGTTTCCCTCTCTGTAAGGCAGCATCATGCTATGAATATTTTATAAAGGCTCAGCCTTAGCTTCTGTGAGCTGAAACATCGCAGCTCTTTCCTGCTCAACAAGAAAATCAATAAGCCATTACAACGAAGGGGTGTGGACAGAAAGATACAGAGGTGAGGCACAGTCAGCACGGCCAGCAGCCGGACACCGCAATGCTGCAGCAGCGCTGAAATCTCAGCATCCCTGTGCCATGTTCTACAGTAGGAGTAGAGGGACCAAATCATCTCCACCGTATGATGAGTGTAGCAACAGAAAATCAATTTTTGTAGAGTCTGATATACACATAAAAAATGTAAAGTGTTAATCCACTCATGGAAAGACTTTAGTTTTCGGTACATGCTGGTATGTCCAATCAACCAGTTCAGAAAAGAAAACAAAAACACAGTAGACAAACAAAAAGCTTGACAAGCTACCTGAACAATTTATTTCCTTGCTGCCTCTAGGACTATCCCTGGGAATAAAACAGCGTCTGGTTTTGAAAATGTAGAATGAAAACTAGCTGCAGAAAAACAATGTAGATGCAACAACCTGGCCGGTATTGTATTATACAGACCCTAGTAAATTTGGAGGTATGTATAAATGCCATGTTTTAGTCCCAAAAAGGTACTGCAGTAGTCAGTGGGGGGTGGGTGGGGTCATCATTTTTGAGCATTGCCATACTTTTTGAGCCATCTGTTTCTAGGGATTTAGATGGCTGCAAACCACTTTGCATTTATTGATATATTGGCAGATGTTAGCAATTTACTAGCTACAGGGTGAATCTTTTGACATTATATAAATCGATTACAATTCCTAAATACTGTATATGCACAACATTCACTATTCACCAAATTTCCCTGCCAGGCTCTTCCACTTCGGTAACTTAAGGTGGCCATACACTTTACAACCATCGCAAGACCTTAGTCTTGCGATGGTTGTAAAGCAATTTAAAAAAACGTACGATCTGCCCATCTTGGACAGGCAGATCATACGCTCGATCATCGCAAGCCCGCCCCCCTGAGGGGCGGGCTTCCGATGACCACAATGCTGAACGGGCAGTGTGCGCGTGCGCACACCGGCCCGTTCGGCATTTGTCTCCCGAGCACCGTTCAAACCTAGCGTGCTCCTTAGACAAAAGACGTGCGTTTTCTAGCGTGCTCCTTAGACAAAAGACGTGCGACCGTACAGTAGAAACGGTCGCACGTCTTCGTTCACACTGCTCGATTCTCGTATGATCGCGGGATTTCCCGCGATTCTCGTACGAGAATCGAGCAGTGTATGGGCACCTTAATCCTCCTGATCTGATCAGAGGAGATTTTTTGCTTCCTTTTCCAGGGACATGAAATGAGGAGGAACAGGTGTCACTGGGACAGGAAGAAACGAAGAGCAATCCAACACATATTCTAACTTGTAGATTGAAGCTCAAAATCCCATTGTACTTGTTTACATAGGAATTCTCAAGTGCCTGTAGCTTGACATCTGATGCTCAGAAAGGTACATGAGCTAATTTTGAAGCAGAATGCGGCATTTTGGCCTTGTGGACTTTAATGGAAGCACTTGAAAAAGCCAGGATTATGCCTGAAAATGAACGTTTTTTTTCAAGACTAAACTACTATGTTTTTTTCCTACCTAGCTTTCCATTGGCTAAAACAGGGCCGTCCCTACACTATGTAACACCTGAGGCAGGGGGGTGTGCTGATGGTGCTTGTTATGGGGAGAGGGGTTGTCTGGTGGTGGTAGCGGCGTTCATTACCAGGGGTGCACACAGGTCCGGATTTACTCTGTTGCTCCAAGGCCAGGTTCCTCAATGCACCCCCCTACCCGCCAATCCCCCACCATGGAGAATGGCAGACCTGCCAGGCTGCATACAAGTGATCTTGTTGACATTGCAGAGATTACTTTTACAAAACAAGCGGCGGCTTCCCCGCTGTACATTTAGCTCTGCTTGCCCAAAGCAGGGCTAAATGTAGAAAACAACTACCCGGCCAGCGCCCGGAACTACATGTCCTGGGCATCAGGAGATAGGAGTTCCATGCCCCTGCTGCCCCTCTACTCCCTGCTGCCACAAGGCCAGGCCTTATTTGGCCTTGTGGGAAATCCGGCCCTGGGTGCACAGTACCTCTGTCCCGCTCAGCTCTTGACAATCAGTGACATCAGTGATCTGGGCAGGATGCCACCCAGAGCATTACAGGTTACTGAATGCTCTTAACAACCTGGAGCACTCTGGCCGGAAAGCGGAGGCTGGTGTGACCCACTGAGATGCTGCCAGAGGCAGAGGCTCTGGGCTACAACAAACATGTGCAAGTCTGAATATGCCTGAAAAGACATGCAAAAATTAAAAACAAATTTCCTGTAAATGCTCACACTCAGGTGTGAATGTAGTCTGAGAAAAATAGCCTGTCACTTCCTGTTCTTGTTACTTTCCCCCGTCACCGGGGCATGAAGTGAGGGTAAATTTTCCCAATGTGGACACAGAGTAATAAAATAAGAGGTTATAATGCATTCTTACTCTGTCCTAAACCAAACCAAAAACTACTACTGCAAGGATTAACTGCTCATTTAGGTCTAAGGTATCCATAACAAGGACATTTACTTACATAATCCCCAATCCCACAGGCTCTTTCTAGGCTACAAGAACAGCACCCGCAGCCTCTCCCCCGTACACGCCAGCACTCAGAGCCTCGCTGACATCACCATGTACAATGCAGGGCTTGTAGCACCACATTACATGTGAGGACACCAAGGGACAGTCCAAAAGCCTGAGCTAAGGGGAACAAGGATTGGGTAAATTATGGAGAACTATGAGGCGAGTGCTTTTCACTCACCTCATAGTTCTAGTCTCATTGTCGCAGGTCGGCTCAGTAGATCGGGAGGGGAGCGAACACATACCGGCGTTCGCTCACCTCTCGATCCTGTCACAGCTCTCTGCCGTGACAGGGGAGGGGCTGGATTCCCCCCTCCCCGCTCCGATCCGCCAGCTTCGGCTTTCAGCGTGGCTCAGACGAGCCGAGGCATATGCGTTCGGCTCGACTGAGCCGCTCGGCCACGTTCGGGAGCTGTACGTGTATTGTGAATAGTCCGTACAGCAACCCTTCGGTTCTACTGAACCGAAGGGGTCCTGGGGCCAAAGCTAGCCAAAGGATCGGCCGAAGCTACGGCTAGATCCTTCGGCAGCTTCGTGAATAGACCCCTTAGTCAGAAGGCACCCCATGATTCCACGGGTTGAGAAAGGCTGGATTCAAGAGTTTGGTTGCCAGACACTGTTGCATTTTGTAGTTGAGGCCAGATTGGGAATCTGCTAGAGATAACTGTCTTTAGATAAACTGACTGGTTATAGCAGAAGCT
Organism: Nanorana parkeri; assembly: GCF_000935625.1. Taxonomy (NCBI): domain Eukaryota; kingdom Metazoa; phylum Chordata; class Amphibia; order Anura; family Dicroglossidae; genus Nanorana; species Nanorana parkeri. The sequence continues at coordinate 277,982 of NW_017306460.1, forward strand.
GACTGTCTGATCTCTAAACCAGAAAGCGAGAGAAGCAGATTAAAAAGACTCATTAACATGCATTCATTACACTGTTCACAATTCTGTTGCTAATGAGGCTTTTTGCTGCGTGGAACAGTACAGCCCTTGGTCCTTCTCTGCGTGCGTGTTTTGTGCCGTCAGGAAAGTTTTCCTTTACAGTTCAGGCGTACAGGCAGTTTTACCATCTGCCGCCTGCACATCATTAAGCAACAGTATCCTTGCAGGCCACTGCTGGTCAACAGGGAGGCAGGAGGAAGCCATCGTCTAAACCAAGATGGGACAAGGATGTAAGAGGTCAACTCTCAGAAGCCTTTGCTATAGATTACCCCTAGAGTAGCTTAACAGGTATTGAGAGGTGACAGCAATTAAAATGCTGTGAAATACTACAGGGGATGGATCCTCCATGTGATTAGTGAAGAACTTCCCTAGCAGTTTGTAGGTTGTGGATGAATGGGGAATAGCAGAGGGCACTGGCCTATCATCTATTTTTATAATAAAACGTATGTGATAAATTGTAGAGTTCTAAGATACCCCCCACCAAACATACATCTTACATTGCATTCAAATAGAGGAAATGCAAGCACACAAAGAACAAATAAGTTCACTAAGTTTATTAACATTGTTAAGCTTTGCTAATCAAGTCATTAATAATGTTATAGACATATGCAATTCGTTTTGTTCCAAATTGAAATTTGCACAAATTTCTGTAAATTTGAACATTCGGAGGCATCCGAATGACAGAAATAACAAATCTGAAGGAATCCAAATGTTTGATAACGAAATTTGGATACATCCAAATCTCATTTGGAAAGGAAACACAACAAGCGGGAGAGCTGTCATTTACCACTCTCTGGATTCTCTGCACTTGTATCTCAAATGAAATCAAAAATTGTTACACAATGTAAAAAATGAAAGAAGCTGAGAGATCTGTGTTATTCTGTAACATCTTCTGCTTCTTTGCGGACACTTCCATCCCCAATGTAAACAATCTGACAGCTGTCACAGAATACATAAAAATGTTTGAGAACAATGGGGTAAGTGTTTTTCCCCATAGTTCTCTCAATGGTCACAGGAGGACATAAACTAGCATCCTCCCATGACCAAAAACTCAGTATATCGTGAGTTACAACTCGTGGTATACTGAGACCGTCGCAGCCGGGACGTATCCCGACATTACTGTCGAGATCCACCCGGCTGCGTGAGTGACTGCTGGCTCTGCCTATCTAGAGGCAGAGCCAGCTGTACCCTCCCCGTCCGTTCCCCCCAGTCAGCGCTGGAGGATCGGAGCAGGGAGGGGGGGGAATCTCTGCGGGGGACCGTGACTGACAGTCACGGCTCTCTGCAGGGACATGATGGAGAAATGAATGAGCGACCATATGTGATCTATTGAGCCGACATGTGAAAGTTTCATTGTCACACGCCGCCTCAAACTATGAGGTTGAGTGATTTTCACTCACCTCATTGTTCTCCAACTATTCACAGAAATAATAATAATAATAATAAAAAAATTAAAAAAAACACAACAACAGTGTGGGGTCTCCTCCCCCAATTTATACCAGACCCTTTAGGTCTGGTAGGAATGTGAGGGTGGACCCCATGTAGTAATAATTTTTTTTTAAAAACAGCCCATGCTTCCCCTGCAATTCATGCCAGACCCTTTAGGTCTAGTCCGAATGTTAGGAGGGACCCCATGTAATAGTAATTTTAAAAAAAGCGTGCAGTTTCCCGGTAATTCATACCAGACCCTTTAGGCCCCCCTTCCCCCCAAGGGTCTGGTATGAATTGGGGGGACCCCACGCTGTTTTTGTTTGGGGTGTCAGAAATTAAAAAGAAACAAAGTAAACTTGTAATGTCCCTTTTCTGTAACCAATTATAGTTTGTAATTATCATTTAAAGATCAAATTAACAAAATTCGAATTCATTCGAATCCGAATGCCGAAACAAATTGACTTTCAGACCCGAAACCAGAAAAACGAAAAAAAGAAACATCCAAAACAAGACACATTTTTTGCCGTCCTGCATGTCTATTATTGGTTAAAAGGTAAATGATGGCAAAAAAATTAATTAAATAATAGTAATAATATTAGCACAGTAACATGTTTACATATTCAAGCCTATCTCCTGCCAAAACCTTTTTTTTGGATGGAGTGGGGGGGGAAGGGTCACAACCTCGTTCAGGTTTTATTGCTGTGTCTACATTAGAGGGATTTCGTTCACGTCCAGTCCCAGTGATAGGGGTCAGAGATGGTGATGGGAAATCTCTCCTGTTGGAAAAAATAAAACCTGGGGAGTGGGTAAATGATAAAACCTCCTCTGAGATTTTATTGCAGCCTGTGATGTCCTATCCTGGTGAACCCTTTTCCCCTCATTTCTTATCCTGGTGTCACAGTAATAAAATGTTTGGGAAATCTCTCCAATTACTCAACAACAGCAATAAAAGCTCAACAGATGTTCTAAACCGCCCTCACTCTATTCTATGCTCGTTTTGGCAGGAATTATACTTTCACTGAAAATTGGCATTATAGCTGTAAACTTGTATTACATTAAAGCCCAACCCTGGCTTCAGCTGAAAATAAAAATCTTTAAGATTAAAAAAGCAGTTCCCACTGCACTCAGTTAACGTGTCTCCACACAACTGAATGGATAGAAGACAGCTAAAAAAGGGTATGTATACTGAAAAAAAAAAAAAACAACAAAAAAGGGGTCTGCAAGGGAGTCAAAGGAGTGCCCATCTGAGGTTTGGCTTTAAATTTCCATTAAGCCCTTAAAGTTCACAGGCTTAAAGCCTGGCTTTCCCCAAATTACCGCTGTGGGAACAGGTTATATCAAGAATGAATTTTCTCTATGGGTGCTATGAGATAAAACATGTTTCCTCAAAAGGCTGTTGCTCTACTTTAATGAATGCTGCACTTTATCAAACAGTGCACACTGGAAACAATGCCACAGTGCCTGACAAATATTTGAAATGTCACATACTGTATATGTATTTAAGTTTTATTTAAATGTTTGGATAGAGTTCTGCCTCTAAAACTCAACTCCAGTGTGGGCACCCTCTCCCTGAAGTTGTCCCACCCTCTCCCTGAAGTTGTCCCATTTTTGGAGCTCTCCCCTTCTTCTCCTGCCCCGTCTTGAAATAAAACTCTATATGTCCCTTTTCCCTAGCTCTTCAGTCTGACCGTGTGATGTCACGGCACCTCTTTATGTTCATCTTCCTCCAGTGGTGGGCGGATTATGAATGCTGCAGAGAGCGGAGCCATGTAAACCCAGGCCAGCTTGTTAACACATCCAAGAAGCTGGTACATGACACCCAAGGCTCACAGGAAGTGGGTTAAATGACACTGGGCATCATCCACTCCAGAAGATGAGCCTCGCTGGATATCGGAGAGGTGAATCTTAAGGGGACAGCACTGGAGAGGAGGTAAGTATTGAAGCAAGAACTGTTTTATATTAACATTTTTACATGCTAGTCAATGTGTTTTTAATGTTTACTTTTAAGCTTTCATCCCACTTTCCGTGTATTTCAAACCCAAGAGCAAAAATTGAATATATTGCAGCTTACCAATTCCTAAATATGGTACCTGCATTACTTTTTTTTTCCCGTTATTTTAACCTAGTGATCTGGCCAATAACACACTTCCTGTCTTAAGCTGGCCATACACCTTACAACCTTTGTACGACTTTCGTTGTGCGATGGTTGTAAGGTAATTTAAAATCTTGTACTATCTGCCCATTTGTCTTCCGAGCATGCCACTAACCCAGGTTTTCAAGCATGCTCGGAAGACAAAAGATGTGCGACTGTACAGTATAAACGGTCGCACGCCTTCCATACACCTGCCGATTATCGCACGATAGCGGGATCACCCACGATTATCGTACAATAATCGGCAGGTGTATGGGCACCTTTAGGGTGGCTCCACTCTATGGAGGAGCAACGGAGCCACCCTTAGACAGAAGCATTGTCACCCTGTAAAGAGGGTAGTGTTAGTTGGACTATTAGATTGGATTGACTTGTCTAACAAATTAAATCTGAACTTCAGTTAACACCTACAGTAGCAGTTGCAGCAACAGTTTTTTTGTTTTCCTTTTGGGATTTTAAATACAGTAAATTAATAAAGATGACCATTGTAAGCTCCCCTGTCAGTGTTAAATAGTTTGTATCAACCTTCTATCTGCCACTTTTGCTGGACAGGTTGGCCTGCTAAAGGAACTTGAAAATTAGCAGACTTATTTGCCGGATCACCAGGTGAAAATAAAGGAAAAAAAAAATCGAAATAGGAAAAAGAAAAGGGAAAACGAATGCAGCCATCACATACTGTATAAGGATTAGTAAACAGCAATATATTAAGTTTTTGTTTTTGGGTTTTGATACACTTTAAGTATCTTTTGTCACTTCTGGGCTTTTTGATTGCACAGTATATTTATGGTTACACTCCTACAGGAATACACTACTCTTCTTTGATCCATGTAAAATATACATTTATTAACATGAGCTTGCATGGTCAGTTAAAAAATCTTTTTATTCATATCAGAACTAAATTCAATGCAACTTACTAATGTAACTAAGAAAAAATATTAATAGAGTGGTGTTGACAGCATAGCACAAAAATCAATATATATTCTGCACTTTGTAACCTCTCTCTCCATTGTGTTATAGTTACTTTTATCTTGACAAGCTGCTATTGATGTTTGTCAGTGAACCTCACTGTCCAGGCAACATACTTTCTAATCTACATATGTGAGTGTAGAAATACAGTCTTTGAAGGGTATTTCTTTGGTGTTTATAATATAGTAATGGTCAGTTCAGAAAGCTCAAAGGGCTTTTGGTATGCACATTAAAGGGAATTTGCATCTCTACTAACATAACGAAGATATTTTTAGATCTCATAGTGTCTTTGAGCTGTGGGGGAAATATGTTGTCACACTCACACAACTTGTTTTGGCAACATAATAGCATACACCAGGGCTGCACACACCATGAAGAAATGTGTGGAGCTTGTGTTTGCTGGCATATGGGGACAAAGATGTAGAATGTTCCCGAGTACAACCCCATTTATCATTTTCCTAGGGTTACTTTTGATGTACAACAGAACTCCAGGTGAAAAAACACAATCCCAGTTATATCCCTTATACAGTATATTATATTTCATACAATATATGAGTAGCTGCAAGCTCCAGGTACACAGTTCAACAATCTTCTTCCACAGATTCTGCTTCCTTAAGAGTATTCAAAGCTAATATTGTTTTTTTGTTTTTTTTTTAGCATGTTAGATTTTTATTGAAAGAAATAGGAAGGAATCATTATACAACGATCAATCATTAATATGTATTGTGAGTCATGTTTCAGTACGCAGACTGAGATCTACAGGTGAAACTCGAATAATTAGAATATCGTGCAAAGTTCATTTATTTCACTAATGCAACTAGCTAAGTACATTCACACAATAAAAATTTGCGAGGTTAGATCATAACATTGTGATTAAATCCTCAAAGGTAACGCGCATCAGGTATGCATAACAAGAGTTATAAGAAGAATGTAACCCTGTAGCCATGAGGGTCGATACTGTGGAGAGAAGACCATTTCGAACCTTTAGGGGGTAATCGTGGGATAATTTGGGGGAGTAATCATATTAGAACAGGATATTAACCGCAGTTAAGGGCAGAAAATCAGGGGTCAATGGACAGTTAATATTGTTTCTTCTGACCCTTGTTACTGGGACTGAAAGTGATTAAAAAAAAAATTTAAAAAATTGAGTTGTCACCAGAACACAAAAGAGCATGTTGCTTAGGGTACATTCACACCAGATGCAGTGCGTTCCGGCCCGATTCTGGCCGGAACGCACTGCAACCGGCTTACTTTTTTGCAGGGCAAGAGGGGGAGCGTGGCGGGCTATTGAAGTGATCGGCACTGTAGCCACGCCCTCCGGCCGCAATGTGATTGCCTGCACAGGATCGCAAGGCACATTGTGCCTGCGGTCCAGTCCGATCAAAATAGTTTCTTGCAGCATTTTGATCACATCGCACCGAACCAGACCACAGGCACAATGTGCCTTGCGATCCCGTGCGGTCGATCGCATTGCGATCGGCTGGAGGACATGGCTACGGCCCGCAAATGCCATGCAGTGCGTTCCGGCCAGAATCGGACCAAAACGCATTGCATCTGGTGTGAATGTACCCCGACTCCCTGTTGTCCCAAGACATTAAATAAGGAACGATTTCCCCTAGTGGACACAGACCGTCAAAAAATAATCAATAACGGGTTTTTCATTATTCCAAAACTAAAAAAAAAAAAAGGTTTGGGCTTTAGATATTTTTTCATCAGCTTACTTCCCTTAGCTCTCTAACTGATCAACAAAGGAACAGCAGCAATTTGATTACTTTACTGATGCGTTTATTCCTGTGCCCTTCCTTCTTGTAAGGATGTTAACAGTGTTAGATTGAGAGCACTTCTTTTAAAGTGGCCCTAAACTCAGGAGTTAAATGCATTCAAGTACCTTAACTATTAAGAAAAATGTATCTTATTTGTGTATCACTCGGCTGTAGCTCCTCAAATCATCTCTGAATTGGTGCTGACACTGTCCTTCCTTCTGGAGGGGGGCTACTTTTGTTCTCCATGGTCCCTGTGTGTTGTAAAGTAGCCACCACTCCAAGCTCACTCCTGTGATGGACTAAAATGTCATGTTTTTTATCATCATCCATCATCATCATATGTTACCCAGAGCTTTACATAATTGCACATTCGTCCCTGTCCTCAAGGAGCTTAAAATCTAAGGTCCCTATCTTTACTAAGTTGTATTGAGATTGTAGTCTAGCATGGGAGTGAGCTTGGAGCAGTGGCTACTTTACAACACACACAGGGATCATGGGGAGCAAAAGCCACCCTCCAGAAGGAAGGACAGTGTCGGCACCAATTCAGAGATAATTTGAGGATCTACAGCTGAGTGATACACAAATAAGATACATTTTTCTTAATAGTTAAGGTACTTGAATACATTTTTAGATTTACTATGCCATAATCAACTCTTGAGTTTAGTGTCACTCTAAGAATGTTAATTGCTTTAGGCCTGGTTCACACCTGAACGTTTTGTAGCGCGTTCAAAGCTTGACGAACGCTCTACAAAACGCTCAAAACATCTAAATCCCATTGTGTTCAAGTGATCTGGTTCACACCTTGCTGTATTTCCGCCCGTCCGAACGCGATACAAAACTGCTTACGCCCAAAGAAGTACATGTACTTCTTTGTGGCGTTTTGTTCTCGCGTTTCCATTGGGATACAGCCAAGTAGCCCTCAGAAACGGGCGTTTGTCGCGCATATTCAATACGCCCAGGTGTGAACCCAGCCATACTGATGCCATGGCTTCAATACTGTCTGAGTCATTGACCTGCTACAAGTATGGTGGTAAGAAATTCTGACTTTTGTAATGCTGCATGCTAGTTCCAAGTGTGTTTCTTAGAGACATTGATGCCAGACACTTTGCATTTTTATAAAGATGCCAACAATGGCAGAAACCATCTTTCTACAATGACAGGTGTACTTTGAACATAAGAATCAAAGGTTGTGATCTAATTAGGACAGAGAGGTTCAGAGATTCAGCTACAAACTCTCATTTTGACCCTTTGTTTATTTAAAGCACTGCCATTCTGAATACAATTGTGAACATATGAACATTATATATACAGTAACTGTAGCGCTACCCCTTAAGAAGCCGCTGGAATAATCGGGTCTTCCATAGCCTGTCTAGTGGACTTTTGCAACCTGCAGCCCCAATAGCATTAACAGCCCTGTACTTACTATGGATAGGGCTGAAATCCAGGCCACAGGTATGATACAGAAGAACTTTTATTAAACCACATGAATTGGGAAAGAGGAGTTTAGGGCTTAGGACAACCAAGGCAAAAATAGACAGAACAGAACTTCAGACTCACCAGTCCCTTTCATGTTTCCACATTGTAGACTTAATAGGAGCACACGCTGACACTGGGTAGTTAAGCAACAGCTGAAGAGGGATAGGCATGAGATCTTCGGGAGGAGAAACATCAGACTTGCTCCTGAGGTCAGCCATCAGCTTCCCTGGTTTTCCTCCTCAATCAGTATTAGGCCTCCTCCAGACTTGTGGCCTAGCAAAGCATTTTACGCACTTGAGCATTCCCACAATCCGGCCTAGGCCTGAGGGTAGGCTGGACAGAACTCCAACCAGAACTAACACATGGCTGGAACTAGACTGAGCACATGGGAATTCCCCTCAGTATGTATGCTCTTACCCAACATGCGCCACTGGCCATGAAACCACCAGTGATTGGCTGGCAATCCACATACACCACCCATAATGTCCTTCCATTGGTTGCCCCCACACATCAGCAGAGTCACACCCCACTCAGGCAGATACTATCAAAGCCAGAACACATGGAATTAACCAGATAAATGCCAACTATAATTCGGGGGTGCTGATTAACAGTTTTGGTAACACTAAATTTCTAGTAGCCATTCCACAAAAGGTGGTGGGGGGCTACTTATATATTTATGTCACAAACAGACTCTTTAACCAGCCCTTTACCGTACCTCGCAAATTGTTCATCGCATTTAACATGTCATAATAGTTTGCAGCTCTGTAAGTGATGCTGGAGTGAAGATTTGTTGCTAGCTTTATAAAATTCAGAAAGGAAAAATGCAATTAATAATTTATCTGGTGCAGCATTTCTATTTTTCTTGCTGGAGGTGTAATTCTTATGCCTGAAGACAGTATTTTGTATACATTATATGTTCATTCAAAGCCAAATCCAAGGCAGATAAAAGAAAATACACCAATTTATGCAGGTATGCGTCTATTTAAAGCCTGGCACCTGCTTAGATATTTACATTTTTTTTACATTCCTCAGTCCTTAAAAAAACAAATTGCACCTTTCACTGCATCTTGCACCTGGCACTATCCTTCTAAAGTAACTCTGTTTGGTCCACTAGCCATTGCTCCTCTTCCAGATTAAATGATGCCCGGCCCAAGTCAGCACACAATAGGTCAGGGTTCTACCCCTGTAGTCCTCGGGACTACAAAAGGTGCAACTGTTACTTGGTCTGGCAGAATTTGCAGCACAAACACACACATAATTGCTTTGTGATCATGCTGCCCTAAAATGTCACAATCTCAAAAGTAAACCTCCTCCCTAGGATTAGACACCCAGTGTGCCTACTATTGTTCTTCCTAGCCAGAAAGTTCTTTCCTATGTGATAGGTTCTCTAAAACCAGTTGTACTAGTTTACTCTGCCACTAGAGGTCTTTCTGTTCTGACTTCTCGACTAGAGGTCTGCATGGTACTTTTTTACTATACTATATTATTAAGTGATGGTGATGACAATTAAGCTCCCTCTGGAAATCTGTTTTTGCCCTGATCTGTGCTGTGTAGGACATAAAATAGATGGTAGTAGAGACAGTAAATTCACCAGCGTCAATGACCATCTGCCATATAAACCAGCTGAACAAATATTTAGACAAAAGTAATATTATAAGATGCACAGAAAGCTTTTTTGATATTTTATTAAAGCAATAAAACATTGTACATTCTCACATCTGTTCAATATATTATATAGGTCATATGGATCTTGCAGTCTTAATTAGGGTGCCTAAGGCACAGAGATAAAATTACTTGCTCAAGGCCACCAGAAACTTTACTTGGAGTCAGACCAAGGTAAATAAAAAGTGCAGATGAGCTAGCCAGAATATCTAGGTGTAAAATAAAAATATACCCAAAAGATATATCTGCCATAAATACCTTGACTAATAGCAGTTGGATGCATGATATTTAGTATGAGAATAAAGACTGCTGGGACAACCTGTATGCTGCAATGAAGGCCTTGGATGAGGTAGTTTATTAACTTGTGAACTGTTACATGAACAGTTAAAATAACATTATTTTTATTTAGGATTTTGGAAATCATTTTTTTTTTTTACTTTAAGAAAATCTTTACACGAACATGAACTTTAGTGGCATCCCAGTCTTAGTCCGTAGGGTTCAATATTGAGTTGGCCCACCCTTTGCTGCTATAACAGCTTCAACTCTTCTGGGAAGGCGTCCACAAGGTTTAGGAGTGTGTCTATGGGAATAATTGACCATTCTTCCAGAAACACATTTGTGAGGTCAGGTACTGATGTTGGACGAGAAGGCCTGGCTTGCAGTCTCCGCTCTAATGCATCCCAAAGGTGTTCTATCGGGTTGAGGTCAGGACACTGTGCAGGCCAGTCAATTTCCTCCACCCCAAACTCGCTCATCCATGTCTTTATCGACCTTGCTTTGTGCACTGGTGTGCAGTCATGTTGGAACAGGAAGGGGCCATCGCTAAACTGTTCCCACAAAGTTGGGTGCATGAAATTGTCCAAAATGTCTTGGTATGCTGATGCCTTAAGAGTTCCCTTCACTGGAACTATGGGGCCAAGCCCAACCCCTGAAAAACAAACTCACACCATAAGCCCCCCTCCACCAAACTTTACACTTGGCACAATGCAGTTAGGCAAGTACCGTTCTCTGGGCAACTGCCAAACACAGACACGTCCATCAGATTGCCAGACAGAGAAGCGTGATTCGTCACTCCAGAGAACACGTCTCCACTTCTCTAGAGTCGTCCAGCGGTGGCGTGCTTTACACCAGACCTTCTTATTCTGTGATCGTGCAAATGAATGAAGGTGGGCCGGTCGCGATTGAAATGCAGCGGCCATCAGAGGGTTTCAGCATGTACTTGAGTGAGGGGCCTAGGCGGCCGGGAAGGTCCGGGCTCCAAGAAAGTTTTTAACGTTTTTTTTGTTTTTATTGTTAGAGTAATGTGTGTTGTTTAATGTGTGTACTGTATGTCACCACAATCACTCACAAAACTTCCTCCTGCGTTCTGGAATTCAGTGGCACCGCAGCCATGCCCAAACCCCCCCCAGCCCGCAGTGTGATCAGAGGGGTGGCAAAACATTGCCTGCGTTCCGTTCCACTGCAAACGCAGAAAATGCTGCATGCTCTATTTTTTGCGTTTGCAGTGGAACAAAATGCAAGCAATGTTTTGCCACGCCTCCAATAGCACTGTGCGGTGCCACTGACTTCAATGCACTGCCACACCCTCTCCTGCCCCAGAACGCAAGTTTTTTGTGAGCGATTGCGGTGCGTTCCAGCAGCTACTGATCTGGAACGCACCGCAATTGGTGTAAACAAGCCCTAAGTAAAACACACACAAACGTATTATAAAAAGTATATATACTATTAATCACAATTTCTCTATTCATCCCACTGCCCACACATGCTGGATTTCTCACACATGCAGTGCAATAACACAATGCTCTCCATTGAGTGCCACTACACAATTTTTTTTGCCTAGTGCGCCACACCACCGCACAGCACTTCCACGGGCCCGTTCACACCAACTGCGGTGCATTCCAGAGCGGTAGCTGCTAGAATCCACAGCAATCGCACACTAAACTCCCCCTTTGTTCTGGGGCAGGAGTGGGCACAGTGTGATTGCACGGGTGGCAAAACATTGTCTGCGTTCCGGTCCAGTGCAAACACAAAAAATAGAGCATGCAACATTTTTTGCATTCGCAGTGGACCGGAACGCAGGCAATGTTTTGCCACACGTCCAATTGCACTGCGGGGGGGAAAATGCACCACCACGGCCCCTCCTACCCCAGAACGAAGGGGGAAGTTTAGTGAGCAATTGCTGTGCGTTCCAGCAGCTGCCGCTTTAGAATGCACCGCAATTGGTGTGAATTGGCCTTTAAGGGCTAGTTCACACCATCCTCAGTGCGTTCCGGCCCGATTGTGGCCAGAACAAACTGGATGGCATTGCGGCCAGCTCAATTTGTTGTGGGGCGGGAGCGGTGGGGTGGGAGGGGGCGTGGCAGTGAACACCCTTCGGCCACTATGTGGTTGGCCGCACGGGAACGCAAGGCACATCAATGCCTGAGGTACGGTCAGAAAAAAGGCTGCAAGAACTATTTTTTTCTGACCGGACCAGAGCGGAACGCAGTCATTGATGTGCCCCGCGTTCCTGTGTGGCTGATCACATTGTGGCCAGAGGGCATGGCTGCAGTGCCATTCACTTCACTGCACCGCCATGCCCCCTCCCGCCCCACAACAAATTGAGCCGACCACAATGCGATCCAGTGCGTTCCGGCCACACCGCATTGAGGATGGTGTGAACTAGCCCTAACTGTAGGCACTATGCTGTCATGCAAGCAGTCTGGCACACATTTTTCTTTATTACCAGTAAATGTTTGATTTATATACCTTTTCTATATACCTGGGGTCACATAAAAATGTCCTTGGGCGAAAAGGGGTCACGAGTGGAAAAAGTTTAAGAAGGCATGCTTTACACCACTGCATCTGACGCTTTCAATTGCACTTGGTGATGTAATTTTTGGATGCAGCTGCTCGGCCATGGAAAACCCATTCCATGAAGCTCTCTACGCACTGTTGATGTGCCAATCTGAAGGCCACACAAAGTTTGGAGGTCTGTAGCTATTGACTCTGCAGACAGTTGGCTACTTCTGTGCACTGTGCGCTTCAGCATGCGCTGACCCCGCTCTGTTATTTTACGTGGCCTACCACTTTGTGGCTGAGTTGTTGTTGTTCCCAGTTGCTTCCACTTTCTTATAATACCACTACCAGTTGACCGTGGAATATTTAGTAGCAAAAAAATTTCACGGATGGACTTATTGCACAGGTGGTACCACGCTTGAATTCACTGAGCTCCTGAGAGCGACCCATTCTTTCACAAATGTTTGTAGAAGCAGTCTGCATGCCGAGGTGCTTGATTTTATAAGCCTGTGGCCATGGAGGTGATTTGAACACTTGAATCCAATGATTTAGAGGGGTGTCCCAATACTTTTGACAATATGGTGTAGTTAGGATTCAGGTAAATTGTTTGCATATTATCATGATTGCCCTATTTGTTTTCCCGTATTTTTCTTATTCTCTGTTTTTTACCATGTATTGTTATAATTGCCCATTTGCTTCCTGTGTATTGTCACACATTTGGTTGCTGAATGTTGTCCTAATTGCACATTTGCTGCCACCTATTTCAATGATTTTCCTTTTGTAGACAACATACTGTTGCGATCGCTATTTTCTGACCACATATTTAATCTCCTGCAGGCCTATCAAACCACATCAATAACAACTGTAATCGTTTGGCCCTGCTCCCAATTCACCACGGGGTGCTAAGTGTTGCACTATTAGACACGTCAATTTTCCACAGCACGGGCCTTGCCGTCCCATCTGAACCCCATTCTCCTAATTTTCCTATACTAGTGTCAAAGCAATAAAAAGTGATGGGAAATCTCCCAAATGCATCCAGAAGTCATAAAAACCTGAAAAATAATTATTTTCCTATTCAGTTATGTAAACAGCTTTTTCTATCAGAAAAGCAGCTTAGGTTAACCTAGTAAACATGTGAAAAAGAATCTAGAGCTCCACTTGTTGGCTGGAAATAGTAAATATGAAATATTCAGATGTAAAATATCATGTTTATCTTAAAAAAATATTTAGGAACATGTTATGTTTCTATTTTCGAACATAATGAATATGATACAGCTGCCGGGTAGGCTTTGTCCACAAGGTGACAATGTTGCTTTTTTATACCACTGCAAAATTAACAGCTTTGTCACCCTATTACAGGAAGTGGAAAATAATGGATCTGCTTGAATGATCAACATGTGTTACGTCTATGTTACATTGGGACTATGAAAAACAAAAACTGCTGTATTAATGTGAGTGTCGGACTTATTATATATACTAAATTTAAATTGTTCACATAGTTCCCCTTTAATAAGGCGGTGCATGGTGGCTTCCTAGTATTCAGTATCCCAAAGCAGCCAATCTGATTTCATCTATTTTCTGTGAAGAAAAAAATATTGTATCTAAATAACCAACTTGATATACTGCTCTTGGATTAATTAAATATGCTATTTCACATAATGGCAAATGCTGTATTTGTACAGTTAACTTTTATAAATAGACTTCCTGAGCAAAAATTCCAAAATCTAAGCAATGTTTTAAAGTGGGAAAAAGAATGTTTTAAATCGGAGAGGAATGTGAAACCGTGTAAACCAATTTTACTGATATGATTTCTCAGGACAATGAAACCTGGCGTAAAAATGTCAAAGGGGATTATGGGTAGTCATTAACGACAATGAAAGCAAAACAAATGTGAGGTAAAGTATGATGATTTTATAAGTGAAGTACAGGGCTTATCATCGGCCTTCATACTAATAACATTTCTTCATTCCTGGTGAGGGCAGGTGATAGATCATGTGAGGTGAAAAATGTTCCCTACACAACATGTCAACCTCCTCGCCTTCCATCAGGGCTTATTCCATCAGCATAGAATAAAGATGTCAGCAATTATACCCTCATAAGTCATCCGCCATGGGAACTTGTCAACGGAGTGATGTACACCGGCTGGTAAGAGCCATGTTTAATGACAGAGGTGAAACGTTATAATAAAACAGCATGGCGCATCAGGAGAATCTTTACATTTTATCCCTTTCTCTTCACAGCCCATGTCTGAGGTGTCTTGTCATCAGTAAAACTTCACCGAAGCACAAACTCTCACTTTTACTTACTGAGTCACAAAGGTAAAAATGTGCTTTAAATCTACTTTTCTTCTTTATTTACATGGTGTATTTTTGTTTTGGGTGTTTTTGCTTTTTTGGGGGGAAGTGGTGTATTTAGAATAGTTAATTTATTATACACATACTAAGCAATCTTAAGTGACACTAAACTCAGGAGTTATCTTAAAATTGCATTCAAGTGCCCTAACTATTCACAAAAATGGATCTTATTTGTGGATCACTGGGCTGTAGGTCCTCAAATCATCTCTGTATTGCTGTTGTAAAGTAGCCAGCGCTCCAAGCTCGCTCCCGTGATGGACTACAATCTCACATTTAGTTAGCTAATTTGTACTAGATAAATAGTCCACCACCAGAGTGAGCTTGGAGCGGTGGCTACTTTACAACACACACAGGGATCATGGGATGGGGAACAAAAGTAGCCACCCTCCAGAAGGAAGGACAGTATCAGCACCAAGTCAGAGTTAACTAATTGTTACCAAGCACATTTTAGTAACAAAAAAGTTTTATCTGTCCTTCTTTAATTTCAAAATACAAGAGCAACTATGATGAGACAGGCACCTTTACAAGCCAGTCAGATTTAAAGTGATATTAAAGTAAAAAGGATTGTTGGCAATTTCAAATGATGATTAAATCGCTTATAATTAAGGCTGTGGAAATTAAAGATTAATTTCTCGATTAATCGTTAAACTTTTTAATCGATTAAAATTATTTTGATCGCTAATGAAAACACTCACCTCTCCGCCAGCTTCCGGGAGTCCCGTCGACTCCTCCCCCTTCCCCAAGTGGCTCCGTCGGCTAACGAAGGGAAGGGGGGAAGAGTCCGGTGGCGCCAATGTCCGTGGCGTCACCAGACTCCTCCCCCCTTCGTTAGCCGACGGAGCGACTTGGGCCAGTGAGTTTGCCCAAGAAACTTTCTGCACGAGCGCCAGTCAAGGCATTGGCCTATACACATACAGCACAGCAATGAAGTAATAAAATGAACTAGGATCACACTAATCCAGCACGTTATTATTCTGAGTTGCCCCACTCATGCGGCGGCCATATTGAGTGGGGTACTTGAGATTAATAACGTGCTGGATTAGTGTGATCCTAGTTCATTTTATTACTTCATTGCTGTGCTGTATAGGCCAATGTAGTTGGATCTGTATGTGCTTTATAATCAAAATTAATTGATTGATTAAAATTTTCGAGTTCGATTAATCAAAATGTTTTTTAATCATTACCAGCATTACCTACTTACAATGGATGCTGCTCCTTGATGTTTAAAGGTTTTTAGCTTTCTGCAGAATCAGCTAGTCCCTCGGACACATCAAATCCACAGGCACATCAAATCAAGCTACTCCCCTCCCCCCTGGCCCCCTCTCCTCCCTTCTCCAAGCTAGTAGATGAACAGTTGCTGGAGTTTACACTACCCTTTGTGATCTTGTACTAGACAGGAAGTTCAAGGATGCTAAGCTGAGAGACTTGGAAGCAGCTGTTCAGAAACATGATGATTGAAAGTGCTGGAGTAAAAATGTAAAGCAATGCTTTGCTGGGCAATGTATATTTGTTTGATCTGGATTTGTTATTAAAACAAAGCTTTTGAGTTTAAAACTACTTTGTTACTGAATTCAAATAACAGATGGATTTTGATTTGTTTGCTATGGGTCGTTTCATTTAACATTTACCTTTATTGAATAACCTGTAATGTTTATGTAATACAGACACTGAATTAAGCTTAATTATGCTTTGCAAGCAAAGTACTTTGGTTCCAGGTGGAAACCAGTGAAAGGCAATGATGGCTGGAGTAGAAGGTGGGAAAGTTTGTGCACACAAGCAAACTGCATGATAAGATAATAATAAATTGGCCAATTTATTTATGCTTTTATGTTTTTAACATTCAAGTCAAAAACATATAGCAACGTATATTTCACAATTTTTAAAAAACACAATAATATAACTATAATGGTGATTAATTTCCAAGATGCTAAAACATTTTTTACGTTCACTGTGACCCTTTTTAATGAAGCTACAAATCTTATTTAATATGGTACGCACCGGTATTTTCCAGTGTTGTGATATTATTTACTATTATGCCAGTTTCTCAGATTTCCAGATTATACACAATGGTAATTCGTTGTGCTAGAACCCCTTCTAAGCTGAGAAGGATTAAAGAGCTCTCATCCCTCCTCCCTGCCTTGGAGAATGGCAGAGCATCACCTTGGAGAGGCTTGAAGAGAAACAGCAAAGAGGGAAAAGGTTAGCATATCGATTGCTGCTGTTATTCCTTTGTATGGAGAATGGATTCATAGATTCAGGTCATGTCCCACCAGAGGCATTGTGGGGGAAGTAATAAGCCTTACACAGAAATCCTCTATGTGCGACATTCTGAATTGATAAGTCAGCTCTTGTTCACTTTCCTTAATTATGGTTCATTTATTACTGCCGCGCAGCATGCTTTTGCGATGGTGTAGATAAGTGCTCCGTCATTGTACTAGCATTGTGCTAAGGACATCACCGGGCATGCTGGTTTATCAATATCAGCTTTTTTTTTATTACTCTTGCAGCTTATCATGGTGCCATCATGGGCTACTGCGTTTGACAGCTGAGACACGTTGTGCCATGTGTGTATACCATCAAAGAAATACATGTCAGCGTCTTTCCAGTGTTATGTGTCCTATCATCGCTGGTTCCAAAAGGCTATGTGCAGAAACTCACTGCCCGTGTTGAAAGAATTCTAGATAATGCGTCCTCCTGCTAACCAGGTCAAGAGATGACATTAGATGTGTAGTCTAAAGATAACTCTTATTGAAGGTTTCATACATTAATATGACACACACACCAGATGCATTTTTAACTCGAGCAGATTCCAGCAAACAACTTTGTAGTTACAGGCTATTGTAATAAAAAACCCTTTTAACTATTAAA
This sequence comes from Nanorana parkeri, assembly GCF_000935625.1. Lineage (NCBI taxonomy): Eukaryota > Metazoa > Chordata > Amphibia > Anura > Dicroglossidae > Nanorana > Nanorana parkeri. The sequence continues at coordinate 295,507 of NW_017306460.1, forward strand.
AGCAAAGCTGTGGTCTTTTCAAGTGTAGAAATCGGGCAGAAGGTGATAACGCAGGCAACTCAGTGTTTACATTCTTAGTTCCTTTTTTACAGTCCAAATACCTTGAAAATCTAGGATGCTATATTATGGAAAATGCTGCCACAACTGTCATGGCACGCTCTATCTTGCTCCTCCCTGCTCTCCCCTTTTTTGTTGTCCTTAATGTGTGATTGGTGGCTAATAGAGATATAAAGCAAATGGAGGGGGCAGGAACTATGGGCGTTATGGTCACTTATTCTGTAATATAGCAGCCTGCTTGTTATGTAAATAAAGGAAGTAGATGTGCAGGAATTGGGAGTTGTGGGCTTTGGGTACCTTTTGGCCTACAGGAACAGATATACCATAAGCAGGTCTCAGGTGCCGCTAACATTTGCTACCCCACAAACTACATATTTATCCTTATTTCTGTTAGGTGGTGTTGTTTGATTACAGAGAACTTCAATATGCTGAGCCATATAAGCATCTAAATGATCCCAACATGCAAGAATATGTGTGGATGCTCCAATAAGCACAAGTGACAATGGTACTGCAGATACAACATAACATAATAGACATAACTAAGGCCTAAATCTTGCATCTGGACTGAGCCTTTCTAAGGTAAGCCCTGATGAGATGGATCAAATGCAGCTTGCTGGTTTTTAGAAGAAGGTGTGTGGAGCAATGACAGTGCTCTTTAACCTCCCTGGCGTGTTTCCCGAGTCTGGCTCGGGGCTGCAGAGAAAAGTGACACTTACCTTGTTCCTGCGAGCCCGCGGCATCCTCTGCTGTACATGGCCCGAAAATGAAACTAAAAGCCGGCATCACAATGTAATCTGCTATGATTACACTTATGTATCAAACAGCTTAAGTAGAAAGTGTTACAATCCCCTCCATGACCACTGGTATATAAAATCAAGTACCTAGGTATGCAGACTGCTTCTACAAACATTTGTGAAAGAATGGGTCGCTCTGAGGAGCTCAGTGAATTCAAGTGTGGTACCGTGATAGGCTGCCACCTGTGCCATAAGTCCATTCATGAATATTCCACGGTCAACTGTTAGTGGTATTGTAACAAAGTGGAAGCAACTGGGAAAAACAGCAACTCAGCCATGAGCCAGAGCGGGTTCAGCGCATGCTGAAGTGCACAGTGCGCAGAAGTCGCCAACTGTCTGTCAATAGCTACAGACCTCCAAACTTCATGTGGCCTTCGATTGGCACAGCAACAGTGCATAAAGAGCTACATGGAATGGGTTTCCATGGCCGAGCAGCAGCATCGAAACCTTACATCACTAAGTGCAATGCAAAGCGCCGGATGCAGCGGTGTAAAGCACGCCGCCACTGGACTAGAGAAGTGGAGACGTGTTCTCTGGAATGACAAATCACGCTTCTCTGTCTGGCAATCCAATTTCATGCTCACAACTTTGTGGGAACAGTTTGGGGCTGGCCCCTTCCTGTTCTAACATGACTGCGCACCAGTGCACAAAGCAAGGTCCGTAAAGACATGGATGAGCAAGTTTGGGGTGTAGGAAATTGACTGACCTGCACAGAGTCCTGACCTCAACCCGATAGAACACTTTTGGGATGAATTAGAGCAGTGACTGCGGGCCCGGCCTTCTCGTCCAACATCAGTACCTGACCTCACAAATGCGCTTCTGGAAGAATGGTCAATTATTCCCATAGACACATTCCTAAACCTTGTGGATGCCTTCCCAGAAGAGTTGAAGCTGTTATAGCGGCAAATGGTGGGCAAACTCAATATTGAACCCTACGGACTAAGACTGGGATGCCAGTAAAGTTCATGTGCGTGTAAAGGCAGGTGTCCCAATACTTTTGGCAATATTGTGTATATGTATAATATATATCTATAGATCTATAGATCTATATATATAGATCTATAGATCTATATATAAGCATATAAAGCATTCTGTTACTAAGCATTGAGTAACACCTGTACCCATTGTTTATTGCTGAGTTGAGGTAACTATCACTAGGATTTTCTTAAAATCCATTGACATCCTCTGAAAATCCTCTGTAAATGGATAGATTTATTGCAGATAATTGAAGAAAAGAACTTTACTTGATTTGTGCTGAAAAGGAAATGATAATAATAAAAACCAAAGGAAAATTAGAAAGAACGTCCTTGAAAAAAATGGACATCCTTCCTTATTTCAATAATTTTTTAAGATACATCTTAAACCCTATTCCACTGTGTTTAAGGATGACCATACAGCTTACAATCTAATTGTACAATCTTTGCACAATCTCCTCTAAAACTACCAAAACTATTGAAAATCAGGACATACAATAATGATCCATTAAGTAGTTATCCAATTTGCTTGCCCCTTATATTTCAAAATTGGTGGTCGATCTAAATCAGATTGTATATTGTATGGTCAGCCTAAGACATGGAATTTTGGTCAAACACAAAAAAGATGGAGACGTGGGACTACCTCACAAAGGATTACAAAGTGGTGATATTGAAACATATTGACTTCTTTCCTTAAACAACATAAGCTGTAGATACCGCTGGAAAATTCATAGACATCCTGCTCACTTAACAAGAATAGGTGGCACCCCAAAACCATGAATTCTCTTTATATTTATATCTTCACATCTGGGACGCATCGATCAACACCCTCAAAATCTCCTCATACTTTTGGTTTGATGACCCACCTACTGTGTAACCTAGAGTTCCCACCTGGCCTTGACTATACTAAGTTTGTCCTTTGGACGACCCAAAAATCCTTTATCGTCCAAGTCCTCTTCCCTGTTGCCCTTAAACCTTTTGTGGACTTGTGCCTTGATCAGTCAGCCCACCCAGGCCACTGGCTTAAATACTTAAAATTTCAAGATTTTTACCACCACCTTATATGTCGGGGACCTTTAACCAGAACCCACATTTCCTTTGAATCCATCTGCTTATAAAATACGGACACCTCACACACAGTCTCAAAGCTCTATGACATCTTACTAATATATGCTTTTTCTGGACATTTATTCTTTACTGCAGACTGGTTGAGGTAGCTAGGACAATCCCTTGTGGAAAATACCTGGGACAGATTATTTCTACGAACTTATAATACCTCCGTGTCCAGCGTCGCTCAGGAGCAGAACTACCAATGAAATGGTACTGCTGTTCTACTACGCTAGGTACAATTTTCCCTTCTGTCCCTAACCTGTGTTGGAAATGTATAGATGCAGTAGGAATGATGTTACATATTTGATGGACATGCTAATCCAGACATGGCTATTTAAAGACTATTTTTCAGATTTATAAGCAATTGTCAGACAATGTCCCTTCAGTCATCTCCTAATTTCTCCCTGCTCCTCATAATGCTAGGATCAATCTGAATAGCTCATAAGGGAATACTCTGCTTACTTCTAGCCACAGGTAAGGGACTGATCCCCAGACACTCAACAACAACTGTCCCCTCAATTAAGAGGCAGAGGTCAACTGCCTGATGTGGATGGAAGAACCTACCTTACCTTATTGTCTTCAATTAATCAGCAGGATAGGTCCAGTATCATGACAACCTCCTCTGTTGTACATACTGAATGTCTCTACAATATGGTTATCTTCTGATTGTAAGTTTCTTGTTGTGACCTTAAGATTACTTTTACTGTACTAGCGATCTTCAACTACCTGATCGAAACACTTACACTGATTGTAAAATGTACCACTGACACTTGTTATACTTTTGGTATATTATAAAAATCTGATTAAATGTATGAAAGGAGAACTATGGGGTTAAGGCTTTTCCCGATAGTTCTACTTAGGGTAACGGTAGGACACAAACTAGTGTCCTCCCGTCACCCTAGGCTCAGTATACCGCAAGCTGTAGCTCGCGGTATACTGAGACGCCGCAGCTGAAGCGGATCCCGACAAGTGTGCCGGGATCCACCCAGCGGCGTGACTGACAGCTGGCTCTGCCTATCTAGAGGCAGAGCCAGCTGTACCCGCCCCCTCCCCCGTCCGTTCCGCCAGACAGCGCTGGCGGATCGGAGCGGTGGGAATCCAGCCCCTCCCCTGTCACGGCAGAGGGCCGTCACAGGATTGAGAGGTGAGCGAATGCCGGTATGTGTTCGCTCACCTCCCGATCTACTGAGCCGACCTGTGACAGTCTCATTGTCACAGGTCGGCTAGAACTAAGAGGTGAGTGAAAAGCACTCACCTCATAGTTCTCCTTTTAAAAAAATCACCTCTATAGACTATTGTTGTCATGGTTTTTTTTTCTTTTATTTTTCTTTGTATATAAATGTCTTGTGATATAAAATAATACAATTTTTGAAAAAAAAAATCACCCAAAGTTAAAAAAAAGTATAAAACCCATACCAACAGCACAAAAAGAAAACTACAAGTTGTAAAGTGCTTTTGATAATGGTTCTACAATTTTAAAATCCCAATTATTCCATCTGCCAGCTCACTTGATAGATGAATTTATATTAATTGTACATAGACTGTATGCATTTACTTTTCATGGTTATTTCCTTAGTTTAATAAGTGCACAGAAACCTATGGAAGATGGGTTGGTGTCCTTTAGGTGGACTCCTACACTACTGTTTTCCAGGGTCGGCAAAGTCTGTGCAACTGTTTTTATGTGTATTTTCAAACCCTGCACCTGAGGTCCTGGGCAGCAATACTGAGACCAAGACAGAATTAAAGCCCAGTTCCAGTTTGGGCAAAAACAAAACAAATGGATCTGTTACACATCATAAAAATAAAAAAGCTTTGGCTGCTACACTCACCCCCTCTCCAGCACTGTGCCCTGCAGACTCACCAATCCAGCCTTGTGGCACTGCTCCTCTTCCATGTTGAATAATTCCAGCATAATTCAAACCACTCCTGTGAGCCATGACTATGACGGCTCCATCCTTTCTTCCAACCCACAGGAGAATGCTGTAGAGAACAGTGCCACATGACTACGGCCTGGCCTTTATTACTGGAAATGAGAGATGTTCACTCTATGCACACAAACAATTAAGAAGTGCTCAGGGACAGGTTTTATTCTGTCACTGTGCTACTTTAGAGCAGCAGAATTCATTAATAAAGCTGCTTAAAGCAGACCTTAAACTCCATCCAACTGGTGGGCCCCTCCCACTTCCTAAATGCTGTATTAAATGTAAAGTAAGAAAAATAAAATTAGATAATATGCTTACCTTTCCCCTAGCTTTTGTAGTGCAGGGAATTATGTTATCATGCTGCTGACAAGATCCTTGGGAATGCTGAGTATACCACATCTCACAAGAAGACTCTATAGCACAATGCAGGATCATCTTTTCAATGATATCTTGGCTACTCAGCGTTCCCCAGGATCTCAGCCAAAGGAGGATGACATCTTGCTTGCCTAATGGAAAGAACATCATCCTGGACTAAAGGAAAGAACCAACAAACAACATTAGGGAGATTTCTCTTTACTTCCTGTCAGTGCAGGAAGTGATGAGAAATCTCTCCAATGAGGATACACTGTGAGAAGTCAATTTTTTTCAGATAAATGAGGAAAGGTCAGAACTTATTTATGTATGGCATATGTCTTCCTGTCCTGGTGACAACCACTTCCCTCCCTAAAATTTCCCCAGCAGGGTCACGGTCAGACATAAAAATTTCACAAATACAAATAGTCTGAAGTTGAGCTATAAAGTAAACCTGTACTCTGCTGAATCTTGTTAAACTAAAGGTGTATAGCCAATGCACAGTTGTCATGATGCTAGAGCACACATCCCTGCAAGAGGTTAATCCCAACAGCTTGGACTTGTGTTGGCAGACAGCGTTTAGGGCTGGGAAAGATGTTGGTTGGCTGTTGCCGCTTGCTGGAGTCCATCCAGGAAGAGACTTGATTGATTGGAGATCATTTAATCTGAGAGCAGAAAGACTCATGGGAACTGTAGTTCCGAGATAGAGAAGGACAATGTTGGTACATGCAGAATAAAACTACAGTTCCCATGTGGCTTGAGTGATGGAGGGGAGAACTGTGTTAGCTCAGCACCTTTCTGTAGGCACGGGTAGATCTGCACTCACTCACTCTGCCAGTGGCTGCGCACGTGTATGGATGCTGCTAGTCCACTACTAACATTGGAGTCACAGACTTCACTACAACGGCTGCTGGGGTTGCCTAGAGCAACAGTGACCACTATCAGTGAGCTGAGAGCGGACACAGGGAGATCTGTCTGCTACATCAAATCGACTGACACCGCTACTGAGGGAAAGTGCTCCACCTAGCTGATTTTGACACTGCCTTCTGTGAATGCATGGATGTCGCTGTGTTTAATTGACTGCTATTGCCACAGGGAGCGGTTGCTGCATCAGAATCCAAGGAGTAGCTGGCTTGAGAGGGAGATATCCTTCTGGCTGGTTAGTGAGGGAGCCATCATCTAAGTCTCCGCTTTACAGGAGTGGTGAGAGGCTGATGGCCACCTGTTACTACTGAACGGAACCTATGCTTACCAACAGAATTTTGGGCCCTAATGCCTAGTAGCATATAGAACTGGGGATATCTTGAACTGAGCCGTTATTATCCCAGTTTAGCTGCAGTCAGACAATGTTACTTTCAGTTAGTTCAGTATTATCAATTGCTGAGATTAGATAGCCACAAGTGAGGAGTGCCCAAGTGTTATCTTTTGAGACTGGATATTGCTTGTTCAGTAAAGCCTTTTAAAAAACAACAAAGTGTGTTGGTGTGCTGTGGATCTATTGCGATTGGCTCATTACAGAGGTCAGACAAGTACCAGATATATCCAGTGGCTCCTTCGGGGGTGAGCACTGCAGGTGTCTTACTGTTATCGGAACGATGTCCTCCAGTAGACCATCAGATTCCACAGATGTTCCAGTGGCTGTCAAGCAGAGCCTTGAATGTAAGGTCTAGGGGAACAAATCACTTATGAAGGTTAGAAAACCTTGCTCAACTGCAACTGCTGTTTCCTCTGGAGTTTGGACTGTCTGTGCATGACTACCTCCTCCCTCCACCATTGCCATAAGTAGCAGCACTTGTACCACAACAGTGCTCCCGTTTAGGTGAGAAACTGGACAAACAGATGTGGTGAGACATTGGAATGTGCATGCAGGAAGGGCCACTTCTGCTCTTGAGAAGTCCTTCCAACACCGCCCCATGTCATCAATCATAACATAGCATGCCAATTCATTATCTCTTATGCTGGACTGATTTCAGAATGCAAATTCATACACCCTCCTTCTGTGCTTCTACAAGATCACACATATGGTTCTGTACTTTGGGACTCATTAGGAAATAAAAAAAAAAGATTGTTCATAAAATGTTATCCGTAAGGCAGGAGAAAGTATCAAAACACAATGCGATCTGAACCAAGTAAACCCTCTGTGTAATGTATTTTAGGATACTTTAATAAATAGTTTAACTCTTTCACTGTCCAATCATAAGATTTTAGCCATTAACAAACCCTGAGCTAAAATGAAGCAGCAGTGGGAATTTGGCTTCCTTTTGTCCCATCTTCCTCCCTCCAGTCATGCATCGTGGTATGTGAAGCTCAGTGGGATTAATTAAAACCTCTACCCAGTATAAGTAGTAAAGATGCTATCCTCATATAGACTGGTACTTTGTTCTTCAGTTTTATCTTCTCAGGAATGTATGGCAACCCTTAGTTACTGGGAAGAAAAGCAGCAGTTTTTAAACCGCCATTTGTCTGTGATCCAGTCTAAATACATGGCAGAATCTTACAAACATTATGCTGAATGTAAATTGTGCAGAGCAATTTGTACAGTAAACTAAAGAAGATATTTGCCCAATACGCCCCCATCAGAAGCAACCCTCCTTTAGATCTGGCAATCACTCTCTAGGGAGCAGCTAGATAATGAGTCATTCAGCCATCTCCCGATGGTGACCCACCCTTATTGAACCTGAGTCTCACCGACACACCAGTAGCGTTATGGAATTACCCTCTCAAATCTTACCCCTCTCCCACCCTTATGCTATACTTGCCTTTAGGGTAATGCTCCTTTCCCTCTGCCGCTACAGGTGTACTATCTGTACCACTGCCATGTAGTGCAGCCCTACGCGATGGATTTTGAATTTCACTCGAATTTCATCGTACTGATCAATGAGAAGTGCTTCTGACCATACTGACCAATGAGAAGCGCTTCTGACCATGCTAACTAATGAGAAGCGCTTCTTGGTCAGTATGGTTAGCTGACCTCACTGACCAATAAGTGCTTGCAATTTGTGAGCGAAATTCAAAATCCATACACGGCCGTACGGGGTACAGGGAGTACACCTGTACCAGCAGAGGAGAAGGAGCGTTGGCTGAAAGGTAG
>NW_017306460.1:304217-306961 GCF_000935625.1 Nanorana parkeri
GGGGGGTTTGGTTGAAATTTGGGATGGGGGGGGGGGGGCAGATTTGAGCCAGTAATTCCATTACCAAGCAAACTTACCCTTTAAGTGGGCTTTATTTAAGAAAAAAATGAAATTCCTGCAGGGCCACAGATCAAATCCAAAAAAGGAGACCGAAAGTGTTACTGCAGCCAAAACATGATTTTTCACTACAGTAGGAAAGATTTGAACAGATTTTACTACTCTCTGCATCTTTGTTAGTGATAATTCTCCTCAATTCCTGTGTGTTCACTGAAACGGGAAGTTAGGGAAATACAAACATCATTTTAAACAGTTTTTAGCAGAGTACAAGAGTTAGTTTTGTTTTTTTTTACTTTCTCTGTGGTCACCAGAACAGGAAGAGAGGGGAAATAAACTCAATCCACAGACAGCAGTAAGCATTCTCCTCTCCAATAAAATGTTCGGGCTGGAGTTACACTATCAGTTATGTTCTTAGGATTTTAAAAAAAATACAATTTAATTTACTATTCAAAAAGAAAAAAAAAAACTCAGTGCTATGAAAATTCATTAGCGAGCCCTTAGAGAGTGTAGAGGGCAGAGATCACTGATATCGTGCAGGAGCCTAACATCAGAGAGCTGAAATATGTTATTGCATGTAGGGGATGTGTTTATCCTTTGCCACACATTTGCAAAAAAAACATTTGGACCCCCATCTAAAGATAAACTCCAGTAATAATGTAAGAACTCTGCACAGTTCAGGAGTGCTGTGAGTTCAGGATGCGTGATAACTTCAGAATGGAGGGTATGTCATTGACAGCCTAGGCTCACAGGAAGTGAGTTGGAGAATGATGGGTGTCATTCAACCCAGAAAATTAGCAGGGGCCGGAAGCGGTGAGTCTGTTGGTAGCATCACCTGAGGGAAGGTGAGCTCCTTAATAGTTATTAGGCAGTTTAATTCTAAATGAAAAGGTAAAGCTGGAGTTATATTCTAACTACTGACAAAAAACAAACTATTTCTCTAAGATATATTCATATGGATAGAGATAGATAGATAGATAGATTTAGATGCAGAGCATCCTTTGTAATGCACTAAATATGCCACTGTGGTCAGAAAGAGAACACCCCCATAACATCCAGTTCACATGGTGTCTAAAGAAATTGAGAAAAGGATTCTGTATGTCAGTGATGGCCAGGCAAGCTAATGAAGGAGCAATGTTCAGGTCTCGGTTAAGAATCCAAATGAATCCAATCAAAAATGTGCACAGGTCAAAGTTTTTGTTTTTTCCTTTTTTTTGTTGTTAAATTGGGTGACTAAGGATTAACAGCGCATAGGTGTTCACTGCAACTCACCAATACCCTTAAACATAGTAACTCTCCTGGTAATACCTAAGTATCCAGAAAACCAGTCTAGGCTTACATCCATACATGTATGACCAAATCTGAATGCTGCAGAGTACATCAGGAATGTGGTCTTGGTCTATTTTAAAGCATGTTTCTGGGCAAACCAAACATCGGCCCATGCAGTGGGGCCACTTTAAGGGATAAGTGCCCATTTTTGTCTAGGGCACTGGAGGAAAACAGAGTTACTTACCTGGTCCCCACTCCCCATGCGGTCAGAATTCTCCTCTTCTCTGGCTATGGATTGTCCCTTTACATCCTCATCCTCCTGAGGCAGGTCTATGAAACCTGTATTAGAGGTAATGACATCAGTGGTTCCTAAACCACCAGAGCCCAGGAGCAAAGAGACTGTGGAGACCAGTCTAGCAACCTGAAGGGAGCCTGTGGGAGGGGGGACCAAGCCCCCTAGGCAAAAAAACAGTGCTTAACCCTTGCAGCGCAGGGGTAGCCCCACTGCAAGGGTACTTTTTTGTTTGCCCAGAGATGGGCTTTAAAGTGCATATGCAACAAAACTAATGCTAGCTCACCCTCCCTAGTTCTTCTGGAACTAACTTACACTTAACACCCCAAATCAGCTGCTTACTTACCTCAGTAGCCCAGCCATAGCCTCCTTGGATCTTTACAGCCTTGCCAGTAGAAATGTCCCGGAACAGCTGTGCAGTGATTACTAATTGTATTGTATAGTGACATTTTTCCGAGTCTGAATATGTTCGATGTAAGGACCTAGTCTAGGAGGCTTCATGCGGCAATTGTGGCCAAGAGCTAAAGAGAATTTCTGCTTGAGGGACTGGAAAAATCAAAGTAGTAGATGACTCACCTAAATTCGTAAGCAGATAACTTACCTGTAAATTCGTTCAGGAGAGCTCCGCAGGGTGGGCTACAGGTAGTTTTGTTAACAATACAGCAGTCCGTTAAGCTCCTCTTTACAGCATGTAAAATTGGATGCCTACACGGTCTACTTGTTTTCTACTACATGGACATAAAATGCCAAATGCAAGAAAAGCCTGCATACATAAAATCCTGTAGTAAACAGTAGTGCAGTTGCACACTAAATAAATTCTAAGTAAGACATAAGAAACACCTGCCTAATTTTCAGCTCAATTGCCTCCCAATTCCCATGATTAATGCCAGTGTCTTTCCTCTGGGGAAATCAAAATGGCTGCCTTCCCATGAGGCCTCTAATTAGAATCCTTAAAGTCATCTAGACATCTAGCATTTCTTGATGTTCAGTGTTAAGTATGCTTAATGTTTTCAGTGTTTATCATTCTGGTTTCTTATTATCAGAGCGTCGCAGGTTAAAATTCCATGTGCTGGTTAATCACATGTACTTGGGTATACAATATATATATATATAGATATATAGATATCTC
>NW_017306460.1:307013-322146 GCF_000935625.1 Nanorana parkeri
TAGATATCTATATATATATATAGATATATATATATATATATATATATATATCTATATATACATATAGATATCTATATATCTATATATATATATCTATATATATACACACACACACACAGACAGAGTGTCTCATGATGTAATGGAATCTATTGTGTATTAATAACACAGAAGACTATTTTCATAAATACTCGTTCAATTACCCTTTAATCCACCATGTATGATAAATGGTTAATGATAGTAAATTTATTGTAGTTAAAGCTGAACTCCGGCCTCACCTTCAGTCTTGCACAGTTGTACAGACTCCTCTCCTGTACTGAAATTGCTTACTCTGATTTCATCCCACACTGTGAGCTTTTCACAGTGTTCATAAGATGTTGCTGCATGTCAGATGGAGTCCAGCTCATTTCCTGGCTGGAGGACATCCAGCATCTTCTCTCCTCCCCAGCTTGACTTTCCCTGGCAGCTCTTCCAATCATAGAGGCTCAGCATGTGCGGGTCTTATCTATGGTGGTCTGCATTAACACTCCTACTCCAGACAGACATACACTCATCAAGGCCTTTGATATTTGCATAACTTCTCCCAAGAGCCAGCCTACTGCTTATAGGACTGAGGGCTTTTTAGAGGGGTATTGAGGCATACTGCCCAATCATCCCAATTTCTGCAAAGACCTACCCCATGTCCTGGCACCGGGTGCTAGAATGCTCTCTTCAGCACCTAATACCAGTATCCTAGAGTGGGGAAATCTATTTTCATCACATCACACAGAGCCACAAGGGAAGTCTGGGAGAGACTCCCTTAGTGTGTTCTGAGCCACCTGCAACACTGGTCTAATGTTTAAAGGGGTGGGGTAGGGGGCAAGGGAGGGTGCTGTAATGGAGTCTGAAGGGGACTGTAAAGGGGGTGTCTGATCTGAAGTCTGAGCTGATCTTGGGTTTGAGTGTAAATAGGGGGTCTGGTGTGGGTCCAAGTGTAATGGAGGATTCTGATCTCGGGTGGAAAGGGTGGGTCTGATCTGAGGTCTAAAGAGGAGTTTAAAGTAAGGACTGATCTGAGGCCTGAGTATTAAGGGGGCTGATCTGGGGTCTTAAGTGGAGTTTAAAGGTGGCTGATCTGGGATCCAAAGTAGAGATTAAAGGGGGGACTGATCTGAGGTTTGAAAAGTTAAGGGGTCTGGTCTGGGGTATGAATGTAAAGGGGAGGCTGATTTTCTTTCTCCCTCTAGCATTTTGTCTATCAGAACAAATACCATTCCATAACCTTTTGGACCGCCATCAGGAAATGAATACAGTCCCAGAAGACTTGTTTTATTTGTTTGGACAGTCCAAAAGACAAATGCAGTACACCATAGCAGCCAATCAAAATTGAAGCAGCTGAAGGCCAAACATTTTTTTAGTTTTGGATACAGTACCAGAGGGTTATAACCCCTGGATTTTTTTTTTTGCCCTCTATGTCCCGTTGGGAAGATTTCCCGTCACTTGTCCGATCGCCACCATAGGAAAATCTCTCCAAAGTGACGGAAATCCCTGGTGGTCAGCAGGATCCCTAGAATTAGTGTCCCCATTCAAAGGCTTCTCATCTATTCCTGCTCTGGCGATAACTAAAAATTTGGAATTCTCTAACTTTCACTTCTAGTGATAATGGTCACCTGGACAAATACAGGGTGAATCTCCCTAATGGGAACAAAGACAGAAATAAAAACCTGACAGGTGTCCTAATCCCTCTTCACGCAATCCAAAACTAAGAAAAAGGTTTTGACTTTAGTTGTACTTTCAGTTTAAAGGATGCATTCTAATTAGTATCTGTGAGCTCTCCACTTTTCTGCTTGTATTTTGCTCCGTGCGTTTTTTAATGAAATAAACTTGCAAGTGCACACCACTTGATATTATATAAGTTGACTTGTGACCTTTATCCTGACTGGAGTATTCCACTAATTGATATAAACTTTGTTGTTATAGCACAGTAAATTCATGGTGCCATTTTGTGTTTAAAAACTCTAACATTTACTATTATCCTTCTGATTTATAAAAGCATTTTTGAGGTGTGAAGACTCGCGGTGCATGGAAATCTGCCACCGTCTCATCAGGGCAAATCTGATTTAAGGAGTTAGTTAATGAGATTGCTCTTTTCAGTTGTAGAACGGGTCCCCATCTCCTCAATCAGAGTGCACACATTTGGGGTTGAAGTGTCTCCTATCACTCAGGGGACCTCTCCTGACTCATACGGATCATACATAATGGCTCTATTAATATGATTTGCCAGGTTGTCGTATATCCTTGAAATAAATTGCTCCAGTATAAGATTTTATTTTTATTTTATACTCAGCACATCTGTTCCCTAGATAGTGACACACAATATAATCTATTTTTTTATGAAACTTATTGAAGACTTTATTTTTCAGAAGTAGAATATTACAGGTATATATTCTGTGAAAATACATTAGCAGCGAAGCAAGCTAGCCTGCGTGTTAGCATTCAGTGAGATAGACAATTCCACTCCTTTAAAGTCAGTGATAAATCCTGCATTCTTCCCTTTCCTGGAAACCCATGGGCTTTTTAATAACACAAGAGAAAGACCAAAGATGGCATGCAAAGTACAGAAATCCAGAGGGTTCTCTAAGATTTTTATTCTTTTTTGTCAGACCACTAAAAAGATGACTTTTGATTGGCTGTTGCCTCGTTGGTTGCTGCACATTCAGTTTTCCCTCTGCATTATTTAATACATTCTTTTGGTTTTCTTTTTTTGTCTACTCTTGAAAGACCAACATTCATGTGCTGACTTACATCAACAAAATATAAATCTGAAGAGCTGGATTTTTTAGGATGTTTCAGCAGATACATGATCTTTTCACACAACTGCCAACATTAACAGAACTTGAAAGGTTTGATAATATAGTATAATGTAGTATTGTCACATATACTATATATTTGATAAATTCACAATTTTTTGGCAAAGAAAATCATTATTGGTTTGAATGACTCCTCAATTTTTTCTCTCTCTCTTTTTTCATCATTCTTTTTTCTTCTCCCTCTTTCTATTCATCCTGCCCCCCTTCTCCCTTGCCTTTCTGTCACCCCTGCCCTCTTCTCCAAACCTAACCCTCACTCTAGGCTCACCATCGACATGTACCGTTATCCCCATTATCATCCTACACCCTTCCCTCATTCCTCCCCAATCCTACACACCTTGTATCTGTAGACCCACACGCACACCTACCTCCACAGTCCTCTGGTAACAAACATTTCTATGCTTCCCTGATTGACTGCATTACATTCAGTTCCCCTTTTTATTGAATTCTTATAGTGGGGAAGCGACCCCTTGAAGGCTTCATATTACCTAATCTTTGTACTTGGTACAACCTACACACATGTGATTTCTGTATATATATATCTATATAGATCTATATAGATATCTATATAGAGTTATATAGATATCTATATAGATCTATATAGATATATATCTTGTAAAAGCTTGAACACAAAAATCATTCACAGGTTTGGCCAGCAATATCTTCTCTCCATGGGTAGCCTGAAACTAATCCAAAATTTAAAATGGACAAAACTGAGCTAATCATTTTGCCTCCTTTATGTTCCAAACCTCTCCCTAATATATTTCTGTCTATGGCACGGTCATTTAGTGCATCCCCCATGCTCACTGCCATGGTATCATCCTTAACTTTTCCCTTTATTCCTCACATTCTAAACATCTGTACACACCACCACCTCCATTTGCAGAACACCTCTAGAAAGTATTCCATCTCATTCTTCACCAATGTTTTATGTCATATCCTCCGTATTCCTCTTATTGTTTGCTGCTACCCTCGCTTCTATACTACAATTTATTGTAGAAGCTGAAGCAATACTTACCACCACTCCTGCTGCCCCTTTTTGCTACTTACTTTACTAGCATCTAATTAATTTGTGAACAAAAACCAAGTCACTATTGATTTCATTCAAAACCCCTGTGAGCTAATGCCACACCTGATCTCATCAACAAATATTTATGTCCTCCTCACTTATAAACTCCTGCCGTGACATGCTAAACGATTTCTCACTTTTCCCTCTCCTTTACCCATTATCTGGAATTATCTTCCACCTCTTATTAGCCTTGTTTTATCCAGCACAGGATGTAAAGTGAGTCCCGTACTAATACATACACTAAGATAACTAGAAATGGTTGGGCTGCCTGATTTTTAAAGCCTAGTTGAACCTTAATGTTTTATTAGTGTCATGTAGGCTACCTAAAAAGTAAAGTATGTGTCAGTGTTTTACTATGTGCTATTGATGTAGCCCTATACTAAACTCTGTATCAGCAGCATGCAGGAAAATTCTGCTTTCACATATAGTTTAGCAGTCCAGCAGTCTGACATGCCTGCACAGTGTTTCATTCGACAATACTGCAGTTCCTACTAGTGCACTTTTTTAAAATTTATTTTTACATTATAAATAAACAATTTCACAGTCACAATATCTTACATGGTCATTCTTCTCAGCCCCCCAGAGAAAAAAAAAAAAAAAACTTGTACATATATATGCGCATATACATACACATATATGCACACACACATATAGAGTCCCCAAACCTATTCATAAATACATTAAAATCACCAAATATCTATGTCATTGTGAAAAGTGTAATAAAAAAAGGGCACTTGACAGCACTCACATAAAACTGTCTGAGCACCGTGGACTGCAATGGAAATGTGAACCCGGAAAGATGTAATGAACCAGCCTCAGGGGATGTGCTCATGGCAGCCTGGGCTCACAGGAAGTGAGCTGAATGACACTGGTCATTATTCAACACGGAAGAGGATCGTTATCTACTGGACAAGCAGACTTTCTGCTGGGGACCAAACTGGATTGAAGCAGGTATTGTAGTGAAAGCAATTTTTTTTAACATGGCGTTCTGCTGCAACTTATTTTTTTTTATATAGCAGTGCAAAAACAATTATAATGTGTAAAGTGAAGTAGCTCACAATAGCAAAAATAACTTTGTTAACTGATCTGAGTGTGTTTGCACCATGTAATTGCAGTAACACATGCATTACCACCCACTTTACTGCAATGTGCGCCAAGGCACTTTATGTACGTTGGTGTGATG
The DNA here is from genome assembly GCF_000935625.1 of Nanorana parkeri. Lineage (NCBI taxonomy): Eukaryota > Metazoa > Chordata > Amphibia > Anura > Dicroglossidae > Nanorana > Nanorana parkeri. The sequence goes on from NW_017306460.1 coordinate 312,112, forward strand.
TGCTGCCATTCATTTGAATGTCACCCCAACACACCTTTCTGAAAGGTGTGCGTTGCATGTATTTCACATGGAGGACCTCAGAATAACTTGAATTAATAATTCTTGTAATGGTTTTCCTTAAAAAAAAAAAAAAACATTAAAAACATAAATGGCCATTTATACTTCCTACAGCTTTTCAACTCAAGTAAGAAAATGTTGCACATTTTTTCTTTCTCTTTCCAATTCCAGCCATTCTGAACACGCTTTGTAGCTGTTTATAAAGAAATGCTTCAGTTGACAATATTGCTGCATGTTCAGATGCCAAAAGGCAAGTTTATTTTAAATTCAAAGCAGGATGCTTTCCTAGAAGAGGCACAATCTTTTCCAGTGGATATTGAGGACTCTGCTTTCTTCTTCTATCACACAATAGCTTGTTGTTGCTCGGTGTATAGACTACATTGTCCTTTCTGTTAAAGAAATTAGAAAGAGGATTCTATGAAAAATAGCAGAGAAGGCTTTTGTGCACAAGTACATATAGTAAAAGAAACACAATGTTAAAAAAAGTAGCAAAAGTAAAAAATGTAGAAAATTATCAGTTATTGTTGCAGTTTTTGTTGAAAAACAAAGTTGCTTTCAGACAACCAATGTCGACCCTAGTGACAAAAAAATCGAAGGAGCATGATGGAAAATGAAAACTGGTTTTCATTTGAGAAACTCTATTCATTTTCAAAATCAAATGTTTAAAATCAAACTTTAAACAGTATTCCACAAGTCTCTGATGGCAATAAGTGACGACAAGATTTTTTGTATGAAGGTTTGTATGAAAATCTACCGATGTTTGGCCAGCTTAAGATGGATGAGTTATTGTTGAATTAGTTATTTTAACTATAATTGCTATTTTCTCTTGTAATGATTTTCTTCTAAAAAATGTATTTTCACAGATATTGCATAGGTGTGGAATCAGTATTTTTTAGCATGGACACTCAATTTTGGAAAGCCTGATATAAATAAATCTTTATCATTTTAAATCATCATCAATGTTAAATTATCTGACAAATCATTTTTATCACCACCTGAAATGGCTTCTTTTACTGCCCTTCTTAAAAGACAGCTTGTTGAAGCTCATAATTATTACCATCTGGAAAGCTGGTCATTAAAGCAGTGATGACCTGTGTGATGATCATTGTAAATAGTTTTTTACATTCAAAACACTGTTTTCCCACTGAAGCCAACCTCTACTTATTCATATGTCATCATATGTTCATCTTGAATTGCTAAGGTCTGTGACAGGTTTACTTTAAGCAGACCTATATCTAAAATAGATACTCTGACACTTTGCCTATTCTTATGGTACCTGCTGCTTCTGGGTGTGGGGACACAGGAGGCCTGAACAATCAACCACTAGGCACAAACACCATCACGTGGGGAAGAGGATGATGTAATCAACCTTAAGGAAGCTTGAAAAGCTGATAAGGAGCTTACTCAGGATTTGCACTCCTGGCTCCAGCAAAGGAATGGAGTGTCTGTGGAGAGTGGAGATGTTAAGTGTATGTGGGTTGGGGTGCAGGAATCCAAGAGACTGTTAGTTTGTCCATTATGGTGAAAATGACAAAGACTCTATAAATCCTCCCCGAACCAAACTCCAGTGTTTTTAGCCATTGGCCCATATCAAGAAATTAGAGCAGCATTTTCCCCAGGACAGCAAAATGTTACAGAATAGCTGGCTCAACTTTGCATCTTTTTGGTGCTATGAGAGGGTTGGGGAAGGTGACAGCTGGCTCTGACAGACTTTATCAGCACCATTTGTTGTATAATGGAGCAATAGCTGTAGTTGTATTTATTTGCAACCTGCCCAATGCACCATCACGGGACATAATGGCCTACCCAGGGAAGGGAGCCTCCTACAGATTGGGGGTCAATATTCAAGTTAGCTAAAAATGCCCTGATAAGACAACAGTCATCTTATGTCTTTGAGTACTCATAAAATCAACAGTGTGTACTCTTCATGAAAGATTTATTATCTCAAATATGGCCCACAGCAAGCAGCCCAAACACAATGCAGAATCAAGGAAAATACATTGCAGAAGCCAAACATACACAATGCAAAGGGAGCCCAACCACCTTCAATTAGTCGTATCTCTTATTCATTTTAATACAGGCTGTTAAAAAAAAGTGAATGACCTGAGCTTTTCCTCATGCAGACAAATCCTGCATGATCAAAAGGGACCATTTAACTAACACACTGTATCTATGATTGAATCTAGTCTTCTCATGACGAGCAAAGAAAGCAGAAGATGACTTTTCTGATCAGAGGCCATCGCCTGCCCCAGGCTTTCTTCTAACCACAAAACTGCTCAGCCTATTCATTCAGCAGAGCAGCCTTATAATGGAGGTCATTAATCTCTTGACGTAAGAGATGATCCATTCAATTTATTAAGAGTTCATCCAGCCTTTTGGCAGCGTGCAGGGAAGGTAATGCCGGTGTGCCGTGAAGAATTGCTGGTGTGTGTGCCTTTCACTTCCAGCCAACTCCCCTCAGTGTAAGCTGGCAGTGGAAGAGAAAATATTCTGAACTGATTCCAGGAGGAGTTTATAAGATATGAGATGTAACATCTGTGTGTGGTTAATGATTTTACTGGGAAAACTCACTATTGACGATCATATGGCCAGTACTCATTGCTTACGTACATTCACCATGTTTCTATTGCAGAGTCGTGTTTGATGATAAGATTTTTCCTTTAGTAAGAGCATCTCTAAGCACTATTTGCATTTAAATTGTCCTCATATGCCCAGATACAAAAAGTTTTTTTTTTTTTTTGTAGTGAGTAACTTATAGTAATCAGTTAAAGCTGAAAACCACTCAAAAAATAACTAGATAAAAATAAATAGCCCATTAAGTGAATAGCATAGGACGGAGTAGACAAACTCTGGCCCTCCAGCTGTGGTGAAGCTACAAATCCCATCATGCATGACAACTGGAGGGATGGAGTTTGCTTACCCCTGGTATAGTATTTATGTGGTGCTGTGTCTGCACTATTTTGATCATACAGGTGCTCAAGCACCAGCAAGACCAACCATAAATGTACCCCTTGAAACACTTTGTCACATTTCAATTTTCATTATTTAGTGAATATTTTGTTCATTAAAATAATATTATTATTATTATACAGGATTTATATAGGGCCAACATTTTGCACAGCGCTTTACAATATAAGGAAGACATTACAATCACAATACAAATCAAGACAAGATGGTAAGGAGGGCCCTGCCCCTGAGGGCTTAATACATTTAAAGAATCAGTAATATATGTGTGTGTGTATATATATATATATATATATATATATATATACACACATGTACAGTGTATGTATATATATATATATACATACATACACATACATGTCAGTCGTCCTAATCCTATTAAGAGAAATAGGACACAGTATCTTATCATTTATTGCAATAACTTTGAGGTTTGTAGAGGGACAGAGCAAATATACCAACATTATCAATTTATACTTTTATTTCATGCTTAAGCTGACAGCTATAGTAACAGATCTAATGTACCCTAATCAAGTAAATAGCAAAGTGGTGTTAAGGTATCTATAGACTTTAGAGGGCAGTCAGACAAACAGGCACTATGGGTCACTATGTTTCTATGGGGCTTACACCATTTTGGCCCATTTTCCCCCATAGCAGTGTGCAACTGAGATCCTGTTCTGTAGTTGGTGAAATTTCTCTTTTAATGGACACAAAGAATTCTGGTTGCAGGATAGATAATAAGTTCTTCAGAGGCAATCAGAGAGAGAAGTTGTGTACTCTGGAGCTCTAAAACTAGTAGGCCTCACAATGTGACCAAGAAGTGAGTTCCCTTTCCTTGGGGGAACATGGACCTCACTGCATGTTCCCACTGGGGTATCTGAAATATGGAAAAAGGAGATAAAAAGCAGCTTTTTCTGCAGTAGATTCTATATTGGAGCTTTGGGGCCATGTACAGTCTACCGGCAATTTATGAATGAAGATGTTGTTGTTGGAGCTCCATGTTAATTTCTTTAAACAAGTATGTACATTATCTCTGAATCAAGATGTCATTCTTCTACAAGTTCAGTAAAGTAGTGTTTGGGTATCCAGTGGTATTGTGAAAGAACTTGCGCATGAGGTGATGGAGTCAGTATTGCACACAAAATAGAAGATGGGGCAGTCACTTGATGGAGCAACTACCAATAAAAAGATAAAATGAATATGATAATTCCATGCATACATTGAAATACTATTTTTGACACTCCCTGAAGTGGAGACATCTGCGGGTATAGCAAGCTTAACGTCAAGAATCTTTGACTCTTGGGGGGGACGACTTATCGTGGGCTCTTCTATCCTGGTTGGTTGGGAGCAACTTTATAATTATTTATTATGGTTAAGCACAGAGATTTGTGACACTTCAGGGACAGACTGTGGAGGGGTATGATTTGGAAACCAAAAGGCAGACTGCAACCTCCTTATATGTAAGGGAATAAAATGTTAGAAGCATTTCATAATGAGTAAGACATTTGAGATTAGTAGCAGTCAGTGTAGATTTTCACCCAATTAGATCTTTATGGTTAATAAACGAGAAAGTAACTATTTTTATGAAAACATAGGAAAGCAAATTCTAAAGTATGCACATTTAAATGTTTTCTATAATGAAGTCCTTTAATATATATGTCAATATATTTTAGACAAATTACATCAGTTTAGAAGAAGATTGTTTATCTGCAACCCTGCAAGTACCGAGCATTCTGGATAATTGATTACTGTCTATGTAATACATCTCCTCTTTTACATGCCTGTGGCATTTCCTGTAAATGATGGTTGTATAAACAGCACATATTGATGTCAGAACCTGATGTTTATAGAGTCTTGAAGTGGGTGCTTCTTGTTTTTTAAATATTTTCTTTATTTAGCTCAGGACGAAAACAGAAATTAACAAAAATACAAAAAATAATTGTATTTCTATTTAGTCATGTGTAAATGAAAGATTGAATATAATCACCACATATTTATCAGCTGCAGCCAGCAGGTGGTGCACCTGAGAATATTCTCCACCACTTCTGCTGAGTCGTTCACTGTAGTGCTGTGAATAGCCAATGTTTGATTCATTTGTAAACAAAAATAAAATGGAACTGATTAAAGTGACACTAAATGCAGGAGTTAAATTTTACAAATGCATTCAAGCACCTTAATAAGTGTAAAAATGTATCTTATTTGTGTATCACTCTATAGATCCTCAAATCATCTCTGAATTGGTGCTGACACTGCTTCTTTCTGCAGGGTGGATACATTTCTTTACCATGGTCCCTGTGTGTGTTGTAAAGTAGTCACCGCTCCAAGCTCTCTCCCGTGATGGACTACAATCTCATGTATAGTTTCCTAATTTGCATTGAGATTGTAGTCCATCACAGGAGCGAGCTTGGAGTGGTGACAACTTTATAACACACACCATGGGACCATAGGAAACAAAAGTAGCCACCCTCCAGAAGGAAGGACAGTGTCAGCACCAATTCAGAGATGATTTGAGGATCTAGAGCTGATACACAAAATAATATTTTTGTTACTAGTTAAATTACTTGAATGCATTTTTAAGATTTAGCTACTGATTGACTTTAAAACAGTCTCTTAAAGCTAAATGCATCTCCATACACTGATAAGTTCCCCCTTAATTCAGCTAGATTCTACGCACTTTACTTTTCGCTGAAGAATTTGTATTTGTCATTATTGATAATGGTAGAGCCTGTGCTTCCGATAATGGAGCTTCATTTATACAGAATAAATGAAAAATGGTTTAACAATTTAAAATTAGCAAGAGACGCATGATAATTGCAGATTATTGAGGCTGAAATCAAATATAGGTACTTGGACTAGTTGCATTGAAAAATACATTCAATAGTGCTGTTTCTAAATTCATAACTACAGTCACTGTTTTTTTTATATATGCCTGCAGTTTAAAATTACATTGCAAGCTCAGTAACCTTTATACATTCTTGCAATTTACAGTTAGGATTACTTTAACCTATATATTTTTGCATTTATCATTATATAAATATACATTTATATGTATAATGGTGGTGCACAACAAAAGGTTACTAAGAATTGTAAGAGCAGCAGTAGAAACTAAAGAGGACAGTAAATAGATGGGGTTATGTGATGTACAAATCACAATGGCCTATATCCCACTGTAAAACTAGTAATATACAACATCCATTCTGACACTGGTTCCTCGGGCTACAGATAATGTGTTTATACGCAAGGGATTATGGGATGGAACCTCTCTGGCTGAATCTATCGATGGCAATAGAAAAGTGTAATAGATGCTGACACAACAGTTACTGACCTGCCATCCGAGTTATTTCCTGTCTGCTGTATTTGTGAGATTCCTTTAAGATATAAACCGACAAGCCAGCAGGGCTGTCATCAATATATTTATGTACTTAGCTTAATTTAAAAGCATTGAGATATTTATGACATATTTTGCATAGTGCTATGTAGAGTTTGGAAACAACAAAGACAAAAAATTATTTACTACAGAGATAAAACATAAATGTGTCCATTAAGAAGATTAGCCTGCAGAGATTAGAGGCAGCATGATTTTCTAAATGGACAAGAAATAACTAATTTGTTTGGGAACTTTGACTTTCCAAAGTATTTTGTTAATGAAAGAAGAATGTAAAAATGTGCTCGGAAAAAGGCCATAGTAGCTTTTTAAAAGTGGATAAAATGAGGCAAGGGGGTCCCCAGAGTGATACATGACACAGATCAAGGAGACTCTGTCATTTTGTAAGTAATATAGTGCTGCAATGGAAGAAAGTAAAGTGTGAAGGACAGACAATGCCCTTTTTTAAAACATGCAGCTTTAGCATATTTTTGTAGTGCAAGGTTTAAGTCCCTGTCCCTTCTTAGGCTAACTGTAAGGAGGAGGTATAGAAAAAGATTAGAAACTAAGGATTCTTTCTCTTACTCCTCTATTTAGATTTCAGCAAAATTTAGGATATTCCAGAGAGATTTCAATGCAGTGTCAACCGTTAAGTTACTATATTGCTGGACAAAAATTTGGTGTAGAACAGAATTTTTTTTCTCAAAACTGTATTATTATACAGGATTTAGATAATAGCGAACAGTTTGCACAGCGCTTTACAAAATGGGGGAGACAGTAGAGTTACAATACAATTTACAATACAATACAATTTCAGTACAATAGGGTTAGGAGGGCACTGCTCGTGATATTTTACAATCTAGTAATCTGTACTGTAAAAATGAGCATCATGCTTATCCAAAACCAGTTGTGGACTAAATATCTACTCAGTAGACCCTGCAGGACTTCAGTTCAGTCTTCACAGCATACCCAGGATAATGTCTAACACTCAGAGTTGCCAAACGTTCCCCAGATTTACAGACTGTGAAAAACACTTCCTAATTGTGCCTGTCTGAGAGCTGAAGTATTAACTACCTCCCTCGTTCTAGTGTTTGACTTACTTAAAAAAGTGATAGTTCTTCTTGATCTGAATATAAAAATGTATTTGAAAGAATAAGATTCTGGGCCTTTAATGATAAAAAGCAGTAAAAGGAGCTGATGCCTTATATTTTCATATCCAATTCATTAACATCCTGACAACAATGGTAAGTGGGCCATAGAGGATCTTTAAGGAAGATGACTATAAGTCAGGTATCCCACATGTTCAAGCCAGTGGAGGCATCACTGACTTAGGCTGGGTTCACACCATTTCTGGAACATAGTGCATTGCGTTTTTACCGTGATTTCGCTGCGTGATTTTTTTTTTTAGCTTAACATGGTCTTAAAAGGTTAGTTCCAGTGCGTTCCATGCGTTTGTGATGTGTTTTTGATGCATTTTGATGCGTTCCAGTGCATTCCAGACCAGACAAAATAGGACAAACAGTATTTTTCTGGTCTGGCCTGTAACGGGCTGCGGTGGTGGGAACAGAGGCCAGAAATACCATAGGGATACATTGGGATGCATTTTGGGTCTGGAAACATTCTGGTCTGGTCTGGAGGTAAACTGGATGTGGTGTGAATGGGCCCATAGGGGAGGCTCATACCTGCATTCACCAATATTTTACTGTGATGAACGCATATCCTACCAGGAAGTAATTAATGTATACTTATGCACTGCTTATGAAAGCTGTTGAGAAGCACTTTTGGTGTATGTAGATAGTCTATGTTCAACGCCATAGAGGACTATTCCAAAGACAAAAGTCTTGAAAAGATGTACACTTTGTTATTCACTGTAACTAGCCAGTTACTCTAGACCCTTTTTTGTCAGCCTAGCCATTGATGTTTCTGCCTTTCTAATGCATCTACCAATCTCATTATCTAAGAATAGATTGGTAGGGATCACTTATGCAAGATATGTGAACTCTTCAACCAATCTTCAACCAGCAGAACATGAGTGACTGATATCCTGGACACTGATATAGTTCTTCCTGAGACCTATTGTGAAACAAATTCTGTGCATGCTAATACAAGATGATCAATTTCTGGAGGGCCTCCTTGGTATGAGATATAAGCACATCATTGTCAACAAAAAACATTTCCGAGCAGTTTAGGAGGTCAGCCAATCTTAGCCAGAAGTTGGGATAACCTTTTTCTGCTTACAGCATCAAATAGTTGGTAAGTGCTAAAGTTGCATCTTGTTTGAAGTTGGCACACAGAAAAGACCATGCTTGTTGTTGATTTGACTGTGCTACAGCCACACAAAGACTGTTGAGGGACATACCAAAGGGCTATACTTGTGGTGGCCATATTGCCTGAAAATACAATTTAAAAACTATGGCTCACATTGTGTGTTTTTCAAGTCATCTTTTAGGAATAATGCACAGCCTGGAGCCACATCCTCAGCAAATACATTCCACGTGTCACATCTTAATTCATCACAAACAATGCAAATGCAAAACGAAGTTGGAATTGGAGATCTCACATCTGCAGACAATTAACTGTGAAACTCAGTGTAATAGACACCTGCAATGCAGAAAGCTAATGGTTAATTAACTAAATGACTGTCTAAAATGAGTAAATAATGTCATCAGAGAACATAGAAAGATAACATCCAGCTTGAGAAAAGAGTAATTAAATTAGGACTTGCATACAGCAGAAAGAATATACTTAAATACATAGACATACATCATAATCCTCACAGTGTCGCATCAAAAACCCAGATAACTGCTAAACTAAATATCTGTCTTGCAAAAATAAGCTATACAATAATTTCACAAATTTTTATGTTGATAACATGCCAGAATATGCAGATTTTCTATTCTGAGTTGTAGTGAAATGGCAAACCGGCCTTTAAATTCTCAAGAGGTCAGTTAAAAACCATACTCAATACAATCCAACCTATTCCAATAAACTCATATTACATTCTATATGTGAGCACAACATGATTACAGCAAATAAGCTCTGACTCTTGGTTGGTCCGGCATAAAAATCATCAGCCAATTCCTACAACTTTCTGCTGATCAAGCAGAGATAAACCAGAGGAATTGCACTAAAATGTTGACAGGAATGTTTTGACAAAACCAAACAGCCAATGAACTGCAACAAACACAGGTCTGGCCAAAAGGGTAAGAACATATTAACATTTATAAATTTGTGGGCTGGTATTATTAAAAAAATGCATAACCTTAGCCAACATCAGATCCGTCTTTACAATTTGAATTTCCCACAGAACAATCAAGAATTAGGAATTACTTTTTAGAAACAGATCTTTACTAGGGATGAGGTTTGGGCTGGTTAGGGAAAGCTGACAAATCTTTGTAGGGAGAGCTATTTTGCTATACAGTACTATATATACTATGCTATACAGTGCTGTACTGTGTTATAAAGTATTATAATGTGCTATAAATTGATCTGAACAATGCTAAACTGTTGATTGCAGTGTGGTAAGCTGCATACCCTTCTGTACCCAGAGCCGGATTTACTCTCCCTGCCGCCCCAAGGCCAGGTTCCGCAATACGCCCCCCCCTTTCCATCAATGGAGAATGGCAACCAGATGGCAGGACGGCGGGGTTAGT
>NW_017306460.1:324605-327155 GCF_000935625.1 Nanorana parkeri
GTGTGATAGCAATTGGGGGTGACAGGTTCTCTTTATTGACTCTGTCACCTCCAATACAGGAGTTCTAGAACAGCACTGTGCTGGAACTCCTGTGACAGGTGAGAGGGCAAGAGCACAGCTCTCCCCTCTCGCTGTATACACGGAGCGGCAGGGTTACTTTTAACCCTGCCGCTCTGCTCACTGCAGTGACGAAAGACTCGGCGGCGGAGCCTGGGGGACGGAACCAGAGGAGAGAGGTAAGTGCAGGGGGGAGGGGGGGAGCTGCAGACTTTTTACATGTGATCTCGGCGACTTAGCCGAGATCACATGTAAACGAACAATCGGCTTCCTCACTCAACATTTAGTCCTGCTTGTGCAAAGCAGGACTAAATGTTGAGAGGGCAACTTACGGCCCGACGCCCGGAACTTCCCCACAAGGACACCGCTGCCGCCCCTCTGCGCCCTGCCGCCCAGAGGCCAGGTCTCAGTGGCCTTGTGGGGAATCCGGGCCTGTTCACAGTTCCATAGACTTAACTGTCCTTCTTAGGACTCTTTTTACTGTATAAGCAGCAAGTGTGCTTGCTTGCTAGTCTCTGTGCAACCCCTTTGCAGCTTTTATTTTTTTCTGTGATTTTATTAGGGTCTTTTATCTTGCAATACACTTGTTGCTGAACAGTTGTTGGATCTGCCCTTTATACGCAGCACACCACCACATTGCTATGCAGCAGCTCAAAAGCACCACACATTCACTCCCCTATCAGTATAGTTTAATTAAATGCTAGGCATTCCATTCACCTACCAACGATACTACAATGAGAGGCAGGGGTGATGCATGTAGCAGTAGTAAGGGATGAGCAGTTCCAGCAGAACATAGTGGTAGTAATGCGAGCGGTGTATTTAGGAAACCTGCTGCCCTAGGCAGGACAGCGACGCCGCCCCCCCCCCTACTAACATTTCGGTGGACTGGCCGACAGCACCAAGGGGGCTGACATCATGAGCCGCGGCCTCGCCATCAGCAAACAACAATCCCCCTCCCCCCGGCTGACATCATGAGCCGCCGCCTCGCCATCAACGCGTCACTGCCGCTACGATGTCCTAAGGTTCTCTCCCCTTCTCTCAATCTTCTCTCCCCGCAGCAATTGCCACCCTCTGGGAATCTGCCACTCCAGGCAAACGCCTTGTTTGCCTCGCGGCAGATACGCCCCTGAGTAGGGCCGTGCTCTCGGTAGAGGTAGAACACGCGTGCCTTTTTTTCCCCAAAGTGGCCAGTCATTACAGTTACAGCACACCTAGCAGATAGTTGACTGTCTGGTAAACTGTTCTACATCTACATATTCCCAGGCATAGGGCAGCCAGTTGTCTATCAGTGTTACTTATGCGCCCTCTTCTCCTTCCGCCTCTCTGTGGCTGCCTCTGAACATTGTGCTATTCTGTAACACCTCATAAAGCCTTAACCTACCCCTCAAACCTGTAATTTAAAGGATTTGTGTATCTTCAAAGTAGCCCTAAAGTCACATGAAAAGGCCCTTTCCCTGCTGCATGTTAAGTTTTCTTGAAACTTTGCCATTGATACATGTCCCCCATTGCATTGTCTGGCTTCCTACACTTCTTTTTTGAACAAAAGTTGTTTTGCTCCACCAAAGTAGTAAATTGAATATTAAGATTTGCCCTCTATAGACTTTAATGGGGTTCTGGGAAAAGTTTAGACCTTCAGAGCCTTAAGCAAAACTGGCAGCTAATCTAACCCAGGTAAATTCGCTCCTCCATAGTCTTTACCCAGGACACCAAACCACTTCAAGAACAGTTAACCTGGACTCAGACATGGGGAACTGGACAATTAAGGTGCACAGCTGGGCCTTTTTTTGGGTCAGTATGTGGGACATGTCCAGAAAAGAACAATAGGAAGATGGCCTTTCTGTAAATACGGAAAGACATACATGAACTACTCTTGGAGTCTGCAGGGAGTAAACACAATCCATTACTAAATGTGAAGACTATATTCAAAATATCAAAGATGTGACTTGCCAGGTGATGCAGTCCTGGAATATTATTCATCAAAAAGCCATCAAACTTCTGTCTACTCACTTTGTAACAACAAATGGCAGCTGCAAATGTAGGGCATACATTTCTGATTTTCAGTGAATAAAATTACCTCCAAAATTTCAAAATGTAACCATCTATTCCGCTAGTAAAAGTTCTACCAATTAAACTTGCTTCAAATAATTCTCAGGAGTGCTTGAAAATTTGATGTGACTGCATACCCAGAACTGGATTTCACCCCTAGAACAATTTTACTGTGCCCTTATAACCACAAATGCTTGTGGCTACACAGCTCTATGCACTGGTATAAAATAAGCATTCTTATTATTTTAATCTTCACACCTGGCAGTTGTAGGGCATTGTATATCAATTGGTGCAGAAAGTTAGGATTTGAAAGGGATACACTTTATTAGCTAACAGAAAGTTTATTTACACTTTGATAGTCAAATTTGAGAAAATCCTATTGATTGCTTGTCATGTGTTACCATTCATGCAGCAGGCATATATATATATATATATAATATATATATA
>NW_017306460.1:327370-328580 GCF_000935625.1 Nanorana parkeri
GTTTTTTTAAACATTTCTTACCTTTTAGGTGTGTCTGTGTATCTGGCCCCTTCTTCCAATTTCCAAGTGATAGAAAACTCTGGCTGTCCTCATAGAAAGACTCAGGACAGGCTGAGCTTCCTCTCATTAACATACAATGCTTCTAGATCCTTGTAAGAACAGACATTGTTCAGATTCTAGTTTACGACTGATGATATGATATGTCAGCACATTACAGAAAGTACTAGTTAGTTATGTTACCCCCATCCCCTTGCATTCCAGAGCCCCACAGAGAATAACGTTTCTTTCACAATAGAGCATGTATTGCACAAGCAAGAATTTTAAAAAACAATAAGTTATACAACATGAATGAGAAACATGTTGCAAATATAAAATAGGTGTTATCACAATTTGGCAGTAAAAGTGGAAATACACTGTAGCAGACCATTATTTATACAAATATATAGATTACATATAAATACCATGTTATTTCCCTTTTAAGAGCATTACCACTTTAAGATTGCATGTTGCTACATAGACTTGATTGGCTCAGCTCTCAGCAGTACTGAGGTGTTGTGGGAGTTGGAGTTTCAACACAGGAAGAAAGAGTGGATGTTAGGCTTCACTGAATTACCAGACCCAGGAGGCTTTGTGATCTAGAGGAAAAGGGGACTGGAGCCTCTCTCTGAACACGAGCAGATCGGCAAGGGATTTTCCAGTGAATGGATGTAGGGTGTTATCTGCTAGTCATCTCAGGAGAGAGAGATAACCTGAGGCAGGGGCGGACTGGGCCAGGGGGCTCTCTGATGCCACCGCGAATGGCCCCTTGACCCCCGGCCGCTGCCACCTGCACCCGGCCGCCCGCCCTCCGCATCCGACGCGGCTCTGTGAATGGTGCGGCCGCTGCTCCTCAAGGAGGTGCTCGGGAGGCTCCAGCAGGGGGCCCTCTAGCATGCCGCGTCTACCTGGTACAGTCAGCGCGGATCGCCTCGGTATGCGTTCCGGCTGGCTGGATCAGGCAGACGCGGCCTTGTAATCAAGCGCTGTAGAGGGCAGCCCGTTGGGTCCTTCTGAGGACCCCCTTGAGGACTGAGGAGCAGCATCGGATGCGGTCCGGCCAGCCGGGTACAGTGGCAGAGGGAGAGAGCCACTGCAGCTGCGACCACAGCAGACACCCCCCCCCACAACCAGGGTCCATGGAGCCCCCCACTGACCACCAGGCCAAGGTAAG
>NW_017306460.1:328600-347491 GCF_000935625.1 Nanorana parkeri
GCTGCATACGGCGCGTGCTGGTTACTACTTAAACTGGCGCACGCTGTGTGCAGCTTCTGAGAAGATACGCTATTAGTGTAGCGGGGGCGATGCAAAATGCGCAGCCGGCTTCCTCGCTATGCTAATAGTGCATCTTCTCAGAAGCTGAACACAGCGCACGCCAGTTTAAGTAGTAACCAGCACGCTCAGTATGCAGCTTCTAACAGCGTGGGAGACAGGAGGCCGCGCTTGTCGGTGGATCCAGGGATCAGGTGAGCATTAAAAAAAAAAATTTTTTTATTTTATGTTCCCGGGACATAATTTGTCAGGGGACGGTCTCCTGAATACTTGCCCCCTGGGCTAAAAGTTGCCAATCAGCCCCTGACCTGAGGTGTTTGCAGATGACCACTGTCTGCTGAACAGTGTCTGTGATTTCCAGTGTCTGTGACTGTCTGCTATCCTGCTGAGGGGATCCGGCTGAAAGATTCTTCTACAGTGTGGAAAGCGCTCCATGAGGGAATCCAGTGATTGCTGTATCAGATAGAGACCCTGCCAGCCTTTTCCTGAGTGATTGGATTCTACAGGGACCTGCTACAAACATCGCTACCACTACTGTGTGGCACAGGCTGCTGCTGCTGGATCCTAAAAGCTGTTGACTGCAGAGGAGCAAACACCTCTTTTCACCTACCAATGCTGGGAACTACAATCTAAGCTACAGGAGTGGTGAGAGGCCATTGGCCACAGTGATATTGTAAGAGTCCAGGGCTTACTACGCATGCGCCAATGGCGCGTTGTCGCAAGAGGAAATCCGCGCCAACTGCGCATGCACCAAAGACGCGTCAGTGCGCCAACCCGCGCATGCGCAAAATACCTGATGGAAAAAGGCAGGAAAATGCCCAGGAGGCGCACAGGAAGTGACCTCAACCTGATGGAAAAAGGCGGGAAAATGCCCAGGAAGCGCACAGGAAGTGACCTCAAACTTCAATCGTCACTTCCCTATATAAGCCCATCTCAGACACTGCCAAATTGCTGGATTATCTCCAGTCCCCCGTTGTTCCTGTGCTAAAGTGTGATCTGTCTGAACTTGTTGTGACCTGGAAACCTATTTGACTACTCTTGATTGCTGCCTGCCATTGACCTCGGATTTGTAACTTGACCATTCTACTTCTTTGCCCCTTTTGTACTCAGCTGCCAGATTGGAACCGACCCCGGCTTGGATCTCGACCATTCTTCTGATTAACCCTTGTGTACTTCGTTGCCAGAGTGGACTTGACCTCGGCTCGGATCTCGGACTAAGGCTTGCACGGTGCTCCACACCCCTGGCACCCATGCCACTAGGTGTCCACCAAGTCTCTGTCTCCATCTCCAGAGACTTCAAGGACCCGAGGTGCAAGGGAGGCCTCCCCACTACTTCGGTCTCACCTCAGTTACGTGGCTCCCATGACAGATATTGTGTTTAACCATCTGTACTAGCAGGACTTGGGCCCCACTGACGGCTAGCCTAGTTAAATACCACTGGCCAGTAGGTTTAAGACCCGGGTCTGGTTGAACTGAGACTTTGCCATCACAGTTTGCTGATTGAATTATATTAGTTAGTTCAGTGTTGTTTGCATATGCAGATAGACAGCCATAGCTAAGAAAGACTTATCTGCATATTAAAAGTGCTCCTATCACTTGCTGTTTATTTGCTATTGTATTTGTTCATTTGTTTATATTATATTACTATCGCATATTATCTGTTTAGTAAAACTTTTGCAAAGCTTCACAAGGTGTGCTGGTGTGCTGTGGATTCATTGTTTGAGGTCTATCACAGAGGTGAAACAGAAGTGCCCGATCATTCAGCGGCTCCTTCGGGGGTAAGCGCTACAACACTTTGTTATTCAAGATGCAAACCTTCAGGATTACCTAGATCCCTTCCTCTAGCTTTGCACAAAGCCTTAGGAAGGGACCTAAGGGATCTCAAAAGCGTGCATCTTTAATAACTTAGGATAGACAATAAAGGGTATCACTTGAACTCCAAACTTTCTGCAGCTGTGCACTTAAAAATATTATTAGACAATAAAAATAAAAGACTAGTAAAGGTTTGCCTCTTAGGGCCTGGTCTATGTGGACTGTCTATATACCCAAGCTTGTGTGCACCGAGAATGAATATCAAATAGTTAAGGAATAACAAGTAAAAAAATATAATATACCATCTGGTTGTAAGCCATTACAATTTTCCTACCTAGACACATTTTTTTCCATCATCCAAAATGTTTTTGGACAGACCAATTATCTATATAATATGGTTTATTTGACCTAAAAACATTTTTGAGACTATAGTTACTTTTTGCAAACATGTCCCTGTTCTAAATTTACCTACTTCTTATACAACACTCTCACTTTGAAGCATTAATAAAACATTGAAGAATGTAGCTATTTAATACGGAGAAAACACATATATATAGATATACATATACAGTGGTACCTCGGTTCACGAGCTTAATTGGTTCCACGATTCTGGTAGCAAATCGAAATGGTCGCGAACCGAATCACATTTTCCCATAGGGTTCAATGTAAATGAGGTTAATCCGTTCTGAACCATATTGAAAAAAATTATAATTTTTACCACAAAAATATGAAACAAAGCACAGTACAGTGCAGTATGAAGAGAGTGAACACTATCCTTGTCACCTTCAATAACGCTCCGCACATTCTTGTCACCTTCAATAACGCTCCGCACATTCTTGTCACCTTCATTAACGCTCTGAACATTCTTGTCACCTTTAATAACGCTCTGCACATTCTTGTCACATCTCTGCGCTTTCTTTTTCCCCCCACGATTGCTCTGCACTTTCTTGGGAGCCATGCTGGATTGAATACAGTAATACTGTACAGTACTGTGCTACAAAGCACACAAAAAAGCTTCACAGTAAGTGTCCACAGCCCTGTCTGCGACCACAATCTCGAGTGCAGGAAGCCACGACCATGTGTCAGAGCAGGGAAGATGGCCTCGGTGGTGTTCATCACCGGAGGCAGAGTTCGCGAACGGAAGCAAAGGCGTTCATGAACCGAGGTACCACTGTATATTTCTATATATATATATATATACAGGGGCGTATCTGCCGTGAGGCAAACAAGGCGTTTGCCTGGAGCGGCAGATTCGCTGAGAGCGGCACTGACGGGATGACGCGGACGTCGGTCTGGAGAGTGGACGGCGGGCGGCGTTGATTTACGGTGAGTCAGTCCGGGGGGTGGCGGATGCTGTCGTAGAGAAGCGCAAGGACATTTCCGGGGTGGTGCTGTCCGCGAAGCGCAAGGTCCGTCCGTGGGGATTCAACTTTTCAAAGTTTTTCGATTCATAAATACTCTTCATATCTGACAACAGAACGTTAGAGCGCATCTCTTCACACTTTATTAATTAGTATCATCTGTGCAGGCTTCTCATTAGTTAACTGAATTCTGTATGCTCTTAAACATTCCATAATAGCAGGTTAATGCGGGAGAATCTCTCCTATAGCTCTTAATTGATACACATTGTTGAGTGCTCTGACCACACATTAAAGTTGCAATTTTTTTTCTGTGCAGCTAATTACATTAAAATTGCATTCCTTGAATTTGATTTTTTTTTCTTTATTATTAAAGAAGCAGAAATTTATGGACCTCTCTCTAATTACGGTTCACCTGAACAGCTAATTAAAAGACTATTAAAAGAGATGCGTTTTATTTCCAATTACGCCCTCACAGTACACACTCACGGAGGAGCTTACAGTCTGTGTTGTGTCAAGCTTGTAATTAATGCCAGAATGGAAATTCTGCTCTGTGTGAGCTGAGGCTGGGGAAAAGTCAAACAGGGGCTTTGTCACAATGGCAATTTGTCAACTGGTATCCAAGATTCCCCTCTACATTAGATATTACCTTCTAAATTAGGTGTAGGCCTGATATGTATACAGTATATACATGTAGGGGAAACAAAGTATTAAACATAGTTAAGCACACTATGGGTTGCATAATTTTATATTCGAAATCAGGCAAGGTGAGCCAAAAGGATTCAGAAAGCCTTCCACAATAGTAGTGTAAATGACAGCAATGACTAATTAAACTGTGTTTAGATGTCATCACTTTCATTACAAAAAAAAGAAAAATCACATTGCACAGACAGGAAAGACATGCAATTCATTTGTTTATTCCCTTATGGCCCATAATATTTTTTTAAGAAACCCTGGTTGTATCTGTGCTATAAAAAAATTTGTTTTATATAGACATGTTTTCTCTTGCATTGATGGCACCAACACCTTGAAACAGCCATATACAAGCTGCATTAAATGGTTCTGTCATTTAATGCTGCGTCTGTTCTTTAAACCAAAGGTACTGAATACACAGCTGCCTGCAGGTCAAATAAAAATGATTTGCATGGCTCTGTCTACTATTCTAAAATAAGGAAAAATCCCTTTGATTCGTGGATTCAGGTTGACACTTGTGACATGTAATTTTTTGGTGCTTTTAATTAGAGTGGAGCAAATCCGCCTGGATTCAATTCTCCCAGAGTTCACTGCACCCGGTTTGAAATTCAGTTAACCTGAACTTAGCGGTGAATCACATTAAAGTTTATGGAGGCAAATGTTGTCTGGCCATTTTTAGGGCTAATAAGCAAATGTACGATTGCAAAAAAAAATAAAAGAATAAATTCCGTAAGTGGGGAGAAGGTCCTTTCATGTGGCTTTGAGGAAAATACACAAATCATTCAAGTAACATGCTTCGGGGAATTCCTTAAAGCACTACATGGTGTTACAGAACAGTACACTTTTCACAGACAGAGCAAGTGTGGTACTTCCCGGCGTTTGGTTAGGAGTGATGCGATGTCATCGGCGAAAGTGGTGGTAAAGATCCTGAGGTCCTGTGTGGTTTGATGAGTTGGTGCGAGGCTTCCAGAGGTTCTGTATGGGGTGATGTCATCGATGGTGAAAGTGCTGGGCTGGTTCTGATGTTGAGGGAGAGGTTGGATGATCACCCACCCATACTCGAACCACACAGGACCTCAGGATCTTTACCTCCACTTTCGCCTATGGGTTACTACAACTGGGAGTTGTAGTTCTGCATATAAAAACACATTTAAAAATAAATAATATTTTTTGGCAAGGGACCTCATGAATAAATTGAGAGTAGGCTGTGCGTTAAAGCGACAGTAAAGCTGTCCATACACTGTAATATTTTTTTCGTTCAACCTTCCTGCTGAACAAAGATGAAGATTCCTCCATTAACGCTTACAAGCGTTGATCGAGGAACATCCGGCTGTCTTCATTGCATTCTGCAGTCAGAATGCCCAAACAGAGGCAGCAGCTCATTGGCTGCCTGCTTTGTTCATTCAAAGATTTTCTGACAGGCTCCTTCGATCAAGAACCGGACGAAATTTGAAGTGTATGGCCAGCTTAAGAAATATCCTCCCATGTTGACATCATTAGCTGGTTATGGTTCCAGCCCTGTAAAGATTATTTTTGATTGCCTTCTATGGGTTACTGTACTTTAAATCGTCACCACAAGCTTTCCGAAGCCCTGATAAATAAACCAAGGCCGGTAAGTACCTGTCTTTATTTCATGCCATACATTGGTGTATATACCTGCAGAACAAACCGCAGGGATGCATTTTATGGTATATGGTTATTTTATGGTCTTTATTTTTAATACCAGCTATTCCCTTACAGACTGTTATTTGTTAATGTGGCTTGTTACAGCTTTTAAGACATAAATACTGTCATCTTGAAGTCTGTTTGAAATTCCAATAGATTGCTGTTATGTTACTAAAAAGCTCCTTATTATGTAGTATTGGCTGTCATTTTGCAGTGACAATGGCCCATATACAAAGCTGACAATTATAAAAAATCTTGTGTCACCTTATAAATGTCCTGCAATTTACAATGTCTTAACTGCCGAAAATGGGAAATCATTAATAAGGTGCAGCCTGCAAGCTATCGCTATAGATTAATACACTAGGTAAGAATCTATTGGCTCTTTACAGTAAAGGAGTATAGTTATAATCACAATGGCATTTGAAATCTATAAAACGTATTCCATTCTTTGCTTTTCCTATAAACCCGATACTTCATAGGAACCCATTGTGGCCCTATTCCCTGCACTGATGGAATGATTCAAGCTCAGAAAAAAGAAAACTCAAGTGCAAGACAATGATTCGTACTATGAAAAAATACAACAGCCATATTTTGAAGAGGACCAGTCATGTTTGGAAACTTTGTTAGGTTTGGTGGGTTTTCAATGCTTGTCTAGACTTCAAACAAAAACAAAAAACATACCGTTGCAATGAAGCTACCCCAACACTGCAAGAGTGACATGCTCGTTTATGTCTAGGGGACACTATTAAAGCTGTTTTAATTACCTGATTTCCACTTCTGCCATCTCTGTCAAGGCTACTATACTGGTCCATGCAGTCTATTCTCCCCTGTACCCTGGCAGTCTAAGAACTACTTACATTATCAGGTCTTATGCAGGTTCTTTGACCTGCATTGGATGTGAGGATGCTGAGGGACATTCCAACCTCCGGAGCAGAGGGAGGGATAAAGTGACTGCTGACCATCGTCCGAGCTGGGATCAGGTAAGTAAAACAGCTTTATTTATGTCCCCTAGAAAAAAAGGACCACTTAACCCTTGCAGTGCGGGGGTAGTCCCACTTCAAGGGTAAGTTGTTTTTTTTGCCCGGAGATGGGCTTTAACATTTCACTATTCAACTTTTTGAGTTATCTTCTGTGAATTACATAACACCCCCACTCCATGTAATAGAGATGAGGAGAGGAACAGGTGTTTGCAGCCCAAATCAGGACATCAACCTATGGTGACATCACTGCTCCTCCATGGATACAGTACAGTGAGTAGCAATATCACCCTAGGGCAGGGAATACTCTATATTACTCTATATTAAATTTTGATTTTTTGATTTAGATAACATGTTCTCTGTCATACCTATTCTCACAGCCACACTCAAGGTCTACTCTTACATTACAATCAGAATTAGAATATTTCTGCCTGAAGTCTTACCAGACTTTCCTGCAAATGCATAACAATGAACTGCTTTTTTTACTTAGTTGAATCAGTGTGAGAAACCCCAAAATTATACCAAAATATTCTTTACTATTAATTTAGGTAAAAAATTGCATTATTTATTTACCTGACCAAACTTGTATACATATGATCCAAAAGTCCCTAGAATTTACTAGAATTGTTTCACTTACCCTATTAAGTTTCTTTGGAAGAGGAGAGGATTTGAAAAGAAAAGTGTGGCACAGGGGTGGAACTACCATCGGTGCAGCCGGTGCGGGGGCCCGGGGGCCCAAGGCAGTTGAGGGGCCCACTGAGGTCCGGTCCCCAACGTCTTCCAGTCTGTAGGGAGGGACACCAGCAGAGGGGGACTGAGCCGGTGCCCTTTGAAAACGGCTGCTGCAGCAGCGATCACTCTTCTCATTGAGAAGAGAGAGCTGAGAAGAGTGATCGCCGCTCTCGATCAGTGAATCAGGCATACAGTAGTGACAGCTGTACACATTCTTCTCCTCCTCAGCCGCTGCAGCCACAGAGCGGCCAAGGGGAGAAGAATCTGTGCAGCTGTCACTTTCAGGGGCGTAGACAAAGGGGGGATAGGGGGATTCAACCCCCCCACAGAGTGTCCTAGCTGTGGCATAGCGAGAGGGCAGAGGGGGGCAAGTGCCCCGGGTTTTAATTCATTCAGAGACGGGCATGGAACAAGCCCGTCTAAAGGGATGCCGGGGATGTCCGGTTTGCTAAAACATTGGTGACAATGTTTTTCAGTGAAGCGGATGTTTTATCAAACAGGGATGTCAGTTGGCCAGCATGGGCATTGTAAGACTCGGGAGGGGGGGGGTGAAAAACAATCTTGCACCAGGGCCCTTTGATCCTTAGGTCCGCCACTGGTGTGGCACCTTATGGTTTAGTGTTACTAATGATCTGGTTGTTAGGAGGCTAACATGCAACATTCATTTGACCCACTTTATTGTTGCTCTAATGTGTATGGTGAGTGTGGCAGCTGATGGGCCAAATTAGAGGGCTTATTGTATTAATTTTGATGAATGTTGGTGAATTTGAGTAGTTTATTGCTAAGCCCAGGAGTTGGGTTACAGGCTGCAGCTACTAATGTGTGAATGAAAGCACTGTGTCTTATGTGAACCAGATCACACAATACATTAAACCTTGCATGGATTAGTAACGGGACCTTGCTTGCCACCTTTTCGTGTGCAGTTGTACTGACATAACCAGTGGCCCATCAATACTGATGATTGAAGACAGGGCAGAACATCAGTGATTGTATCATGTTATGTGATGGAACACAAGCCGGTTATGGCACAGTATGTGGAAATAAGCCTAAAGTACTAAAAAAAAATGCAAATAATAATACAAAAATGTCCAGAAGACATTGTCCAATACAAAATGTTTTCAGGTTTGCATCAAACACCAAGAAGTAGACAGGGCAAAGTAGTTTTGCCCTTAATACCAATGCAAATGTGTCTTTTATACTGAACAAAATGGGATGCAAAGGGGTATAATTTCATATTTATCCTTTTATTTATTGTTATAGTTACACCTATTTGTTGCTATATCTATAACTTGCTGACCACACTAACGAGCTGTAGAATATTTCAGGGGCTACCCAAGATCAGACGTTTTTTTCCAAGGGTTCCTCCAGGGTAAAAAGGTTGAGAAAGGCTGGTCTATATTCATATATAAAGGGAGAAGGTTGTCACAATGAGCATTGTATCTTCAGTGAGTAACATGTGCTATCATTTATACTTGAATAACTGCACTTTGGTCCACATGTTGTTTTTGTCTTATAGGCCCCTTCACAAAAGTTTAATAAGACAAATACAATACCAAAGAATCTGAATAGTATGTTATATGAACATATATCTAAAACCCAGTGGCGAAACAAACTTCACTGGGATCTCTCCAATGGAGAAAAACATAACTATAAAAACGTGTGTGAGGGGTATCTCCTTATTTGGGACTTAGACAGCCAGAAACACATCACAAAGATTCCAAGCATTTTCAATCCTGTCTAAGGGCTTGTTCACACCATTTTCTGGTCCAGATCTGGAGCAGATCTGCTGACACGTGCTATGCGTGCAGTGCATTTTTTTACGCGTTTTTACCGCGCTCCAGTTTAAAAAAATATTTTTATTTTTTGGGGGGAGTGGGTCTGTCAGTATGTTAGCTGCAGTGTGGTGCGTTTTCGTTGGTTTTTGACGTGTTTTTGCGTTTCCGGAACGGACAAAATGTGACATGCAGTATTTTCTCTGTCCGGAACGGACTGCGCACGTGAGAACTGTAGCCCATAAACCACATAGGGAGACATTGGGATGCATTTTGGGTGCAGGAGCGCACGGTTCTGGTCTGGACACAATTCGGACGTCGTGTGAACAAGTCCTAAAGCTAAACAAATGCTTTTTCAACTTCAGATTTAAATATACAAAAAATATAGACTGGAAAAATAAAACACTGACGTTCAATAAATATTATATATACAACAAAGGCATTTATTAAAGTATAAATACACCATAAACTACCAAACATACTAATACATACATCATACAAACAAAACTCTGCAAAATGCCAATGCTATATGTAAGCAATACCCATAAACTGAGCGTGTAATAGCAGATTACTTAAAAAAAAAAAAAAAGTTACAACCTTGAGTTAACATGAAGTGCATATAAAAGACTTGTCACACATTTTGTGTTATTTGCCGTAAAGAACCTGAGATTTAAATGTACTCATCTGCTGTGTGCATCCTATAAATATTTGATGTCAGCCATTTTGGATAACAAGACACTCTAATCGAACACATTAAATTGTTATCACAAACTGTAAGTCAGGGAACTTTGCAAACGGAGGCCTGGGTTATCTAAATGAACTCTCTAAAAGCATTTTGCGGTGAAATAAAGACTCCTGATTAGATGGCAAGACCACTATATATGACTGGAGCCACACCGCAGTGCATTGGCTTTTTAGCCCATGTGTTGTTAGTAAGAATAAATGCAAATCTTGAGAATCCAATCAATGTATACTGTGGAACAGATATCCAGGGAGACTCAATAAGGCATTTGTGACACGTTGCTGGATGAATGTGGATGAATTTATGAGCCTTCTCAAAATTTATGAAACTGGTGCAACATTTTCATTGTTAACACCAAATGTGTGACAAATTCATGCAGTTCTTTCTTACAATTTTACAATCTGTCACTAATGTTGTGACAAATTCATAAAGAAATACCGACATATCAGTGATAAGGAAAGCAGAGGTAAATAAGACTTATTTTGAAGTAAATTGTGCAACAGTTCGAAGTACATGAATCCATTGCAAGTTGAGCCATTTGTCGCACAACCTCGAGCCAGGTTTGTAATAAGCTTCTACAACACTCTATGATTTTCACAGATAGAGCTCCTCTTCTACCATATAGAATGAAATAAATTACACTGCAATTACCTTTATACTGAGCCTAAGAGCAGAAACTACTAATTATGCACTCTATATAGTGAATGAGAAACACTTATGTACAGTAAAAACTAATGCTGATAATTGTTCTAAATATTCATATCAAGTGACCCATACATCTGTCCTTATACTGCAATTAGGAGCAGCAACTGAGACACTGAAAATCATGTTGAGCAGATGTGGGAAGTTGCACAGTGCACTTAAACTTACATAACTAAGAGCAAATATATATTAAAAAAAACACTACTGTTAATGTTTACTCAGACATAATCACACATACTGAGAATGACACCAGACATGCAGAATAAGAGAAGCGGTATATCCGTACAGAATAAGAACACATGGAGAAATACACTCAGCATACAAGACAAGAGAAGTAGTACTCCGTACCATCCATTTACACTGCCTGGCCAAAAAAAGTAACTTGCTGCAATATTTCGTTGGACCGCCTTTAGCTTTGATCACGACATACATTCGCTATGACATAATTTCCATAAGCTCATGCAATGTCACAGCATTTATTTCTGTCCAGAATTGAATTAATTTTCCACTAAGATTCACTTGTAGTAATAGTGGGGGATTTGGACTACTGCGTACAGTCTTTTCCAGCACATCCCAAAAGATTAAGGCCTGGACTCTGCGGTGGTCAATCCATGTGTGAAAAGTATGTCTCGTGCTCCCTGAACCACTCTTTCACAATATGAGCCCGATGAATCTTGGCATTGTTATCTTGGGATATGCCCGTGCCATCAGGGGGAAAAAAATTCACTGATGGAAAAACGTAGTCATTCAGTATATTCAGGTAGGCGGCTTCATTTTTTGGGCACATTAAAGGAAGGAACCCTTATACTGTAGCTCTTACCTTTTTGCTAAATCCAGGTGGAGACTTTTTTAACCAGGCAGTGTATATAGAATGAGAACCAATACTGAGAATTACAACCAACATACAGGACAAGATAAGTGGCACTGTGTAGCATCCATACATACAGAATAACAACAGATACTGAAAATGACCCCAAATGTACAGAATATTAGATTTGGTACTATGCATTATCCATCCGTACAGAATTAGAAAATATACAGAGTATTACACCCAGCATACATCTCAAGAGATTTGGCATTGGCTAGCCTCCAAACATAAAGGATAACATCAGATAATAAGAATGGCCCAAAGTTGTACAGTACACTGTTGACAGATACAAGACTAGATGGAATGGGGAGTGTACCTCCAACTAGCAATATTGGCGTATGTGCATGTTGTATGCAGGCATTGCCCCCCTCATTATAATCCAACCCTGACTGGCATAACAAACTGACCTCTGGCCTCCTCACATCTTATTTACTTCCTTGGCCAGGTTAAGAATTTGAATTGAATGAGGTCCCAGTGGTCATAAAGGAAACATTGTCTTACATTATTTAGCTTAGTTTTGTTGTATGTTTGAAATTTTTTGAATATCTCAGTAATTAAAAAAACAACATTTCACTGCAGCTGGTGGATCACTGGTGGATCTAAGCGATAACCCCTGAGGAGTGAATGAATGCACATGAATGGCATGACAACGTTGTAAAATTTTTAAGTGGTGTTGATATATGGTGCAATATTTGCTCATGCATAAATTATATATGTTCTAATAAATTACGTTTTTCTTACATATGGTCTGAAGTAACTTCTTTGGTAAGCACACTGGACAGTGTTTGCGACCTCCTCTTCCCTTTTTTTATGATATGTTTAGTTACAGACCCGCTATAACCTATTACTCAGTACGTCCCGAAAAGGGACTCCTTGAATGCATGAGCTACTAGATTTCCTCCGGGGAATCCACCTGTTTTTGCCTTAAAGATTGAGAGAAGTCACTCGATTCATCCATCCATGCCAAAGAGTACAGATGGAAGAATCTGCTCTGATGGCTATTGGTTTTAGACAGCCACAGCACCTGTGTCCTGCCTGAATACCTGAACAGTGACTGCATTTGATTGAATGCAGTAACTATTTGAACAACAATTTTCAGCCTGGCTCCTTTGATTTTAAAAAACAACTTTTGCAGAGCGAGGTGGTACCGACAGGGTCAGTAGGGCCAGTTTAAAAGTTGTAGCTATCTACATATATACATACATATTGTTATACCTTCTTGGCTGTATTTCTGTATTTTACCAAAAATTAGTTTAGTTTTTTTTATTAAATTGTAAAAAAGGTTAGCAATATACCTCGTCCTTTTTACATGAATGCCCTTCCCCTAAAAAAAAGTAAATTTTCCATCTAAAATGACTTGCTGGATGCACAGAAAAAAAAGTGTCCCTGTAAATTAATAGTTGGCAACTATGCATACTCCTTCTCCTCGTTCCTTACTTTCTGTCCCTCCCCCTATACACACTACAACATTCTTCTGCAGCATCTCTGGCCTCCAGTCACAGTCATCATATAGATTTATTTTTCTACAGACTTTCTTCTCCACAACCTTGATTATCCTGATTTTTACGGTCTGCACATTTCTACATTTGTCAACAAAGGGGAGCATCTGCTGTTGTTTTTTGATGTCATACTTTCCACCTAATCAGATTCACTCATTTCATGGATTCACCAAATTAAAGCATTAATTGACTTCTTTGTGGCTGAAAAGCACTTGTCATTAGTGATGATCTCTTCTCAGGGCCCCCCGCCATTCTTCTTAATCAGTCATTGCTATCTTCAGCATTGTTCCGTCCACAGTCGTAGAGAGCACAAGGGTTGCCATGCCACACTAGCTCTTTATAACGAGGTCCCATGGGAGAGATCCTTGTGGAAAGCCATTATTGAAGAAGGATAGTGGTGGATGGATTTCATAAGTGTTAAAAAATGCAAAGTGCTGTGCTCTACTTAAATACCATTTTAAGACCCATGAGATCTTACAATAGTGCAATGTTACTGTTAGTATTCGTGTGCTATTTGAGTTTGGTAGAATGTGTTTATCTCTATGAGCTTAATTTCAGTTCTGTAGTAAAATCATCAGTTAAACGAGCATGTCATCCAGGCTGCAGGCACTTGTATGCCAGCATTACTGTATAGTGTCCTTGTATGGGCGGCCCTGGCTGCCATAGTTGAGCTATACTCACCTTTAGACATGTGCATTCATTCTCGTCTAAACTAACATTTGACGAAAATCTGCATTTCGGGACTCTTTCCACCCCTTAGTTTACATTCCATTAGGGGTCCGAGAGTGGTCATGGAGTGGTCATGGCGAAAAACAAGCCCCGTGATGTCACAACTTGCTCTGCCCTTTTGTTTACCTTTCAGAGCAGACCTGTCACATCGGATGTGGTGGATTTTTTCTTTTGTCAAGTTGGCAAGCTGTGGGCATCCTGATTGATGAGGATCTACATCACTGGACGACATGATTGACCTGGGGATTACATCGATGGACATTTTTTTTTTGAATAAACGACTTGTCAACAGCTGTGTCATTTATTTTTCAAATAAAGGACTTTTATAGCACAGTGTGGTATATTTACTGTTATTTGGTGAATGAGTAGGGGTAACAAATACCCCTTACTCATTCACGAAGGGGAAGGCACCCAGATTCAGACAAGCCCCCCATCCCACAGACCCCCACAACCACCGGGCCAGGGTTGTGGGAAGGAAGCACTTGTCCTCATCAACATGGGAACAAGGTGCTTTGCCTCCACATGTTGAGGGCATGTGGCTTGGTATGGTGCAGGGATCGTCCCCCCGCTGTGTTTTTTATTTTTACATGTTAAAACAAATACATTTGAATAGATCCGAATTACGAAAACTTCAGATCAATTCGAATTCCATATATCGAATGGATGGGAATATCAAAAAACAAAACAAAAAATCCGAATAGAAATGAAAAGAAAACCAAATTTTCAGCCGTGCACAAATCTACTCACCTCCACTAAATTTCACTCATATGAACCTGTAACATAGGGCTAGTTCCGACCAGTCCCAGTGCGTTCCGGCCCGGTTGACACCGGAAAGCAGTGGATCGCATTCCGGCCAGCTCACCTTGTTTTGGGGCGAGAGGGAGCATGGCGGTGCATTGAAGTCAATGACAAGGCAGTCACGCCCCCCAGCCACAATGCGATTGCCTGTACCCAAAAGCGTAGCACATAAATGCCGGTGTTCCGGTCCGGTGCGGTCAGAAAAAATAGTGCATGCAGCATTTTTTCTGACTGTATCGGACTAAAACGCAGGCACTGATGTGCCATGCATTTGGGTGCGGGCGATCGCACTGCGGCTGGGGGACGTGGCTGCGGTGCCATTGACTTCAATGCACCGTCACGCTCCCTCCCACCCCAAAACAAAGTGAGACGGCCAGAATGCGATCCAGGGCGTTCCTGCACCAATCGGGCCAGAACGCACTGGGGGGCCCTAAAACCTACCCCTTCCCTTGCTGTGTAAAACACCAGTCCAGAAGGCTTCTCCCCCACGTCATACATGCAGGGAAAGTACATGGACCACAGAGAATAATACGCATTGGTCAGATGTCTAAAGAGATGGTGTGAGCACATTATGATGTCATCTACTTAGGCTAAAAATTCCAAATAATAAAAACCCAAACAGCCAAAAAGCACTGTACACTCAGCAGGACCCCTGCCTAGGGCACAACTGAATGTGGATGTACTAGTGTTTTTTTTTTCCTTATTTCGCTTACTTCCTTCTCAGCATGTTCCTATATAATTTGCAGATTTTCTCATCCTCAGTCAGCGTAGGTTGACTTTCTTTCTGCTTATCATTGTCCTTCTTTTACCTGCATAGAACTTGCTGTTGAGTTGGGATGTCATTACACAGAGCAGGTAGTGTAAGCTCCTGTGAGACCCGCTGGTGTAGGCAGGGTGCTCAGTCTACACCACGTTAACACAACAATCCCGGCAGCTCATACACAGATCAAAAGAAGCGTTCCTCTGCAGAAGAGAATAAGCCATCTGCTTTCTTTGATCTGTGAGAAGAGATGCTGAGATCGGGAAGACAACTTAGTATAGCAGCGTACAGATAGACCTCTCTCTCGGCACATGTCTAAAAGGGAATGTTTGATGGTTTTTCTTTAGTTCTTGAAAAAAGTAATTAAAGTGATATTAAACCTTATTTTTTTTTATGCATGGGAGGCCCACGCTTATGCAAATTCTTCACCTACTCGTCGAAATAAAAAATACACGACGCCCGCCAACATGACCAATCCCAACGAACTCTCACCACAAAATGACAGCTTTGACCCAAATGTCAACAAAGCGACGGAAAAAGTCCTGTGATGTCACAACTCACCCCGCCCCTTTGTAGACCTTTGGGAGCAGAGATGTTATTGTTATGTGAGTTCTGTACCCAAATGTGAGCAAAGGGGTGCAACAAGTCCTGGGACATCTTGACTTGCTCCTCCCCTTTGTTGAAATTCGGGTCAGAGCATAACCAAAAATAACCACAAGATGTCAGTATAATAACCAGCTATAGTACCAGAGATAATTATAGTACCAGAGAGGCTTAAGGAATGTGAATTCCTATTTCGCATCAATATAGGTATTAACCATAACTATGCATTGTGTCGTATTAATTGTGTACAATTATTGTGTTTTTATCCCAATAGTGTACTTCCGCTGTTGGAGTGCTAAGTCTTGACATCTACTTTAAGTATGATTGGTTTCTCTATTAAATAATATAATTTCATTTTTGGGGGGGTTATTTCTATCAGTACATATCTTACTCTGGAATAAGTCTTTCACAAGAATCACATTTCTCTGGGCACACTTTGATGAGAATATAGACAGAAGGGCAAGAACCGGCCATTTAAATATACTTAAGACACACTGAGGTCATATTCATTTCTATGACACAGTGTAGCTCCTTGACTTGTCATCTCATATGAGAACATAACATTCTCATCCCTGATGCAGAATACACTTATTTAATTACAAAAATAAGAACATGGTATAAAACCCCTGGGGCAAGATGTACTAATGTTCTGACCTAAATTCACCATTTATTGCAACTTTTTTGTTGTGGTTGTTGTATTCATTAATGCTCTTTTGCCCCCAAAAGAAATGTTTGCACTCCAATGACTCATTGTTCAAAGGACAATTGAACAAGATTGTCAGATTATGATTCCAATGCTTCCCACTAGCACCCCTCCAAAGCAATGCAACAGATGTACACGACATACTCCAGGAACATGCTTCTGACAGTGAGCTCAACTCATAATGCTATCTCTGTCATAGGACATAGGTTTATCAGGTGCGTCTCCAGTTTGTGGACAGCACATAGCCACCCAGCTCTTCCCTTTGACATTTTGGTGGGGAAAGCAATGATTACCTTTAGAGAGTCATGAACTCTGATTAAATCTAGACTAAGTAACCTTTACCTCACAGCTTCAGCCAGATCTCAACAATCTCTGCACTTTCAGTCTCTATATAGCATCAATCAACCCCAATATTGTACATTGTTATTATTATAAAACATAATTATAATAGAGCGCCAGCAGTTTGCACAGCACTTTACAATATAAGGACATTACATTTACAATACAAGTCAAGACAAGATGTTAGGAGGGCCCTACCTGTAAGAGCTTACAATCTAAAAGATATCCTAATTACCTTGGGACAAGTTCTTTTTCATGGTGCAATAGGAGAAACTACAGTCCACATTTTATAGAAAAATAGACATGTGCACCGGAAAAATATTTGTTTCGTTTTCGTTCGGATTTTGCGTTATTTAGTTTTTCAGGATTCGGGTCCGAAAGTCAATTCGGACGAAATTCGTTAGCGGTAGTCTGTACGCATTGTCGTTTTGTTTTCGTTTCGTTCGTTAGTTCGTTTTATTTTAAGGGTGAACCCCAGCCCCAAAAAATGGGGAAAGAAAATGTGGGGTCCCCCCCTAACATTCCTACCAGACCCTCAATCCGAGCACAGGCCTGGCAGGGCAGGAAAGGGGGCCATCGAGCACCCCCCCCTCCCTGCGCCTTACCGGGCTCTCGGCATTGAGAGAGTGTCCCCATGCCGATGGGGACAAGGGCCTCTTCCCCACAACCCTGACCCGGTGGTTGTGGGGGTCTGCGCGCAAGGGGGCTTATTTGCATCGGGGTACCCCTTTAAAATATGGGGCACCCAGATGCCGCCCCTCCCCTTGTGAATGAATGTACTTGTACCCCTAATCATTCACTAAAGGGTTAAATTCAAAGTAAATAAACAAACCACACTTTTAGAAAAATCCTTTAATTGAAAAATTGAGCAAAATTTTTGACTATTCCTTTAATAAAAAAAAAATGGCTCCATCAATGTACTCCAGTGTCAATCACGATGCACGTCCCCCGCCAACCCGCCGAAATTTTTAAAAAGTCTCGCCGCACGACGACCGTCTGAACCTGCCGAAAACTCACTGCAAAATGACATCTTCTGCTATTGACATCCTCCTGTAATCTCCCGAATGCCATTCAGGTCTGTGAGCAGAGGTGTCATAATATTTTTCATATGCAACGAATGAACGAACGAAAACAAAACAAACAAACGAATTTTGGAATCGGAAATTCGGATTCGTTTGCATTCGTTATATAGAGGTTATAGAGGTTATTCACAGCATTCACTTCTGTAGTCATATCTGTATCCTCATGTGAAGACAAAGGAGGACAACAAAGGGGAAGAAGCAGACATCCAGAAGGTGAGTGTAGCACTGTGTTGCATTAGCCATGAGGATGTAAAGCTTTATGTGTACAGAAGGCCTTCATTAATGTTGACAGGAAGCAGGAGGTGCCCTTCAGCAATGGACAGTTATTCAAGGGCTGAGTGCACAGCAGAAAATGTTTCTTTAGAGACTCAATGTAATTGAAAATCAGGGGTCTATTCACTAAGCTGCCGTAGGCAGCCGAGTGAATGACCGACCTGAAGTGAGCCGAACACTGTTCGGCTATTCACTTCAGGCTGGTACGGCTGATTTTAGCCGTACATCGGCTTGCTTCGAGTGGCTTTGGGTCGGCCGAACATGCTCAGCATGCTCGGCTGACCCGAAGTGCAAAAGGAGTTCGACTCAGCCGATCCAACATCTGTATTGACTGAGCCGAACCTCCGGCAGGCTACTCACTGCTGTTCGGCCTATTCTTATAGATGCCGAACAGCAGTGAGTGAATAGCCGAATGCCGCTGAGCGGCATTCGGATCGGCTGTTCTACTTGGTCCCTCAGAGGGACCGTGCAGAACAGAAAAATAGTTTTAAAAATGTAAATAGAAAACGATTGTGTGGAGCTAGCAGTGACAGCTAGCTCCGCCCAATAGTTTCCTATTGTCCGGCGGCTCTGCTGCCATCAAAAAAAAAAAAAAATTGCAATAGCCAATAGTAAACTAGCATTGTACCCGCCCTCTGCTGATGGACCTGATGGAGAACTGCAGCAGAGGGCGGGTACAATGCTAGTTTACTATTGGCTATTGCAAATTGAAATAGCCAATAGGAAT
>NW_017306460.1:347505-422411 GCF_000935625.1 Nanorana parkeri
TCTCTGCAAGTGGCCGGAGCCAGCCGTAAGATCACGGCTGGCTCCGCCCAGCCGTCAGAAGCAGGCTGTCGGCCGGCCAGTGGCCGGCTGCTCGGCCAGCTTCGGCTTTCAGCTCGACTGAGCCGCTCGGCCACGTTCAGGAGCTGTACGGGCTATAGTGAATAGCCCGTAAAGCACCCCTTCAGTTCTACTGAACCGAAGGGGTCTTGGCGCCGAAGCTAGCCGAAGGATCGGCCAAAGCTACGGCTAGATCCTTCGGCAGGTTCGTGAATAGACCCATCAATACAACCGCTTCTGAACAGAGCAATTGGAGGGTGGGGGCAGAGTCAAGTCACTCCTCATTTAGTTATCTGTACTACCTGTGTACATTTTGAGGTTGAGCTATGAAGAAATGTGCAGAACAGTGGTTAAGATTAAACTGGAAAACAAGTGCGAAGGAACCTAGGGCTATCTGCCATCTAATATTCATGTCCCATTTTTAATACTTACACAACAACACAAAAATGGTACCTTTCGATTCTGAACAAATACAGTAAATATAAAAATGTTGCACATACTTTTCATTGAATATTCAACATAAAACTCAGGGTAACTATCAGCAGCAGCTCAAATTAAGATACATCTCGAAGTTTAAGGCACAAAAGTACTTGCTTCCGACACAGGAAATAAAAACCAGAAGGTAAAAACATGCATGCTATAGCCAGACATCCCAATGGATTGTTCATTAGGCAAATTCTATAAAACCAATGGCTGAAAATCGAAGGTGGTTTTATTTAAGTAAAGGGAATAATAACAATTTTAGAACACGAATGGTTTAATAAACATGAGACGCCTAAGGCAAAAATGGAATGCTGGGTCTAAAGCCCCAAAGACCTGAAAACCTGATGCACGTGTGTCTAAGTCCCTTTCATACTGTCATGTTTTGTGTTTTTCTCACACAATTAAGTCTATGTTAAAGCACTCCTACCACTGGAACATAAAAAAAAAAAACCTGCCATCAGCACAGCAACAGTGGTTTACTTACTTCCCTTCACCCAGCCTTTAAGCAACTTTAAGCAACTATAGCAACAGCAACTATAGCAATTGTCTGCCAAATAATCATTAGTCCCCAATGCTACCCTTAACTTTTTAGAACGCTAGAAAGGGTAGTAAGAGATGCTCATAATGCAATCTCAGTGGGTTTAGTGACATCAGAATTCTTAAATGATAAAAGGTGCTGATAATGGGTGACTATCTACTAACAACATACAGACCAGTTTTGTGTAGATTAGATCTTTCAAATAATTTCCAGTGACACTTTCCAGCAGAGTTGATGTAAACTTGCTGCTGATGACAGTCTCAAAAATGCAGCACTACAATCCCATCACCATATCGATGAGAAAACGCTATACCTATTACTATACAGTGCCACCCCTATGACAAAAACTCAACCCTGTCCTGCCCTGACCTGGCCACATGTGCCTACGACAGCTTGCCCTGGACACACTTGCTGCCCTTGCTGTGCACAGAATTAGCCCCCAACCACTACAACCCTGGCTAAAACATGACACCAGGGGGGTTATTTACTAAAGAGCCGAAGGATCCAGCCGTAACTTCGACTGATCCTTTGGCTCGCTTCAGCCACATCTGCCTTTCAGTTTAGCCGAACTGAAGGGAGTTGCTGTACGCGCTATTCACAATAGCTGTCAGCGCTAGCTCTGCCCAATTGTTTTTCTTTTGCTGGCTTCTGTCAGATGCTTCATTGTGTGGCGGG
This sequence comes from Nanorana parkeri, assembly GCF_000935625.1. Taxonomy (NCBI): domain Eukaryota; kingdom Metazoa; phylum Chordata; class Amphibia; order Anura; family Dicroglossidae; genus Nanorana; species Nanorana parkeri. The sequence continues at coordinate 349,259 of NW_017306460.1, forward strand.
ACTCCGTCTCATGCGTCGGGTCGGTGTGTGGCGTTTTTTAAAATTATTTGTTATTTTTATTTATTTTGTAATTTTCCTATTTTTTTTTTTTTAAATATTTTTCACATTTTGTTTTCCCCATTCTTTTCACTTATTTTTCTATTCTGCTCAGTAGCTCAGAGATACAGAGCAGAATAGCCAAGCCGTTGTTGGATCGGCTGAGTCAAACTCCTTCTGCACTTCGCCTCAGAGCATCTTGAGCTGACCGAAGGCAGCTGAAGGCAGCCGATGTACGGCTGATTTTAGCCAATGTACGGCTGCAATCAGCCGTACAAGACTGAAGAGAATAGCCGAACAGCGTTTGGCTCACTTCACTTCGGCTGGGTTATTCACTCGGCTACCTTTGGCAGCTTTGTGATTAACCCCCCAGAAGTCTAAAAATATATAGCTATTCTCATGAGCATGTATGGAGTGAAACTAAACCCATGCAAGGCTTTGCCCTGTATTAATCTGCACTCCTAAAATATAATTCCTCCCTCCGTGCTGCCAAACAGACCTATTACATCATTATCATTAACACACGTTTATTTGGTCCTCATCAACTCTTTTGTGTTTCAGTTTTTTAATTTTAGAAGAAAAACATTACAACCATGGTTGCCCTCGCAGGGGCTATACCTTAATATCATAGACGGAAGTATGTGGAGAGTTATCAGTGACCAATTAGATCAGTTACATTTGCATAGTATCATGAAATTTCCCACTGAACAGTATCATTCTGGTTAACAAATAATTCCTACAAGGTAGAAAACAAGAAAAACAAAGTAACAACTCGTTCTTGGGGAGGGGGAGTGGGTAAGACCAAGGATGAGGACATGGGAGGTAGAGACAAGGATAGTAGGGTAAGCCAGAATGCATTATCACGAGTCCAGGAAGGAGAAATGAAATGAAAAATAACAAGCTAATTTGGCTCAAAGATGGGAGTATGTAAGTTAGCCAGGGTTCCCAGATTTTAAGGAATTTAGCTTTTGAATCCAGGAGGATACTTCATATTCTCATAATGTCTCATACACTGATTGTATGAGTTAATGCCCGCTCTGATCATGTGTATGTTGACTTTGGCCTTCTTCCAAGCCTTTGCTATCTTTGCTTGGCTGCTGAGAATAACAAGGTAGTTAGGGTTTGTTGGGAGGCTGTAAGTCTCTGAAGAAGAAGACTTTCCCCATCAACTATTTTCAACCTTTAACTCTCTGGTTCCTCACCCACTGCCTCCAACTAATTCACTGCTCAGGACATCACCAGTCATTTAAATAACAAGATAGTGGCTATTTGTGAGGAAATCTCTACTGTCCAGATATCTCCCACACTTAACCTACCATGTCTGGCACTGCAATCAAAACTTTCCTTCTAACAGAAGAGGAACCCTCATCTATCAATCTGCCCCCCTGTACCCTGTTTCCTTGTAACAACTACCGTCGCTGTATTCTACACCCTCTAATTTACATATTTAATCTCTTCCTTTTTACTGGCATCTCTCCTCCCCCCTGAACCAGCCACTGATCACTCCCCTACTTAAAAAGCATTCAATGGATTCCACCAGACTGAAAAACGTGAGACCCTTCTCCCTTTTCCCTTTTAATTCCAAACTTCTAGAATGCCTTGACTACAACTGTGCAAACTGTTAACAGCCTTCTTAAGCCCTAACAGTCTGGCTTCCACCCACAACACTCCACTGAAATGGCCCTTAAAAATATATACTAATGATTTACTTACTGCTAATACCAGTGGTCACTACGCCATACTCCATAGTATGATTAGACGCTAATGCTGCTTTTGATATAGTTGACTACCTGCTCCGCCTCAAAAAATGATTTCCCTTGGTCTCCTGGTTCTCCTCCTACCTAATTAAACACTCGTTCAGTGTCACCTACAACTCCATCTCTTCCTCTGCTGTCCCTTTTTCCATAGGGGTCCCCCAAGACTCTGTCCTCAGACCCCTTCTGTTCTCTATCTACAGCTCCTCCCTTGATCAGTTGATCCTCCCATGGATTTTAATACCATTTCTATGCTGACAACACCTATTTATGTATCTACTCCTCGGCTAGTCCCATCAGTTTCCTCACGCATCACTAAATTGCTAACTGACTTCACATTGTCCATATCTATGTGCCACCAAAACAATACCTGTGGATATACCGATGCCCCTTTCCAGCAGGCAGTGTTAGTTCATTGTTTACTCTTTACGGATTCACTCCCCCAATGTATAGCTCAGTATTCTGTCATTCATTTATCTATGAGACCTATTTTGGGGCAACCATCTTATCTAGGTCCTGTTGTCATGTTCCTTTCTTTTCCTGTGTTTCATCTCCTGCTTTTGCTTTTTGACTTGGTACACAAAGGGGAGGACAGGGAGCTATTGGCCTGGGGACAAACATGAATTGAGCATATAATGGTAAGGACACTTTCCTACAGGTAAAAAAAAGTGCCGCCACAGTTATTGGTAGGCATGGTGAAAGGTGGGTGTTGCCTTAAAGTACATGGGACAAAGGTTCATATTAGGGGGGAGGGGGAGCTGGATATCGCAATGTGGGGGGTGAGGGGCAGTGACACAAGATTGTGGAAGACAGAGATTAAGAAGCAACAAGAGGATGAAGGAGAGAGTAGTAGGCAGTGGGACTTGCAACAGCAGTGAGACTGTAGAATGTGCATGTATGTATGTATATATACAGGTGAAACTCGAATAATTAGAATATCGTGCAAAAGTAATTGCAGTAAGTTCTGCAAAAGGGGCCCAAACCAAGTACTGAGTACATAAGCTGGCAAAATATTAATACACAAGGGGATCCTGTTGGTAGTAACTGTCCTAAAATTGTCTGCTTATGTAAATGGGTCCCAGTTGTTCATATTGCAACACAAGAACTGATCATCTAGAATTCTAGATCAAGACGCTCATCCCACTCACTATTTAAAAGGGGAGAGTGGCTTCAGGGGGCACAAAGTCTTTGAAATCAATGTATGAGTTTCAGTAGAACTGGCAGCAGGTAGTATTTGGCAATAACGTTTCCTAAAAACTTTTCGTTTTTATCTTGATTTTCTGGTGTACAAACTTACATATTTTTGCCTGTATTCTGCATATTGTTAGTGTAAATCTCAACATATCTTCTGTTTGTGTACGGCATCTAATGCCCCAAACCAATTGATCATTGTTTATCCTTTGTTCATTGTCCTTCTCCTGCAGCCTTTTTAGGTATCACTTCTACCCATGATTCTTCTAGATCCTCGGTCCATTGTGTGCCTAGATTAAGGCGGGTACTGTCAAAGAGTAAGTCCTAGAAACAACGGAGTACAGGTGATTATATTAAGTTCCACTGTAAAGGGGGATCTTATAGCTGAAGACCTTCTTCTATTTCAGTCCTCACGGTGATTTCCAGGTTTTTATCTTTTTGTTTCCTGGGTGTGGGTCTCTTCCCCTAGCTTCTATCTCTGATTATGCTTGTGGATCTCCTATTATATGCCTGACTTCAAATGTACTGGCGGCGGACTGAGCCGGGGGGCAATTGCCCCCCGGCCTCTCTGATGCCACCACGAACGGCCCCTTGACCCTCGCTGCCACCTGCACCCGGCCACCCGCCGCATCCGATGCGGCTCTGTGATCGGTGCGGCCGCTGCCCGTCAAGGAGGTGCTCGGGAGGCCCCAGCAGGGGGCCCTCTAACATGCCGCGTCTACCTGGTACAGCCGTACAGTAGAAAGGCATCATGGCACACTCACAAACCAGCATGAGAATTGGTTTATTTTATGTCCCCGGGGACATAATTTGTCAGAGGACGGTCTCCTGAATCCAGGGACTCTGCCCAGAAATAGGGGATGAATGTAGGGCTGCAACAACTAATCGACTAAGTCGATAATAATCACGCCTCACGCGCACGGCCCACATCCACTATCGACACAGGGGAGAAGAAGTAAGGAGGAGCAAGTGTGAGGGGATGACAGCCGCCAACAGACAGGCCTGATCTCAGAAGCAAGTTGCTGGAAGACTGCTCAGGTAAGCCTGCACTTCCCCACACATGGTGCACTATAATGTATTGTTGGGATGATGGGATTTGTATTCCTCTATAGCTGACGGTATATTGCGCTGTATATTATACCATCAGCTATAGAGGACTACAAATCTCAGCAATATATTATACACTGTACGTATAATGTATTGCTGGGATTTGTTGTACTCCTATATAGCTGGTGGTATTCTGCATTGCGCTGTATAGAGGACTACAAACCCAGCAATAATACATTATACAGCGCAATGTGGAATCACCAGCTATAATGTACTATTGCTGGCACTATTGCTAGTCCTCTATAGCTGGTGGCATTCTGCATTGTGCTGTATAATGTATTATTGCTGGGAAGGAAATTATAGTCCTCTATAGCTGATGGTATTCTGCATTGTTGTGTAATGTATTGCTGGGTATTGTAGTTCTCTATAGCCAATGCCATTCTGCAATGCTGTACAATGTATTTCTGAGTTAGTGGCAGAACTACCAGGGTCGCAGCAGTCATGCACACGCACAGCCCTGACGAGGCATCCCTCCTCTACCAGTGTGCTTTACATTTCCTAAACCGATAAATACACTCACACTACTGTTACATGGATGGCAAAAGTGGCAGACAGGGGCGGGGAGAAGGCGGGGGAAGAGGCAGAGCGGGAGGGGGGCCAAGTTGCTGCACCATGGGCCTCTGGGTTGTACTTGCCCCCTGCCAGTCAGCCCCTGCTGCTAAGAATCCTAAATTTCCCAATCTACAACCAACCCTTCCCAGCTAGTCATTAGAACAGGATTGACTGCACTTGTATTAAACATTGTAGGCTAAGCTTGTTTATCCATGACAGATGAACATTTGTGTTTGCATGAAAGCAGTAGCTGCTACTATTTTAACTTTAATTCTGCTTCAGGGTATTGTTTAGTCATCCAGTCAGCTATCACGGTAACATTTAAATACAGCAGGTTAGGGGTAGGAAACTGCTTTAGCATTACGGCAATTTATTTTTCACTTTACATGAGCAGGAAACCAGCAATTATGACATTTTACAAGCTGGAGAGACGTGAAAGGAGGAAACATAGTTCTCTAAAGCTCAGATTTATTTACAGCAGTTTCTTTCTGTAGCAGGTTTTATCCACATTAATAGATCTTCGTTTGATGACCAGCCACCTGCTCCATTAGGCAAACGCACCATGTCAATGGGAAAGTGCATTCACCTTCTCTGGCCTTGAACATAATAATGCATGTGTCACGGAATATTTCTTTGTGGCTAGTCCATAGAGGAAAACTTGGCCTGACTGCTACATTTAAATATGATATTAACAGAATGCTACACACAACAGATACATAAATCATTTCACAAAAAAAGGTGTACAAAATTCTATAACTCCGGAAGATCATCAGGAAAAAATGGAAACAGGCTAAAGGGTTCTTTAGGACCTCTTACACAGAAGAGGCCAAAAAGCAATAGATAGACATTTGGGCTGGCAGATGCTCTTCTCATGTCCTTGGAGGTGGCACCAAACAAGCTCTGAAGTCATCTGGTTGCAGCAGTAGGGTGAGAAGTATTTTCATCACTCTGGCTTTCATGGGACCAAATGTCCAATAGTGAAATCCTCCACAACTAGAAGCTAAAGTGCAACTGGCAGGAGATACTGGTGTAATAACTGCAGTGTTTATATGAATGAGTAGAAAGAATAAAGTCCAGGTCTCTTTTTCAAGTTCCAGTTCTCAAGGACTTTTTTGGAGCAGACAGAAATGGTCATACATGTATGGTTTAATATGGCTTTCTCCAGTCAGGGTCAGTAGCATATAGACTGCCTTTGAATGGAAATATTCATACATGTAGGTACTCTCCAGTGCTGTTTGGATCATTTCTTCCCCATTTTGCTAAATGTGTAGGTCATCTCCCTGCTCTATCCTTCTGCCCTTGGCTTTTATTGCTGCTCATCCCTATCCCTGTCTGAGTGCTGCTGTGCAGGGGATGGCAGGTGTTTGATGAAAAAACAGATTTAAGTATTAATACTAGTTGCATTTAAAATACAATGCATTTTTCTTAAAATAAATACTTTACTGCATTCCTTCTTTTTTTTCAATATCTTCCTAGAGTTGTTTTAAAAAGTAACTAGTCGGCTGTAATTACCTTTCCTTCACCAATACGATGCCCACAAACTCTGTCATTGGTGCTGACTTTTTTGCCCTTTGTTCTTTCAGGTTTGGCCTTCCCCGGGACGATTGGTTCTCAGCTTCTTTTGTGTCTTGCAGGTGATTGCCACAGATTGTGTGGCAATCCCACGGTGGAAATTGGTGATATGATCACCTAGAACTCTCAGCCACAGGGACTGAGAGGTTTCAGGAAGCAAGGGTTTTTCTGGATTCTGCTAGGGATCCGGGAGCTGGGAGATTTCAAAGAGGGTTGGGAGGGATGAGATCTCCATTCTTGGGTGCATGTTTTGGTAGTGGCCAGTACTTGATGATTGCACAGCTATGCAAAGCCCTTAAGGAAAGGATGCTGGCTAGGATCACCGTATGTGCTAATATCCCGAAATATCACTATATATATGATCTGTCTGACAGCTGCAATTACTGTGTCTGCATCAGATGTTCACAGGAGTGAATGCAATGCCATGTCTTTTAGTGCTTTTAGCCATCACAAACCTGTGAAATATTTACACAACAACAATTTACATAAAGTAAGTATTTTTTCCTGCGTGTGTGTCGCAATTTAGCATTGAAAGCGAAATAAAGCTCCCTTAAAGTAAAATTAAAACATTCACCTTGAGCTTTACTATTCTGTTACATTACATAAAAATCACACTCATGTAAAATCCTTACAAGAAGTGGACCCTTTGTTGGCATATATATCTTGTGGTAAGCAAATTAGTTAAAAACCTTTTTTTTCCTAATTTTTCACTCTTTCTTCCTAATTATAACCTAGGAAAGGAAAATATATGTATCCAAATCTGCAACCAAATCAAAGCCTTGTGTGACATGTAAGGGTAGACTAGAAAAGCTAGAAGGCATAGGGTGTGGAACTTAGACTTTTCCAAAACTCGAAATGCCCTCAAGGGGATATAGGGTGGATATAGGCCTCATTCACAGGGGTTTTTAGTGACCACATGTGGCATGAATCTGCTGACAAGTGGTTACGGACACCTGCTGTTCGTATATATATCTGCACATCCAGCGGTTTGTCCCCGTTCAGACCTAGGCATTTTATAGCTCAAATCGTGGAGCTACAAAATCCTCAACACAAGGTAGTACATTGTTTTCTATGGCCCTTGATATCACCTGAACCTGCATAAAAATGCCTGTCACTGGAAAAAGTACATGAGCTACTTTTCTGCAAAATTCTGTACATTTAGCCCAATAGACTTCATTGGAATCGCCTGAAAACAAACGGCACAAGCTTTTTTGCACATTTTTGCTTGGGTTTGTCGGCTTACATTAATGTCTCACAATCTGCCAGCTGAAAAGTGCAAAAAAACTGCAAAAACACTAGAAAAGAACTCGCAATAATAAGTGCATAAATGCTGTCTTCTAGGTGTGAATGGAATTACCTGTGTCTAGGAAGAGATGACTAGCTGTTTGCCTGGAGTTCAGCTTTAATCACCTCTACACAGTGTTCAGTGCCACTAAACCTAGGAGTTAAATCTTAAAAATGGGACTAATTATAGAATGCAATTTACACTTTTTTTTCTTTAACAATGACAAATTAGGAAAAAAAAAGTATTTAAAGCGACACTAAACTCAGGAGTTAAATCCTAAAAATGCATTCAAGCACTTAACTTAAAAAATTAATCTTAATTGTGTATCACTCGGTTGTAGATCCCCAAATGATCTCTGAATTGATGCTGACACTGTGCCCTCAACCTGCCAGTGCAATGTGGCCAGGTCCTCGTTGTCACAGCCTCTGCCTATTTTGCACATTTGAATTCTTTGGATAGTGTACTATGTACCTCCACCTCACACACTCCTAGAGCTTAAAAGAGAACTATGGGGTAACCTTTTTATCCCATAGTTCTCTTTAGGATCACGGGACGACATATGCTAACCTCCTCCCGTGACCCAAAGCTCAGCTGCTCGCAGGCTATTACCCTGCAATATACTGAGAGTGCCTCAGCCAGGACGGATCCCGACAATACTGTCAAGATCCACCCAGCTGCGTGAGTGACACCTGGCTCTGCCTATTTAGAGGCAGAGCCAGCTGTGACTGCCCCCTCCCCTGTCCGTTCCTCCACTCAGTGCTGGAGGACCAGAGAAGGGAGGGGGGGGGGGGGGAATCCCTGCAGGGAGGCGATGACTGATGGTCACTACTCACTGCAGGAAGATGATTGGGAAGTGAGTGAGCGATGGTATGTGTTCCCTTACTTCCCGATCAAAAGAGCCGACCTGTAACAGCTTCTTTATCACAGCTTGGCTCTATCTATGAGGATGAGTGGAAATCATTCACCTCATGGTTCTCCTTTAACTCCTATCAGTGTAGGGTGACATTTTGCACTACTCCAATAGTTGTTGGTCGTGTGTACTGATGTAAATTTGTTGGCCAACTGACTAAGGGAAGGAAGCAGGAGGCACAAAACAGTGTGAGATATAACTCCGGTCCTACTCTTCCCTGTGTGTACAGTTGCATGTGGCACAGCCCTGGGTACCAGAGGGGACGTTGTGAGGACACATAAGATAAAGAGACAGTAACCTCCTATTGTCCATCTTCCAACCCAAAGGGTATAACAAATTGGATCCATAAACATTCTTTGGAGATATCTATGGTTTAATATATAACAGGCTTGATAAATTAACACTTTTCTTTAAACAGAACCAAAACAGTAACTGTATGTGACAAGGCCAGAGTTAAATTAGAAATAAACATAACTATAATTAAGATTTTATTCAGGTAGCTGCAGTATATATTTAGTTGGCCTGTATGTTATTTTAAATCTATTTCTGCATCTTAATAAATAGGGCGTTTTTTTATGAGCCTGATTCTCTGTCTTTTTTATTTTCACCAGCCATTTGCAGTGCGCAGCCTGAGAGAGGCACACACTGCCATATGCTCCTTCTTTCGGAAAGCAGGGAGAATGTAATTAGGCACAGAACGTGCCTATGAATGTAAGCAGCTGCTTTCATTTCATGTACCATAGCACATATTTACATAATTGGGATATGTTTTTCTAATTATCATTGAACCACAGCTGGAATCAAGGACTTGCACGGTAATAAAAAAGATGTGAGGGTGCTATATAGACCTTTCATGCCTTGTGATGACCATTGGTCATATTCTCTCCAAACTTTGCCAGCACCTGTGATAGGAAACGTGCTGCAATGAGATTTTAGCAGCAGATCTGGACACAGATGTTCCCCTAATTGATTGATAGGGAAGCTCTGCCATTCCATCCGTCTTCTGAGTCACAGGTAAAGCGCATTTATAATACATACACTAGCACAAATATCAACCAAGGCATTGCCTAGAGCAACCAATCACGTACTGGTTGCCACTTTGCAGATACAGGTAGAGGGTAGATGATGAAGGTAATTGTATTTTTTCTCTTTAATGTACAATATATTTTTCCTAAGCTGGCCTCACACTGGTAGATTTATACAAAAAATATCATCAGAACATTCAATAATGCTATCAGAGGCTTGACGAATGTCGTTTGAAGTTTCATCTGATTTTAACATTCGATTTTGGTATGGATAGACTTTCCAGAATGAAAACCACATTCACTGTTCAAATTTTGTTTGTTTGAGAAATCTTTTCCATCCTTTGGTTTCTTTAAATCACCACGGTTGAAAATGATCGTCAATTTGACTCCATTATCTATTGGAAATTCAAATTAAATTCTAACCGTGTATATCCAGCTGTGCATACCCAGCTTTTGGACTATCAAAGTGTACATCCATTTGCTCATCCACTTTAATAGATAGTGTAGAGGAAATGTATCCATTCTTTCTACTATATTACAACTATTACAAGGTTTAATCTTGGATCTTGCCGGATGGTACCCATCCATTTTCTTTGCTAGGCCCCTTTCATTTTGCTAGATGGTACCGATCCATTTTCTTTGCTAGGTCCTTTTCATTCTTTCTTGCACCATTTCCAGTAGGGATGCACCGATACCTATACTAGTATCGGTATCTGTGCCGATACCAAGTATTTGGGCAAAGTACTTGTACTCACCCAAATGCTCTGACACTTACCCCCGATACCGGAACTTCCGGTCAGAGGGAGATTTCCTCTGAGCAGCAGTGCAGCGAGGGAACATGGAGCTAGCTTCCCGGTCCAATCAGGAAGCCAGGTGGCAGGTAATGACTCGCCTCCCGGCTTCCTGATTGGACCGGGAAGCCAGCTCCATGCTGTTTGGCCGACTCCATGCTGATTGGACAGGAAGCCAGTTCCATGCTGTTTGGCCGGCTTGATGCTGAGTGACTGGAAAGCCGGCTTCCTGGACAATCAGCATCGAGCCAGCCAAACAGCATTGAGCTGGCTTCCCAGGCAATTAAAAAGCAGGGGTGCGGGTAATGACATCCATGCTAGCGGAAGCACCGGTATCGGTACATGGTATCAGCGAGTACCAAAAGAAAAATATCAGTACTCGATACTGAAAAAAACGGTATCGAGCATCCCTAATTTCCAGCATACCTAATGTTTTTACATATTACATGACAGCACGAGCGAATATAGAGACTTTCTCTCATTATTAACCCCTTCATGACTGAGGCCTTTTTTTCATTTTTTGCACCCATGTTATATTCCACATTTTAGGCCTAAAGATTACTTAAAACCCCAAACATTATATATTTTCTGAAAGCCAAGACCCTATAGGATAAAATTGTTGCAGTTGCAAATTTGTATGTTGCACGATATTAGCGCAACGCCTTATCAAACCCCAAAATTTTGTGAAAAATGTACTTAAATGCCCCAAAGCACAATAAAATACTATTTTTTTAATAAAATATAAAAGATGAGGTTACAACGAGTAAATCGATACCCAACATGCCCAGGTTAAAAAGTGTGTGCGTCCGTAAAACGGCGGCAAACTTCAGTACCTCAAAAAGTCCATAGACGACGCTTTAAAAGCCCCCACAGGTCATCAATTTAGAGATACCCCAAAATACTGGCCCTAGAATTATTGACCTCACTCCGGGGTGCGCGACAGGGGTGTGCGGGCGCCTGCTCGCAGGGGCGGGAGACTTTAAAAATGTTTTTATTTTTTAAATGATTTTTAGATTTCTTTTATTTAATTTTAAAAACTGTTATTTTTTTCTTTGATTGCTATCACATAGGGGGGCTTACAAGCCCCCCATCTAATAGCAGATGGTGGTGACAGGTACTCTTTAAGATGATGCTGGGGGTCCAAAAGACCCCTAGTGTCACCTTTACACTCCAAATAAGCTATTGAAGTGCTCGCAGATCGCACTTTAATAGCTTACAGCTGGGCTTCAGAAGCCCAGCACTGACAGCTATGGGACCGGACGTGATGCAATCTGCATCGCTCCCGGTCCCATAGAACGGGGATGGGATCGATGAACGGAGGTTGGGGGTGTCGGGCCGGGGGGGGGCCCCTTTGCCAGGCCATAGAAGCGATCTGGCGACAGCTGAGTCCCCAGAATCACTTCGATTGTAAAGCCGACAGTCGGCTCTACAAGTTTAAACAGTCGGTTTAAACAGCCCCAATGCTAGCGACGTACACTGTACGGCGTCAGTCGTGAAGGGGTTAAACCAGAGGCCAAACCCAGCCTTTTACCTTCAGCGTTTAGGTTGTTATTTATGTGTCTCTAATTGGAATCTTGCTTTAATAATTTCCTTTTCTGCAGTCAACAACCACTGCAGCTCCAATGAGTAGGCTTCATCAACTTTCATAAAACTCATAAATGATTCAGAGCACTGGTCTATACTGGAGGATAATACATTGTTTGTGCCACACATGGGAAACAGTCAGGGTACCTGATACACTCATTTATTTGCAGCTGGTGCAGATAATTGTTGGCCACAATACCCACAATGCACACTGAAAGCACACTGAAAGCATAACAATACCATCATACTGTAGGAACAATGATGTCATTGCAGTACAAGAGATATGGAGAAGGAAAAATGCTGAAATCGCCCATTCCAGCTAACCCGATGTTGTCTTTTACATTTCATACCACAGGGAATGTGAATTGTGGAAAGAGTGTCCTTTATTTATTTCTTCACAGAGCTGTGATATCTGTTTTAATCAATTGTTACAAACTACACACAAGTTTGTGGCATCATCTACTACTATCATTATTATTATTATTGGTCAAATAACCCCCAACAACTAAAATTCGATAATAACTATTTGTTAATGAATGGCACGACACTGGTCTTGGATTTTTAGTGACCTCAGCAGCCATTGTATTATTTAGTACCAAAGCCAAAATAACAATTGTAACAAATTAACTGACCGCGGGAGTTAAGGTCCTTGATGTGATATCCATCACCAAAATATACAGAGAATCTTCCCACACAGCCCCCAGCCACACAGCACCGCCTCGGGGACTTGTAATCTAACATCAGATACCAATTTAACTAATGATGGACCTGTTAAGACAGGGATGACATACCAAAGACAACTCCCCACTGTCACTTAAACTATGGAGAAGGAAAAATGCTGAAATCGCCCATTCCAGCTAACCCGATGTTGTCTTTTACATTTCATACCACAGGGAATGTGAATTGTGGAAAGAGTGTCCTTTATTTATTTCTTCACAGAGCTGTGATATCTGTTTTAATCAATTGTTACAAACTACACACAAGTTTGTGGCATCTTCTACTACTACCATTATTATTATTATTGGTCAAATAACCCCCAACAACTAAAATTCGATAATAACTATTTGTTAATGAATGGCACGACACTGGTCTTGGATTTTTAGTGACCTCAGCAGCCATTGTATTATTTAGTACCAAAGCCAAAATAACAATTGTAACAAATTAACTGACCGCGGGAGTTAAGGTCCTTGATGTGATATCCATCACCAAAATATACAGAGAATCTTCCCACACAGCCCCCAGCCACACAGCACCGCCTCGGGGACTTGTAATCTAACATCAGATACCAATTTAACTAATGATGGACCTGTTAAGACAGGGATGACATACCAAAGACAACTCCCCACTGTCACTTAAACCTCAAGAAAATATGTTGCATCTCAAGGACTCTAATACCCTGCCCGGCTGCAGTGACAAGACAACATAAGAAAACAGATAGAAAAAGGACAAAGTAAAGAAGAAAGTAGAAAAACGAGAGAAGAGCACAAACGCAACCAAACAAATATGACAAACGGGGGGAGGGCGGGAAGCTGTTTCCACGCTCCTGAACCCCACCGAGACTGGAAACTTTCCTTCCCAGGGAGCCACCTATCCTCCTCCCCTCAGCACCCTGACCAAGTAAGCAATACTACCCAAACCCCCCTGAGATAATAATTTAACCCCCTCTAAATCCTGTTAGCCTATCCAAGACCCTGTCATGTTGGCCCTACACAGACGCCTCCGTCTGCTGCTCCAGGCCTGACTTTATAATCACAATACAATTCAAGACAAGATGGCAATTCAAGCCCTGCCCGTGAGGGCTTACAATCTAAAAGGGAGGGGCAAGTGATACATGAGGAGGTAGCTGTGCGGGGATGAATTGTTTGAGAACGTGATGGTTGAGTGGTTAGTTTGAGGTGGGATAGGCTTCCCTGAAGAGATGAGTCATATGGATCGCCTAAAGGCAGTCAGAGTGGGAAATAGTCGGACAGGTTGGGGTAAAGAGTTCCAGAGAGACTTTGAGACAAGGTTTGAGATATAGCCCGGGGCAGAGTTGTTGATTGCTTTGTAATATTTTGAATTTGATCTACTAGGGGAAGTATCAGTGTATTGGAGAAAGTACACATCAACATTGTTGGGCCAAATTATGGCACATATTAGGAGATCAGAACAGTAAAGGCAAATGTCCTGATTCCGGCATGAATTGTACAAAGGCATAATAAAAAACATCATATTGAATAGAGGTCTGAATCTACAGAAAGACAACATAGGACCATACACAAGGGGGCCATTTGTTTCATTATTTTATCAGATTTGTGTATTATTTTGAGCCTGCAGCGATATATTAGTAAGAAAATAGGAATAATATGCAACAAGGTTGACATGTTTATAATTTAGTTTAAATAGAAGAATGTAGGCTCAAAAATAAGTGACCTACTGGGATTTTTTTATTTCTATATTGTTGCTATAGTTATTATTACTCATTTTAGGATAGTTGGTGGAGCCATGTAAATCGATCCCTTTTGCTCTAATGAGCAGCTGTGTAGATAAAGCCTAATATTAGAGAGCTATTTATTTTGGAATAATGGCTCCAAACTAATAGGCTGTATCTGTACTATACAAAAAAATGGTGACTGTGTTTATTTACCATATTACTTTTTTGTGAATGCGTAAAACTGGGTAATTTTTACCCCCTACTCATTTATGTAGGTCAACGTGTCCTCCTTTTGGCACCTTCTATTGTCAGATGTTTGTCATGCACTTGGACCAAAAAAACAAAACAGTATTGCTTCTAATAGTATGGGAGTCAGTTGGCCTATAACATCTTTCACAAAACTGCTTTTCTCAATACATACTGTACTTTATGCGGGTTATTCATGTAGGAGCCGAAGGATCCAGCTGTAGCTTTGCCTGCCTCTGCCCTTTGGTTCAGTTGAACTGAAGGGCTGCTCATACGGGATATTCACTATAGCCTGTACAGCAGCTGAAGGCGGCCGAGTGGCTCAGCCGAGCCAAAGGAATATGCTTGGGCTCGATTGAGCTGAAGGGACACCCGAAGCGTGGCAAACAGCCTTCCACCCCGCAAATGACAGTTGGGAGGAGCCAGCCGGGATCTTATGGCCGGCTCCGCCCAGTTGTTATTCATTGGCCGGGACCTGCTAGAAGATTCTGGCAGGTGTTGGCCCATAGGAAACAGTTGAGCGGAGCTAGCTGTCGCCGCTAGCTCTGCCCAATTGTTTTTCTGTTTTTATTATTATTTTTTAAATATGTGTTTAGATATTTTTTCAGTTTACTATTTATTTACATTTAAAAAATATTTTTTCAACCTTTTGTTTCCCACTCTTTTCACTGATTTTCATTGATTTGCTATTCTGCTCGGTACCACGGAGGTACCGAGCAGAATAGCCGAGCTGAATGCCGCTCGGCAGAGCATGTTCGGCCGACCAAAGTGCAGCCGATGTAAGGCTGATTTCAGCCAATCAGCCGCACAAGCCAGAAGTGAACAGCCAAACATAGTTTGGCTCACTTCACTTTGGCTGGGTTATTCACTCGGCTGCCTTTGTCAGCTTTGTGAATAACCCCCATGTTTTAACATGTCCCTGTAACCTAAAAATATGCAGGGAGGATACGGACATTTACACGTTTCGAGATCATGAAATATTAGACTAAGCACCAAAGAACACACTATTTTGAGTGTGTTCTAACTTTCTAACTTGATGTGTTAGAAAATGTGCACTTTCTAACACGTCATCATCAGGACTTTAATCTGTTAAGAGCCACCATAATTGAGGACATGTTAGAATCCAAACATTATAAATATCAAATTTACAGTTATGTTAGTGTGAAACATACCGGATCTACAGACTATATACCCTGTTCCCATATGGGTTATATGAGGTTATCGAATCTTTGTACTACAAGATATTATTCAGGAGTTTAGCCTCACATTTTCTTACTCCATTATATTTGCAGTATGTTAATTTTACACACTAAGGTTTATAGCTCATCCATTCAAAATTGCCATGTTCACCAATATTTCACTCCACACTCTTCATATTCTTCAGTCATCTTTATTCTGTTCTGCTGGTTTAGTACTCCTTATGTGTTATGGAATCATGTCTTTAGTCTTGACCACATTTCATCAGAGCCCCATTCATCACTCCTGATTTATTCATTTATTATCCTGTTCATTAATTAACACATTTATTAATCAAGTCTTACACACATATTCAATTCTTATATTTCTTATAAAACATACTTTAAATGTGCTGCCACTGTTTCTCCATTTAGATTAATATTCCCCATAACACATAATTTTGTTCCATATGGCTTCCGTGAATCCTTCCTTATTCCCCCAAATTTCTCTACATATCTCCAGCCCCCGCTTCTCAGTGCTGTCATATATGAATATACAGTATGTGTGCATTCCCATAATGCATGTATATATGTACTCTACATTATTTTATCTTCCCTATAGAATTCCCATCGCCAAACACTTTTGTTATGTTAAGCTGTTCATACACTAATTAAATTTTGTTAATTTATTTTGACAGCGACAAAAGCCAGCAGGGAAGATGCAGCATGCAGGCTGCATAGCGTGGATGGGGGGAAGCGAGCATTCTGTTGCTTGTTCAGCTCTTCCCATAACAACCTCTCCCCTTCAAATCAGAGTCTTCCTTTCAAATCAGAGTTCTCAGTCATCTTGGTCCTGGCATCACATCTGGGCAGAATGGCAGGGGGTGTGAGGAGGAGCTGGGCTAGACTGAGGCGAACTTCTGTACTTTTTTGTGAATGGATTCCACCCTCCCTGGATTAGTGCTGCTGATTTCCATGGTGCTGGTGACCAGCCTGCCTGCATCATGGAAAACAATATTGCTGTGGGAAAATTTCGAGGCACCCCTAAAGAAACCAGAAGGCACCCTGGTTAAGAAATGCTGATTTAGTCCATTTAAATAATTGTAGGTGTTAATTAATGGTCATGTTGCAATTACCTTAGTCATCAATTAATGTTTAATGTTTATAATTTGGGGAGTATCTTCATATGTATGCATATTTATGGAATTTTACATCATTATGATTACATTTTATATTTGTTTTTTGTAGCCCTCCTAAAAGGGGAGTGTTTTGGCCCCCAAAACGCATTGGTAAATTTCACCAATTTATCAACAATTAAAATGATTTAGGACTTTTTCTTCCACTATTTTTTGGACTTCTATGGTTTGAGTTGCCATCTGATACCCATTGTAGGAATTCTTGCTGTGTAAGAGTTGCCTTGCCAGACCTATTGAGTTTGCTTGAAGATTTTCCTTTACTCGACTTCACAAACAAGTTTTTACATTTCAGTACCTCTTAGAGATGTTTTTCTAGAGTCCATTTCCCTGTCAATCTGTTCTTACCTCCTAACAGCATGTTTCTTGTTAACACATGAGCACTCTACCAGTCTAAGTTCTGTTGTACAGGGACTGCAAAAAAACTAATAGCAGGTCAAATTCAGGTACTACTCTGCTTGCATTTAAAAAAAAATAATGATGTATAAATATATATATAAATGCATGAATGTATGTCTTTAATAGCTGCCTGCAGTTCAGCTCTATCCTTATCAGTACTGGCAAGAAAAACAAAGCAGTCTTATCTTTAAAATGTTAAAGGGAAACCTGTATTGAGTGAATATGGAAGCTGCCACTGGTGAGCTCATTATGAATATGATAGTTTTCTGTCTGCCATGCAAACCCGGAGGTTTGAATACTTTCTAAGTCACTTAAATAGAATGCTTGTTCAGAGGCTAAGAAAGAGTCCATAGACAGTCAGACAATTAGGGGTCTATTCACTAAGCTGCAAAAGGCAGCCAAATGAATAACCAAGCCGAAGTGAAGTGAGCCGAAGCCTGTTCAGCTATTCACTGCAGCCCTGTACGGCTATTTTTAGGCAAACATCAGCTGCATTCAACTCACTTCACCTCCCTTCGGTTTGGCAGTCTTAGCACGTTCGGCCAAACCGAAGGAAATAATCTGTACGTCTCAGCCGATGCAACATCTGGATCTGCTGAGGCGAACGTCGATAAATGCAAGGTAATGCACTTTGGAGTAAAAATAGGCAAATACACTTATGGGTGTGCCACAAGGGAAGTCGGAAACGGAGAAGGATTTGGGGGTCATTATAGACTGCAGATTGAAGAACAGCTTGCAGTGCCAGGCTGCTGTAAACAAAGCAAGCAGAGTCCTGTCTTGCATTAAGAAGGGAATGCATTGCAGGGACAAGTCTGTAATTTTGCCACT
This sequence comes from Nanorana parkeri, assembly GCF_000935625.1. Taxonomy (NCBI): domain Eukaryota; kingdom Metazoa; phylum Chordata; class Amphibia; order Anura; family Dicroglossidae; genus Nanorana; species Nanorana parkeri. Next base: position 367,320 of record NW_017306460.1, read on the forward strand.
TTACAAATCACTGGTTCGGCCACATCTGGAGTATGCGGTCCAGTTTTGGTCACCGATACTCAGAAAAGATGTCCTTGAGCTGGAAAAAGTCCAGCGGAGGGCAACCAAACTCATTAAGGGGTTCGAAGACCTGAACTATGAAACAAGGTTGTTAAAATTAAATATGTTCTCTTTGGAAGTTAGGAGATTAAGGGGGGGCATGATTTTCTTGTATAAACTGTTCAACTGCGACAGTAACATTATTAACAAACTGTTTATGGTTAAGAGATAATATTGGCAGGCGTGTGTTGCAAATAGCATGTAGAGGAGCTGGAGGTTTCACACCCCAGGTTATGGATACAAAGGAACAGATTGTTTCCGCAGTGGGCTGTGCAAGGACCCAGTGGGGAGAGAAAAGGGGGCTTTTTAGAAACCAGTCCAGACCTCGTATATAAAAGTCTTAGAAAAACATTTATTCACTAAATTGTTGTATACATAGTTTAGAACCAAGAAATAAAGTACAAAATCATGTCATCAATAAAAATATATATCATTAATAAAAATACATATTGAATATGCAGGTTCACCGTTAGGTGACAAAACACATGAGCACTCTACCAGTCTAAGTTCTGTTGTACAGGGACTGCAAAAAAACTAATAGCAGGTCAAATTCAGGTACTACTCTGCTTGCATTTAAAAAAAAATAATGATGTATAAATATATATATAAATGCATGAATGTATGTCTTTAATAGCTGCCTGCAGTTCAGCTCTATCCTTATCAGTACTGGCAAGAAAAACAAAGCAGTCTTATCTTTAAAATGTTAAAGGGAAACCTGTATTGAGTGAATATGGAAGCTGCCACTGGTGAGCTCATTATGAATATGATAGTTTCTGTCTGCCATGCAAACCCGGAGGTTTGAATACTTTCTAAGTCACTTAAATAGAATGCTTGTTCTAAGGCTAAGAAAGAGTCCATAGACAGTCAGACAATTAGGGGTCTATTCACTAAGCTGCAAAAGGCAGCCAAATGAATAACCAAGCCGAAGTGAAGTGAGCCGAAGCCTGTTCAGCTATTCACTGCAGCCCTGTACGGCTATTTTTAGGCAAACATCAGCTGCATTCAACTCACTTCACCTCCCTTCGGTTTGGCAGTCTTAGCACGTTCGGCCAAACCGAAGGAAATAATCTGTTCGTCTCAGCCGATGCAACAAAGGGATACAAACAGTAACTTCACACGCATGTATCCCTGGAATCAGCGATGACTGATTCCAGGGATACAAACAGTAACTTCACACGCGACAAGAGATCTGGTCTATATATGTCCCCTTAATAGAACTTCATGACCCCTAAGTGTACCTCACCGGCTGCCCGTGATCCCTGAGGAGTATAGCGTGTTGTTCTCCGACGCGATCCCTCCATCTATTGTTGTTCGTGGCGGTTTACCTTCGACAGAATCAACCTCCTATATGATTTCGTTGCAGCTGCTTCATGTCATCTAGTTTTTGTTGCTCTGATTATACATCTGGCGAGGACATACATGAATACAGTTCTCCCGGAGATCTGCCTCCTTTCCCCTGAAGAAGCCCCTTCTGGGGGCGAAACATGTAGAGACCTATAGGAGCGTTTACATCATCTGAAAATAAGTTACCGCATATCTCGTAACCGCACGGTACTGTCACCTAACGGATAACATTATTAACAAACTGTTTATGGTTAAGAGATAATATTGGCAGGCGTGTGTTGCAAATAGCATGTAGAGGAGCTGGAGGTTTCACACCCCAGGTTATGGATACAAAGGAACAGATTGTTTCCGCAGTGGGCTGTGCAAGGACCCAGTGGGGAGAGAAAAGGGGGCTTTTTAGAAACCAGTCCAGACCTCGTATATAAAAGTCTTAGAAAAACATTTATTCACTAAATTGTTGTAATGTTTATGGTTAGCTCCATAAGAAAGACCAGAGGGCACCACCACAAATTGGTAGAAAAAAAATTTCTACACGCGGGGCGCAAGGTGTTTTTCACAGTTAGAGCGGTTAGGATCTGGAACTCTCTGCCGCAGGAAGTGATTTCAGCTTAGAGTGTGGAATCATTCAAGAAACTCTTGGACGAGTTCCTGGGAGACCGTAACATAAAGGGGTACGAGTACTCTTAAGAGCAAAATCACACACTTGATCATACACATGCATACATCTGATCAAACATAAATGCACACACGCAATAGGTTGGACTTGATGGACTTGTGTCTTTATTCAACCTCAAATACTATGAAACTATGAACGTTTGGCAGTTCCTTTTCTGCTGTTCACCCCATTCTCAAAGGGGCCAAACAGCAGAGAGTGAATAGCCGAATGCAGCCAAGCAGCATTCGCCTCGGTCATTATGTTTGCTACCTCAGAGGTAACAAACAATATGAAAAATGTCAGTGTAAAAAAATTAATTCATGGGGTTCCCCCATGTATTTGTAGGGGGATTTGAATTTGTAGAGGCACCCCAAAGCCCCAAAAAAGGAAAAAATAAAACGTGGGGTCCCCCAAACTTCTAAACCAGACCCTTAATGCGAGCACCGCACGTGAGGAACTCTCGCCGCATAATGAAGCATCTGACGGAAGCCCACAAAATAAAAACAATTAGCCAGAGCTAGCAGTAACATCACAGCTAGCTCCACCCAACTGTTTACTATTGTCCAGGACCTCCACCCAGTTGTTGTTGTTTAATGACAGATCAGCATCCCCAGATCATGGGACAGCTGACTCCACCCAGCTGTCATTTGCGTGGAGAAAAGCCGGCCCTTTGGCTGACCGTTCTCTCTGCTTCGCTGTCACCTCAGCTCAGCCGAGCCGAAAAATATGCGTTTGGCTGGGCTGAGCCACTCGGCTGCCGTAGGGGCTATTGTGAATAGCCCCTACAGCAGCCCTTCAGTTCGACTGAACAGAAGGGCAGAGGCGGCCAAAGCTAGCCGGAGGATCAGCCGAAGCTATGGCTGGATCCTTCGGCTCATGAGTGAATAACCCTCTAAGTGTTTTTCAGCTTCTGTCTAGAGCTCTTCTAAATCAAAACCTTTAGCAGCTTATTAAAGCACATAATAATGTAACATCTCTCTTCTCTAAGTTTATGAAATAAGAAAAGCTATAGTAACCACTGCTAATGGTCAGACAATTGTCTGCTCTTAATCACTTCAGCATTACGTAAGCCAATACCTGGTGTTCATAAACCGGAGTCTGAACTTCTTTTTAGAATTTTATTTATGTTACCTATGTTATACAGTATTTGTCTTTCAAAATGCCGGATAAACTGACAAACATAAAATCTTCATTCCAAAAGCACCTACAGATAAAAGTTATATACATGAATACTTAAAAGTGTACATTAAAGTGTACTTAATTAAAATGCAGATTTTTTGCATGGAAAAAGTAAGTACACCATTACATTTACCACCTCTTATAATCCATAAAATTAGAATCAGATGTTCCAGATTATGTGCCACTGATTAGAAAACTCTCAACAAGTACACAAGTGTAACCTGTCTTTTTAAAACCTGCTACGATATTTAGGGTCTGGTGTCCATTTTGCTATTGACTTGTATGGTTTCATCACATCAAGATCAGAATAGCTCTCTAAGGCCCTCAGAAAGAAGGTTGTGGATGCTTATGGGTCAGACAAGGAATTTAAAAAGGTCACTAAATTATCTGAAAACAATTATTTCATTTTATGGAAAATAATTGGCAAACGGTGTAGATTTAGAACAATTGCTAATTTGTCCAGGACTGGCCACCCCAGCTATTTACCAGAGTTAACTATTTGATGCTAAAATAATTTTTCAAGAGACCTAAAATGTAATCAAGGATATGCAGGCAACTCTTGCAGCAATTGGTGTGGAAGTGCATGTACCTACAATCAAAAAGAGATTGTATCAATTTACCCTGCATGGGAGGTGGTCCAGAAAAAAAAAGATGTTGCTCTCCAAAAAGAACATTAGAGTAAAGCTGGCCATGCCCTAATAGATTTCCGAATGAATTTTCATTCGAAAGACCTTTCTTTATTAACCGGTAATGCCTTTCATGAATCTCAATGGAAATGTTGTTTCATTTTACCTAGGGATGCACCGATATATCGGCCGAAAATGGCACTTTTGGCAAAAAGTGCCATTTTCAGCCGATCAATCAATGTCAGAGAGTGATGGGCAGTTATTTTTGCTAAAGTGCATTATAAGCTTCTGAGGCCACAGTACACCATTATGTCTATTGATATTTTTGTTGAAAATTTAATTATATAATCTTTATCTGCTTATTGATTGTTTGAATGAAGATCTAATTTTTACCTGTTCGTATATGTTGTCAACAATAACTATACGTCGACAACTTCTATTGGGCGTACTTACTTTTTTCCATGATTGTATGTAAGCAAAATGTAAGTTATTGTACAGTGTCATCACAGGTTGTATAGATATAGATTCGGCAGACATTGTTTTAACATTTTAGTTCTTCATCAGTAAATTTAGCAACTGCTGTCCTTCAGGATTCTTATTTTAAGCTATTCTTCCAGTGATCTCTGGATTTCTGCATTGCAGTGGAAGGACAGGTAATACACAATAGCATCGCTTCTGTGTTTGGACAGCAATAGCTCTTCACTGATCATTACAAACATTACTATCTCTCACAAACAAGCATTAGACCACTATGCTTGCTATAAACAACCAATAACAAATTGGTCTCTGGTCTTTAACCTCTCTTATTTCTGCTTACCGCCTCCTTTGCATAAACTAAACTACAACCAAAACTTTCCTCTAACTTTTTGTGCCAGTGATATCTTGTTAGACCCTGACACACAGAATGTCATCAGGACGGGCACTGAGGGGAAATCTCTGAATAAATATTATTAATCTCGGAAATAAGAATCTGGTTTTACCCTTCTCCACACTATTAAAGAGAAGTGTTTGCATTGCCATTTGTACACTTTGTTAGAAAGATTTTCCCCCCACTTCCTTTTTTGGCACAGGAACAGGAAGTAAAGGGAACCTTCCCTAATATTGTGCAGACAACAGAAAAAACCCAACAGAGGTTCTATCCATTCTCAATACCACCCAAAAAAAGTTAACATTTTCTAAAAACAAGGGCTCTCTATTTCCACTTCATGGGTGTGTGTGGCAAGTTTCTTAACCGTCGATGTCTATAAAGATCAGGAAAATATCTGTTTTTCATTTTCTGCTCCCTGCATTTTCACTGGTAACATCCATATTTTTGCTCCAGTTTGTAAAGTTGGAAATAGTGACTCGCAATGTCTAAAAGAGGCAAAAAAAAGTGAATGCCATAAAAATGTGCCACTGATTAATTTTCTTGTTTTCTTCCAATGAAACTTAGACAGTTATTCACTTACCTGCCAAACGATCTAGGCATAGCTTCGGCTGATCTTTCGGCTCACTTCAGCCGCCAGAGCCCTCCGCTTCAGTTGAACCGAAGGGCTGCCATACAGGCTATTCACTATAGACCATATAGCAGCTTGGCCTTAGTCACAGCAGAAGGGACAACAATTTGGCGGAGCCAGCTGTGATGTCCCGGCTGGCTCCGCCAAGTTGTTGTCATTCAATGACAGAACAGCGTGCTCAGGTTATGTGAGGACATGGGGCTGTCACTAAATGACAACAACTGAGCGGAGATGGCCGTGATTCTCCCAGTTGTTTTCATTTGTCCGGGACCTGCTAGAAGACTCTGGCAGGTGCCGGCCAAATGTAAACAGTTGGGCGGTGTTAATGGTGATGTCACCAGGAAAGTGGGTGGTGCTCTCTCATCCCTTTTTTTTCTTAATTTCTTTTACATTTATTTACATTTTCATTTGTTTTCTTTGTTTAAATGAGAATAGGGGCAAACAGCAGCGAGTAAACTGACGGAGGTTCGGCTGAGTCGAACGGCTTCTGCACTTCACCTCAGCCGAACATGCAGTGCCAGCCGAAGGCAGCCTATGTACGGCTGATTCAGTTCATTTCGGCTCGGTTTTTCACTCGGCTGCCTTTGGCAGCTTAGTGAATAGCCCTCTTAGTTTGAATTATAAGAAAGGAGGGTAGAAGATGCACAGAGAGAGAGGTTATGCCCCTCACTTTCGATTGGCTGGCTTCTCTGTCAATCATATCTTTAGTAGACTTCAGCCGTCTGTTCTACACATCACCTCTTGTCCCCCTGCCTTAATGATTAAATAACTGTACATAACTGTACAAGCAGTGCTAAGAAAAAATGTGCATGTTGAGTGATATTAAATAGCCGTGTTGTCCTGAACAATCTATGAACAATGTTTATTGTTTGTCTTTATAACCCCTTTAAAATGAAGAAACATGTTTGTATACACCCTTTGTTTGACTAGCATAATGGCTTATCGTGTAGACAATAGCTCCCTTATCGCCAGCCTATTTCTATGTAGCCGGCAGGTGTCTTTCTCGTCTGAAATAAAAACAAACTGAGTATTTTGATTAATTTTTATTGAGTGCAATTTAGAGTTTTCTTCTTTTTAATACAATGTTTTTCTTCTTTGAAATTACTGTTACAAACTCCAACATTTTGAACACAGGTGACAAATCAGAGAGGGGTAATTGTACAATGCAGGAACTTACAGAAATATACAGCTATGTGGTAGTCATGGAAGCAAAGGGGGCTGGAGGGGAGAGAATAGGCGAAGAGGACCCATCCACCTCGTCTTCTGGGGGGAAAATACATCCTTCTGCACCATCACATGACATCTGCTGGCATCAACTGGGCTCGACTCTGCAAGGAAAGCGGATCATGAAATCAGAGAGGTCGCAAAGTTCCTAAAATCAAGGTGGTTCTACTAAATCTAGGCCAATTCAATACCTCCAGTAACCTTATATGGGATTCTTTATGCGTTTATATTTTCCTTAAAGAAGAACTCCAGATAAAACTTTTATTAACCCTTGCTGTGGGGCTACACCCCACCCCCCTTCCCCCAACTGCAAGGGTTAAGTGCTCATTTTTTGTCTAGTGTCAAAATAAATAAAGCTATACTCACCTGATCCTCAAAGCCAGCTTTATCTTACACCAGTCCTTCCAGCCTTGCTTCCCCTCCGTTGCAACAGTCTAAGGTCCCAGAGTCATCACGTTCTGTACAGTGTATAGGACATGAGGATGCCGAGGGACATACCATCACTGAAGTGGAGTAGAAGACAGGCTGGAGGGAGTGCTGTCACAGTCGGCTGGCTCAGAGTATCGGGTAACTTTGCTATTTTTGACCCTAGGCAAAAATGAGCGGTTAACCCTTGCAATGCAGGGGTAGCCCCACTGCAAGGGTTATTCATATTTTTTCCCTGGAGTTCTTCTTTAAGCTCTGCTATGTGTTGTGTCTTGCTTTCTGGTAATATCAACATATACTTTTAGCTGTTTGTTAGCATGCACACCTTTTCACAAGAAACATATTTACAAAATGTTCCAAAGAGATACATCCAAGAGACGGTGAGACATCAATGCGTATTCATACAGGACAGTAAAGGTGGAAGTCATTCGTAAAGTTCACTGGTTCTGGTTAGATGGCCCACATGGGAAAAGGGCTACCCTCTAGTCCAGTGTTTTTCAACCTTTTTTGTGCAAAGGCACACTTTTTTCATGAAAAAAATCACGAGGCACACCACCATTAGAAAATGTTAAAAAAATGTACCTCTGTGCACCAGTCACGAAAAACATAAACCAACAAAAAGAAGTGCCATAGACCAAATTCATAAAGGAGTCCAAAACAGCTTTAATGATTCATAGGACAGCCAATTTGTTATCCAGAGTTCTTTAAAGCAAACATGTGCTTTGCTCAGGCAGGTCAATGCAGCATGGCTCATGTTGAGAGTTGTTTTCCTGTTTATTTATTACATTTGTCAAATGCAGGGCATCAAAATCGCATTGACTTAACCTCCCTGGCGGTATGATTTTTTCTTTTTTACATGTCATTTTTCGGTCAATTTTTTTTTGAAAATTTTTTTAGTCTTTTTTTTAATATCCCGCCGGTTCCACCCCCCTGCGATGCGTACACTCGCAAGCGATCAGCCGCAGAACACAGTGCGGCTCGAGGGACAAGGTAAGTAAATGCAATGCGGCTTTCCTGAGTGTAGCTCGGGGTTACCGCTTATGGTATGGAAAAGTAACCCCGAGCTACACTTGGGAATACCGCCATGGAGGTTAAACAAGCATGGCGGCTTAGAGGCTGCATTCGACCTGCACTGCGTTGTGTTGTGTCTCTTTGGATGCAGCATGTCCAATTTAGAAGTATTTGAGCAGCATGCAAAGTAGGTCAAATGCAGCCTCTTCTTGTAACAAGAGCACCTATTGACATGAGCCCCAAATATTTCCTCCCCAGCAACACATACACCACCCCCCTGATACTCCCCCCACCACGAGTAAACTGTATTACAATCAGAAAATATTGTTCCAATAAGACAAACTCATCCCTATGAGGTAATGCTTCCTATACTGGAAGGAGTCTGGGAATTATATGACCATCTGTGAAACATTGTAAATGAACTATCACTTCTGAGGATTGCAAGCTGTGAAATGTTCCAGTGTACTTTATTCAGCAGAAATTTTTGTTTTTAGAGCTGCCAATTTCCATCTAAACACTGGACTCTTAGTCTTGGACTTTGACTTTTGCCTACTGTGTCAGTTTCCGGACATTCTTTCCACTATAATACTTTATACACCCCTCCTAGCATTACCACCTGATTACTTATATAATCCATAAGACACTGCGCCTCCTCTTCAATCCTCCCCTGCCTGACATGACCAAGCACATATACTGAACTGGGCAAAGGAAAGAGCAAGGCTGTATTAGAAGTATTCCTAAAACTGACACAATTACGCAGACATTCACGCAAGATTCTGGTCAACATTTTCAATGGAAAAATATCAATTTTGGTAAAAAAAAGTATCACAGATGAATTAGCAACATCAAACTGAATAAAGAATTTCCAGTAGGGCTAAAACCACTAATGCTGTGGATTGTGTCTGTGTCCTCCTATCCCCGCCACTCTCTCACACCTGTATCGGCAGAGGTAGAAGGGATCAGTGGGGGCATGGACTACTGCAGCCAGCAGAAGGTGGGGAGGAGACATCATCAGCTGTGACAGCAAGGAGGAGTCAGGATGGAGAGCAGGGAGGGGGCGGAGTGGCTCAGGATGGAGAGTGGAGCATCAATAAATATGTGCAAAAATTTACCGATCCTTCCCTGTAAAGAACAAACACTGAGTGATCAGTACTGATCACTTGATGCTTGTAAATAGCTGAGGACAGAGTATTCAGATACTGGGTCCCCAAATATTAATGAACAGGAAGTGCTCTACATCACGTCCTGTTCATTCATGATTGTGGACATAGTATCTGTTTACTATGTCCTCAATTTATGAATGCACAGGAAGCCTCTGTAATAGAATCCCAGGGTTTTCTGTGACCATCATGTGAGACCTTGGTGAAAAAAGTTTTAAAATCACTAAATACTAATAATAATTTAACACATAGTTCAAAACTATCCCTCTTTTGGAACCAAATGCTCCTTTTCTCCTCAATTGTTCCTTACTTTGATCTGATAAATTGTCCTCTATAAAAATGTATTTGACTGCAAAATGCCTGCCTTCTAAACCACAACTCAACATCTGAGCAATGCAACATTATCATTGCTTGCTGGAAGCAATGTATGATGGGATAGTCTTGAGAAATGGCGATTGTTTCACATCAAGCAGCAGGGAAAGAGACACAAAGCACACTGGAAATCCAGGAAGTTGATGAAAGTGATGGGCGGACAGAAGGCAGCACTCACTATATAAAAGGGATTTTATCAAGTAAGGTTTGATTGCATTATCAAAAACAACTCTAGTAGGTATTCCTATTACAATGCTGATGTTTTAATAGAATAGTATATGCTGGTACTTTACAACTCCATTAAATAAAGAAAATGAAAAGAACTTTCTACAATCAACCAGCACGAGGTCACAAAGAGTTGTATTAGTCCGCCTTTCCCTATAAAAGAAACTTTCTCCTCACAACTCCCAGGTATGTCTGGAATAGATATATTTAACACAGTGATAAACACAAACCTTCCTGTATATTCTGACCGATATTATGTTAATTACTGTGAAACAAATTTATATTTATAGATCTATGCAGTGGTATGCACGCACAGGAGGAGAGGAGAGAAGAAGGGAGGTAGTTGGGGGAACACAATGCTCAAATTTATATAGTTAATATTCCGGAATACATTTCTTCACAATGGGGACAGGGACAGACAGGAAATGTTAGCACTGTATTGCGTAAGCCAATGTTCCTGTGCACATTCTGACCTGACAGCCCACGTAATCATGATCTACCCTTCCATACAGTATTTAAAAGACAGAAAAGAGACATACAAAGACATAAAATAATACAACAAAAAATAAAGGAAGGGTGTGACTTCAGCTACAACATGTCGCTCAGTGGTGTTGGAGCTATAAATGGGGCCCTTCAAAATTCACCATATGTCAGCGTCTCACTTAAAGGAGAACTATGGGGTCAGTGTTTTTCCCCATAGTTCTCCTTAGGGTAACGGGAGGACACAAACTAGCGTCCTCCCGTTACCCTAAGTTCAGTATAACACGAGCTACAGCTCGCGGTATACTGAGACACCGCAGCCGGAGCGGATCCCGACGTAGATGACGGGATCCGCCCAGCTGCGTGAGTGACAGCTGGCTCTGCCTATCTAGAGGCAGAGCCAGCTGTACCGGCCCCCTCCCCCGTCCGTTCCGCCAGTCAGCGCTGGCAGATCGGAGAGGGGAATCCAGCCCCTCCCCCTGTCACGGCAGAGAGCCGTGACAGGATCGAGAGGTGAGCAAACCTGGTATGTGTTCGCTCACCTCCCGATCTACTGAGCCGACCTGTGACAGTCTCATTGTCACAGGTCGGCTAGAACTATGAGGTGAGTGGAAATCAGTCATCTCATAGTTCTCCTTTAAGGCAAGCACTGATGAGAAAAGAAATGTGCCTGCAGTACAGCTCAGGCACTTTGGTCTGCTTGGAAATTAATGACTATGGTATACTACAATTCTATTACATTATGCTAACTAACCCATAAGCTTGTGGTTGTTTTTTACATTATAATGCTGAACTCCATGATGAGCAAATATTGTCTCAATAGAAGAGCCATTACTTGAATCTTAGTGAGCTTTGTGTATTTCTGCCAGATCTGGGGAGTAATCCAGTCCTGCATTAAAGACCAGTCACTGCTGCTTTCCCTTATGCAGGGTGACTGGTCTTGTCTGTATCTTCCTTTAGTTTTCTGCAGGCAGCCTGTACTGCACTGTAGTACCTCCCACAGCTCCACCCTCTGTACATGCTATGCACAGCACAGTGATGATGTCATTGCTACTTTTACAAGGAAATATTTGGGTTGCAAAGTAATTTGGTGCTCGTAAAGTGGATTTATATCCTTTTTGGTTATTCAATCTATTTAGATGACATTTTTTATGCCCAGAGTTCAGCTTTAAAGAAGAACTGCAAGGGTTAAGTGTTCATTTTGCTCTAAGTGCACAAATAAAAAAAGTTATACTCATCCGATCCTCGGAGATGACTTGTTCTTGGGCTGGTTCTTACAGCTACTCTCCCCCTGTGCTGCAGTGGTCTAAGGTCCCTGAGTCATCACATTCTATGCACTTTTACAATGAGGAAAACTATTTTTTGATCGACTGCAGATTTTGTACGTTTGCCCACTTACAAAGAAATGAAAGGTCTATAATTTTTATCATAGAGACAGAATATGATAGAGACAGATTTCAGCTGATTCATCAAAAACCAGCTGAAATTCGCACAGTGCAGGGTCACCTAAAGTCAAACCTAGCACACTTATCAGAGAGGTAAAGTATGAGACTATTACCTGTAATAGCCAAACTCTGTCAGCATTTCTGACTCTTTCTTTCATCCTTTCTTTCTATCAGACCTGGACATGTCCTCTTAGCTGCTGCGACTCCCCCCTGCCTCCCTCTCTCCCCCCTGCCCAAGACATAACTCATGGTGCTGGCAGAGCTGCAAAGGTCAGTCGAGCCCCGCCAGTGTTCTATCATTCCGGCTCAGCACAACTCCCGCCCACTCCCATGACAAATGAAGATATACAGCACCACCTCCTCCTTCACGATGCTGCTTATCGTAGCCCGGCCAGTCTGCTACTGCTGAGCAGACTTGCGATCGCGATCTACCAGCATTATCTTTGCGATCGACTGGTAGATCGCGATCGACCTATTAGGCACCCCTGATATACAGTATGTGTGTCAGTGTGAAAGTAGATCTAAATCCAATCACTAAAATCTCATATGACATTTAACATTTTACTAGCAGGTAATTCTTTTTCTCTTATCCTTTTTTAAAACTATAACTGCTTTAAAGCCGATCTACAAATAATTTTTTTTTAAAAAACCTTCCCTTGCCGTGGGGCTCATCCCACCCCCCGCCACACACTGCAAGGATTAACCACTCATTTATGTCTAGGGGTATTGTGTAGCCAGAGCAGAGGGGGAAAGAGGCTGTGGACTTTGGTTTTGGAGCCAGCAGGAGCAGGGAGCAGGTAAGTAAAAGTTCTTTACTTGAGTCCTTAAGACAAAAACAAGCAACCCTTGCAGTGTGGGATAAACCCACTGCAAGGTTAGTTTAAAAAAAAAAGGCTTTCATTAAAATAAAATCTGGTGACCCTGGGGATGAAAACCCAATAGTGCTCCTTCCTTGTAATCCTGTCACATGCACTTTTGGTAAAGCCTATAAGCAACCATGTCAATGCTTATTGTGCAGGCATAGCCCACCATAGTCTCCTTCTGGCAGTCAATCCACAACAGTAAGTGGCTGAAAGGGCCTGGAGGAGATCAGCAGCACCAAATAAAAAAGGTAAAAATAGTAAGCAAACTACATTTCCTCCAGTATATCTACTCTATGCATAAAAATTGAGCCCAGCTGGGGACTCCCGTATCGGATTAGAGCAGTACTTAATGTGCTGTGATATTAGTAGAGGTGTGCGTGTGTGTGCGTGTGGTGCATCCCTAGCACAGACATGGATGCATGTAATAACTGTGCCAGGATGGCCATTATCCAATCTGAGCCAGCAACTCTCCCCTCTTCCGCTCGGAAACCTGCTCATCCAACACTGTGAAGAGTTTCAAGAATATAAAGGCTTGTACAGGTGCACTCTGGAGCACATTAGATGCCTAACTGAACACATTTTTTCCTTTCTGGTACCTATTTAAACAAGACATCTGCTACTTAAGAGTTTTTATTTCAAAACTGACCCACTGCTAAAATGTAGTGCCATTTCCATGTACAAAGCATACAGCTTCATCTGGAAACCATGCACTAATATTTCTGATTGATTTGGAAATTTCTTTACATGGTAAATCTTGTGTTGGTCAACCTTCATTAATAATGGGAGCTGCCACCTTACCACCACAAAACAAAAACAGCAAGACTCGTGAACTGAACATAACTGTCATTGTGGTGCTAACAGTATCTATTCCACATTGTGGTTTGTTGATTCTAATGCTGATTTAGTCGCGTAACAATAGCCATAGCAGCCCAAGTGGCAGCTATAGGGCATGGGAGTAGGAGGGGGGACCCATTAGCGAGGCTGATTAGGAAAACTAAACTGTGAGGTTTCCAGTATAGAAGGGAGGAAGTCAGATCTCAGGATCATCTAGTCACAGATCTTCTCTAGGTAGTAAGAAGCATGTGCGTATTTATCTTAGAATTGTAGATGTATTGCCCTCTGAAGTTCTCTATTAAAACCTTACAGAAAGGCTGAGGCTTGTAGCGCTACAAAAAAAAGTTCAATGAAGCTACAGTAAAGAAGTTTGCATTAGGGCTGAAGTAAGTGTGTGCAAGAGCAGTAAAAATTTTTTCATAATATTAAAAATCATTATGGTTATTATTATCAGTTCTAATGTATCTTTTACCCCCAGCTACTCTCTAGTAGTGTACTGACTATGCTGACAGCTGTCCTGCTGCTTGTCCTTGATACATACTTCATGTTAAGGTTAATGGCACGCAGTGTCACAGTTGACACTGCCAGCTCCTACAGAGAGAGCTAGCCAGGGGGCCTCACAGTTTTGCTATGGGGCCCCAGGATTTGTAGTTGTGCCCCTGAGCTGAGTGGTTTACAACACTCTTTGTTATATCCACATTATGTACACAGTAACTGAAAATTATAGCAGTGTTAGTACTGATGGACTCATAGGCTTTTGTGGATTTCTAACAACAAAATGCATTTAATATGTTTGCAGATCAATGTATTCCCTTGAGGTTTATGCATTTCTATGTATGAAAATGCTTCCATCTGCTTTTAGTTATCTGACACATTTTAACCTGTTTCTAAATAACTAAATCCTTTCCTTATAAACAGTGGCTGATGTGCACCATACTGTACCTGCAGGCTTGTAATAATGGACTAGCAGACACATCCCCTTAATTATGGTATACCCAGCTGAGGAGTTTAACCTTTATTCATACAGGATAAAAGTCACACTGAACTCATGTTCAGTTCTCTTGACAACTGAACGTTTAGTTTTGCTACTTGACTCTCTTCCTAGGGAACTGTGATATTTTCCATTATTAAACTGGGATGAACAAGGCCGTTAATTGCCACAAGAAATGTGCAGGTAGCAGAGCTTAAACTGAATGACGCATCGCTCGTCAGAATACATGCATACTGTAAGACTCAGATGGAAGATGGAGTAAGCCCACAGAGTGTGGATACAGAATGAGGACAAATTGCAGGGATAGGCTATGCAGTAGACACTATGATGGCAGGCTATCCAGGGCAGCTGGAGAATGTGAAAACGGCAAATATTCCAGTCAGGAAATAGATCTAAGTTTCAGTACTACCTAAAAGCTTGTAACAAATCATACTTGTGTTCAAACCAAAGTTTGCAAGAATTAGTGTATATATTCGCACAAGTGCTAATACGTGGAAAAATATCTGCTCACATTCCTAAATCTGACGATATTACCAGACACTATCAGGACCCGCAGATAGCATCCATTGGGGTCTATTCCTTTGACATGTCCACCATGGCCAAGCCCCCACATGTTTGCTGCCAAAGTGCCTCTTCCCAGTCAATGACCACATAAGCACTTCTACCATTTGTGAATGATTTCCAGGGGAAAAGTGAAACTAGTATGTGATGACTTAGACATTACTCTTGACTGCTGAGAATCATAGTTAAACACTTCTGTTACGTTGAAAAAACTTTCTTTACCCTTGCCCTCTCACGGCCAATGAATTCTAGACAAAATAACTGTGTTGGAAGGGCAAGGCCACAGCTTTATTGATGTATTATCATCATATAAAACATAACTCTTTTTTCTCTTTACAATATCCAGTCACGGATAAACAGCAAGCACCCAAATATCACAACTTTATAACACAATGCAGAAAATCTGTCTGCACCATCAGTTCTAGGAAGATGTCCAACCATCAAAGAAATTCAGCAAAGTTAACGTGGTAACCGATTAAGCTGGCAAGGTCAAAAACATGCCAACAAAGCTGTGACAAGTTAGAAAAGAAAAAATAAGGGAGGGGGGGCAGGGATGTTCAGCTTGCTGGTCGACTCCCAAGAGGCCAGCAAGCCCACTTCCTCCCTCTTTTAACACTTTGCTTGTCTCCGCCTTTGTGAGCTACCCCCAATTAATAATCGATTACACCCCTATAGAGGAGGGGTCCATTTTACTGACCACATCCTTACTGCATGATTCCAGCAGTCAGAGCTCCCTCTTTAGATCACAGTATCTGCCATTATTGACAGGAGAAAAAACGTTTCATTCCCCAATGGGCTTCATGGCCTATTTAGACTCATGTATAGGTACCACCAGATATGACAGAGTTGTCAAGATTGTCAGTTTGATCCAATGTGTGGTCACAAGATGTATGAAGACTGTAAACGTGAACCTGTCATGTCTACTATAGTGAATATATTAACATTCTTGGGGAAGCGTAGACACAAAGAATTGCTACTTTTCTTCAAAGTCAGTTATTTTGTGCCAGGAGAAGACCCTAGTTCCTAGACTGAGTTACATAGTTACATAGTATTTGAGGTTGAAAAAAGACATTAGTTCATCAAGTCCAACCTATTAGGATCTCATTCTAGGAGTACCTGTACCCCTGTATATTACGGTCCCTTAAGAAATCGTCCAAAAGTTTCTTGAACAATTCCACATTATTTGCTGAAATCACCGCCTGTGGCCAGTGAGTTCCAGACCCTAACTGATTTTTTTTTTTTTTTTACGCTCGCCCCTTGTGCTGGAATTTTTTTTCCACCAATTTTAGACAAAAGCCTTTGAGAAATCCAGATATACCACATCCACCGGCTTACCTCCGTCCATATCTCTACTTACCCCCTCATAAAAAGTTAGCAAGTTAGTTAGGCAGGAACGGTCTTTCCTGAACCCATGCTGATTGTCATTAACTATCCCGTTTTCCTGAACAAATTCTACCAGTTAATCCTTTATTATGCCCTCTAGAATTTTACAAACTACCGATGTTAGACTGACCGGCCTATAGTTCCCAGGTTGGCACCTTGCCCCCTTTTTGAATATTGGGACTACCGTAGCCCTCCGCCAATCACTGGGGATCCTACCAGTCTTTAAGGAGTCCTTAAAAATGAGGATTAATGGGCTGGTTATAACCTGGCTTAATTCCTTAAGTACCTTGGGGTGCAGGTTATCCGGACCCACTGCTTTGTTTGCATTGAGCATTTTAAGTCTTTGTTGTATCCCGGTTTCCGAGTGGCAAGAGGTTGGTCATGATGGAGGGTCAGAGAGTGCATTTATAGACCATATTATCAACATCACTAGAGCTGAACCCACCCCTTAGTTTAGGTTTTGTAAGCAGACACATGTGTGTAAGTTTGGATGATTTATTTGCTATAACCATGCCTATTTTGGACCATGTGGGTGCTATTTTCAGCTTTCATTGATTTATATGCCTTAAAATAGCAGTTGTTATAAACAAATTATAGCTTAAAAGTAGAGGTTCACCGAAAATGGAAATTTCAAAACCGAAACGAAACCGAAATAAAAAAATTGTCTGGCCAAAACCAAAAAGTTTTTTATTTTAATTTTTTCAAATTTTTCTACATATTTTTTATAAACTTTTTAATTTTTTTATATTTATTAATTCATTTTTTATTCAATATTTTTTTATTTTTTACTTTTCTTTTAGGGGCTTCAGGGAAATATTAGGGGTCTAAATAGATCCCTGATATTTCCATTTTAAATAGTAAAAGAGATTGAGGGCACAAAGTCCTCAATCTCCTTTTCTGTATCCCTGGTTATCAATGAACAGGAATCCTCTATAATGAGTGTTCCTGTTCATTGATAACATGAGAACAGAGTATGTTTACTATAACTACAACTATGAATGAACAGGAGGTGATGTAGATCACTCCCATTCATTCATAATTGAGGATATAGTAAACAAACCATGTCCTCAATTATCGACATACACTCAGCAATCACTGATAGCAGAGTGTTTGCACTCACTCTCCACTCTGACAGCTCTCACAGGAGGCTGAGCGAGCGCTGCAGGGAGGAGAGCTCAGCCTCTTGTGACAGCTGTCTCTGCCCACACACCGCTGAAAACACATTAGTAATAAAATGTACTAACAGACATACTGTATATTTACAGAATATGTGAGAATATCTATCACCACTCTTGACAAACATTCAGAGTAAACCAATGTGACATAAGAATGCCGTATATATGCATGTTTTGAGCTTTTGAAATTGTGTGCTGAAGGTTAAAAAATCCCTTTCCAGCAGTGTAAATTTAGAATGAACTAAATAGGTGTTCACTATTTTAAAATTTTACAAAATGTTTATTTTACAATTTATAGATGTACCACAATTTACACATAATGGATGCAAAAGTCTGCTTTTTCTTCCAGGCAACACTACACACACACACACACACATACAGATACACACACATCTGGAATTCTTATTAAGCCAATGTGCATATTTTATTTGCTTCTAAATGGTAAAACTAGGAAATTTAGAAAAAAATCCATTGTTTTAAACATCAGTGAATGCTGGGGTAGAAGACAAAGGAGCACAAGCTGTATGTGTAAAGTGTGGAATGTTATATAACACAACTAAAGGGGGGGTTGCAGTAATACACTTCATACAAGGTACAGCGCGAAGACTGGGGTGGAAATTACATGAACTGCTATTAGTGGAAATTATTGTTCCACTAGAAACACAATCATTGAATAGAAATAAATGTTTGTGTAATTTAGCATACATTAACAGATGGGCTCATTATCTGCAGTAAAGTGCCTGGTGATTATTCCTTGTTAAACTCTTTCCCAAGTCTTTGTATCTTTAGTAAAAAACCCATGATGAGTGGTGATCAAGCTGTTTACTGAGTTCTACTTGGCAAACATCATTCCGTAGGAAATAACTAAGTGTACACAAAATAATCAGTTAAGTTCACCAAAACCTGAAAGTATTGCTAAAGCCTGCACTTCTTTTTAGTTTAGGTTGCCAATAGGTTAGATCTTTTGTGAGGTTTTTTTTTGTGACTCGTTGGGGTGATTTACCATCACTTCCATGTCTAGAAACAGAAAGAGGTTAAAGTGACACTAAGCCCTCGTTCACACCTGAACGTTTTGTAGCACGTTCTACGCTCGACGAACGCTCTACAAAACGCTCAAACATCTAAATCCCATTGTATTCAATGGGTCTGGTTCACACCTTGGCGTATTTCAGCCCGTCCCTAACGCGCTACAAAACGGCCCACGCCTGAAAAGGTACATGTACTACTTTGGGCCGTTTTTGTTGCGCGTTTCCATTGTGATACAGCCAAGTAGCCCTCGGAAACGCGTGTTTGTTGCGCGATTTTTTTACCGCGAATCGCGGTAAAAAAACCACGCGACAGACGCGCATATGCAATACGCCTAGGTGTGAACCAGGGCTTAACTCAGGTGTTAAATCTTAAAAAAGCTTTCAAGTACCTGAAATATTAACAAAAA
The DNA here is from genome assembly GCF_000935625.1 of Nanorana parkeri. Lineage (NCBI taxonomy): Eukaryota > Metazoa > Chordata > Amphibia > Anura > Dicroglossidae > Nanorana > Nanorana parkeri. Next base: position 386,304 of record NW_017306460.1, read on the forward strand.
TGTATCTTATTTGTGTATCACTCAGCTGTAGATCCTCAAATCATCTTTGAATTGGTGCTGACACTGTCTTCCCTTCTGGAGGGTGGCTACTTTTGCTCCCTGTGGTCCCCGTGTGTGTTGGAAAGTAATCACCGCTCCAAGCTTGCTTCTGTGATGGACTGCAATCTCATGTTTAGTTTTGTGACTAGTATTGAGATTGTAGTCCATCACGGGAGCAAGCTTGAAAGTGGTGACTACTTTTAAACACACACAGGGACCATGGGCATCAATAGTAGCCACCCTCCAGATGGAAGGACAGTGTCAGCACCAATTCAAAGATGGTTTGAGGATCTACAGCCGAGTGATACACAAATAAGCTATATTTTTTGTTAATCGGTAAGGTAATTGAATGCATTCTTAAGATTTAACTTCTGAGTTTAGTGTCACTTTAATTTACTAAAGGAGTTGAGCATGTTCCCTTTGCAAGGGAATTTTGAAGTGACGAAGATTTGCAGATGGAAGCCAGCAGAGCTTCACCTCATTAACTAAGCTAAGGGAAAATTCCCTTGCAAAGTGAACATTCCCTTTGCTAAGTGAACGGCCTATTTGTCTGTAGTAAATCAACCCCAAAGAGTGGGAAATTCTCTCCAAAGTGAGGGAAACTGTGAAACCTTAGATTTGCAATAACTTTCTGTCCCAGTGACAGTGGTAACCACAACAAAAAGAAAGAGTGAATCTCCACAGCAGGGACACACACAGTAATAGAATCTTGAGGTTTAATAATTTCTCTACTCTCTAAATTCTAGATACATGTATAATTCCATTGGTGTGGGAAGGAGGTGTTTCATATCCCCAATTAGCTACCACCTCTGATAATGAAATAAACACATAACTGATAAATCAGTTATATCCGGCATATACTGTATACTTTATTATGTATGAGATACCAATGCTTTATTGCATGCTGCTAGCTAAGATTCAGATTGTCTTAACATCAATGTCCCTGGAAATTATTTAAAAATGCTTCTCGGCAAGACAAATCAGGAAACAAAGGAAATAAAGCGGGGTAAGAAAAATGTATTAAAGGGTTAACAATTAATTCTGTGTTATTACCTATAATTTCAAATGACCTCAAGGCACAGTCAATGTTTTAACCATTTGTCCCCTGGAATTCATGTCCCAGTAAAGGTCCCGGGTTTCAACCACTGGACATACAGTATATACAATAAAAAATATTTTGCCTTATACTCTGTTCATATCATAATGAATGTACTCTGAGATAATACTGTTTGTAGTTACTGACAAGCAGAATATAAACTGTGTTGATTTAATTTACATATATTAAGTCACATAAGTCCTACTGAATATACAGTGTATTGCACCCTGCTCCTCTGATCATTGTGAGAAATGAGTTTTATTATGACAGCTCAATAGTGAGGTATTGCCGGTAATTTAGTTTTAGCTTGGCTGAATCACCCACTGGTACCAGAGTTCTGCCAGTGGAGAAAAGTATGCAAATTCATTTGGATGCATTCCTTTTTTCAGCACCATTGTAATATTATAGGATAGTGGTAAACAATTTTTTTTGAGACTTTTTGACACAAAAGTAAAAATTGCACCAGGATTATGGCTTATGTAAACCAAGGGTTAGAGTTAAGTGTTAAAAGTCCATAAGAGATATAAGAGGACAGATGGTAATTATTCTCTCTACCATCCACTTAAAAACTGAATTATTTTGTGTGTATTGGGCCCTTTACACCGTACCCCAATCCACATACGTTTGTACAAAGGCATCAGAATTTTCAGCTAGGTAGCACAGGCACACAAACAATGCTAGGTAGGAAAGACTGGCTCTGTGCTCCCCTGGGCACTTTCTCAAGGAATCCCTCAGCTAGTTTCACATTTTTGTTTTTGCCAGCTGTTTATTGCCTAGAAGACAGACCATGGTTGTCTTTAGTAGTGTTCATTATCTGCAGTGCTCCTGGCTGGACCTACAACCAAGCCATAATTAGGAGAAGATAGACACGTTACCTTTGAAGTTGCACATATCCATATAGGGGAATGCTTGAGAACACAATGCCATATTGCTATTTAAAATCCTCTAGTTGCCAGGAAACTGTTGTTTTGGGAACACCTAATCCCAAAGCTGTGATTTTAAATGCCAGATATTCTCATTTGTGTCCAGTGTTAATATAGTTGTGCACAGCCTTGATAATTCAAACATTCAATATTTACATGCAAGAGGCTGTAGTCTCTTCCAAGTGTCGATAGACTTTGGTTTGCTTCAAAACTGCTTTTCTCCCTATACAAGTCAATGGGAGTGCATAAGCAGCTTAAAGCAGGTTGATGCATTTTAAAATTAGGTCATATGCATCTCAGAGGTCAGTTGCAGCTTAAATGCACCTATGGAAGCACTCAGACGCAACTTATCAAAAACTGGCTAAATGCATCTGAAAGCGTGCTGCCCATCGAAAGCGTGAAGCCCAAATGCAGTTTTGAAGCAACCTAGCAATGAAAAAAATATGTACAATTCAAATTAAGGTAACTTAAGTGGATTTTCTGAATTTAGCTAAGTAGCATTGTTTCCTAGGTAGCCTTTCCAGCACACTTATTGATTTGACTTGATTTACCCTATAAGAATATTTGTACCAGTTTCTATGACCATTTCTCAACCAAGGTAGCTACATACTGTATATAAATAGACCACTATGAGCACCACGAACAGAATCCTCAATGAATCTGTTACAAAGAATCAGGATGCTCAGTTAAAAGGTATCCTGACCTTCAACACCGCAAAGCCTTTAACACAACATCTCAATCCTGTGAGGTATTTTTAGCAACTTTTAATAACTATTCACCTTAAAAAAAGACATGCAAAGTCCTTATATATCTAATTTGCCAAGCAATAAAAGATTAATCTCCTCCTAAATTAGTTTCCCTTTTATTATGAATTAAGTGCAGCACTCTTCAAAAGCTCATCATTTCTCGAGCTAAGGATTTATCTCCACAAGATTATCTTTCCAGGAGTGAGAGGAAGATTTACACCTCGTTCCATATTTCCAAGGCAATTACTTTTGAAAAACACTTCCACACAGATAATAATATGTATACATGGCTTGTGGAATTTAATCAGTTTACTGGTTACTGTCTGCAAGACGGGAGATCAGATCTGCCGCTAAAGGTAATCTATGCATCTAGTTGCAGAGGGAAAAAAAATACATTCAATTTTTGATTTTCAGAGCCGCCAGTATGGGGAATTCAATGTTTGGGCACTGCATATAAAAGCCACATTCATCGAGCCTCGCTGTATTGACGGCTGGAGACGCCAAGTGAAAATGATGTTCCCTATCAAAAGATTTCATTGTGAAAGTTGGAAATTATTATTTTTTTATTTGCTGGTAACATCGTTTAAATAAATGTGATTAACACAGAAGGAGGAGATAAAATGTCGGCTCCTTTCACCATTCATGTCATTTTCCCTGTTAAATCCGCAAGCCAGTAGCCTCTAGGCAGTAGATGGGCAACAATAATTCAGTTAAAGCTGCAATGAATTTTCTGCTGAGGATTAACCAACGCTAATTAACTCCTTTCTTGCCAGAGGGAAGGATTAGGCAAGTAAAAAAAGTTAATGCAGGCATGGGAAGGAAATACAGAAAACTAGAAGACGGCTTAATTAAAGCAAGCCTGAAAAATAATGCTTGCAATATACTCTGAAACCAATGAAAGAACCCATTATATGGCTGAACCCCTTTATTTTGACAGCATTATATTTATAGGAAATGCAGTATACTATGGTACAGTACTATTATATTACATTCATAAAACTTTTAAAAATACCAAATAATGATCAGTATTCAAGTAGAAGTTAAAAGCCAAGTGGCCCTGTCTCATAGTAAGATTTGTGTCCAAATGGATATGTACGTTTTAACCCAAGTATGGTAATATCTGGCTATTCACTGCTTCTGCCCCAGTTCATCTTTGTCTGCTTTAGAAAATCATGTATTTTAATGAAAGTCTGTTACTAACAAATTGACTTTTAAAGTAGACATAACCCCATTCACACTGATGATTTTTTTTTACAACGTGTTACTGCAATGCACATTACATACAATCAGAGGCATGCTGCGGAACTACGCATTTAAAATGTAAATGCATCTGGCCAGTGCTCTCAATGCATGTGCTTCTAAGAGCTCCACAATGGCCATGTGCAAACCATCTGTGTATTTGTGTGCAATGCTTTTTTAGTGTGTTACATTGTACTGCCAGAGCACCCAAAATGAATGGGCTGCTTTCATGCAATATGCCATAATGTGTGATGTGTTGTGCTAATGTAACTCATTCTCATTCTAAATGGGCTCTAAGTGAATGATATTTAGTTTGGCAAGCAAAAACGCACAAAAGAAGCACCCCTCCTCCACGGCTCAGGGAAGGATTGAGCCTTGTGCTTACTGCTGGAGGCACGTGCTTGCTCCAATATGAGCCTATACACACAGAAGAAAAGCTGGCCACACACCTGATTCCGCTGGAAAAGTTTATTGAAGCTTTTACCATATCACTGGTGTCCCACCCAAGGTCCGCCCCCTCTGCTGCTTTTTACCCAATCACGGGCTTAGTCATAGAGCCAAACTATTTTGTTTTATGAACAATTGCTTCCCAGCACTTACCGTTTTTTGCGCTCCATAAGGACCATAGGACGCAGGGAGGTTCTGTGACAGCAGCTGTAGTTAGTGACAGCTGAGACAGGTTGCGCTGTGATTACAGCGCCACGGTCTCAGTGATCACACAGAGCAGACGAAGAACGGACGTTCTTCGTCTGCTCTAGGGGCTCTATGGTGAGCTCCTATGCCGTGGTCACGGGTCCCCCAGAGGAGCGGGGGACCCTGAAAACCATGGCGGGGGGTCCCGGACATGATCGCCGCCGCTCGGTTTAATACTGATTAGATCACTTGTATTAAACGAGCAGCGGCTCCCACTGTACATTTAGCTCTGTTTGTCCGGAGCAGGGCTAAATGTACAAAAATGTACTCGCCCGGCGCCCGAAACTACATGTCCCGGCACGGGCGATAGGGATTCGCTCCATAAGACGCACACACATTTCCCCCCGCCTTTTGGGGGGAAAAAGTGAGCTTTATGGAGCGAAAAATACGGCACTTTGTGTGGTGGCCATGCATGTGCTAGGGCAGTGGTTGTAAAATTACAAGGTATAGGAGGCCTCAGATTCAGTACCTTATATCTGCAAAGGGCCAAATATAATATTTATTATATATGATGCTACAGAAAACTGTCATAGACGGAAGACTTAAGTCGGGTTTACACAGTACGAAATTCACACGGTGGCTCCTGTTGTCGGCACCCTTCCGAATGGCATTGCTCAATTAGCAGATCAAAGGAGCTGGTTTGAAAATGCTCAGCAATCAGCTGCAAGCTCCGTTTGGCCCCCAGGTTGACTAAAGAAAATATATGTGTGTATACCCGACTTTACTAGAGGATGCCCATAAACTGTTCCAAAGGAGTGGTTAGAAATTGAAGTCATGCTATAGTAGACAGTCAGAGACTGGAGATTTGTTTCATTGAAATGACTAGAGCTTTCCAAAGGGCCACATATAATATTTATTATACTGTAGATAATGCTACAGAAAACTGCCATAGACTGAAGACTTACAAGAGGGAATGGCCAGAGACTGTTCCATAAGAGTGGTTGGAGACTGAATTCATTATGTAGGAGACAGTCAGAAATGACTAAAGCTTTCCAAAGGGCCACATAAAATATGTATTATATGCAATGCTACAGAAATTTGTCATAGACTGAAGACTTACTATGGGAAATGGCCAGAGACTGTACTGCAGGAGTGGTTGGAGACTAAAAAAGTCATGCTGTAGGAGACAGTCAGAGACTGAAGATAATATTTATATAATATTTAACATATGTAATTCTACAGAAAACTTTCATAGACCGAAGACCTACTAGAGGAAATGGCCAAATAATTTTCTATAAGAGTGGTTGGAGACTGAAGTCATGCTGTGGGAGACAGCCAGAGACTGGAGGCATATTTCAATAATACTGCTAGAGATTACTGTTCCTAAAGGCGCCTTTACAAATTAATGCTCCCACTACTGACTTCTGAGGCCCGAGGGCTACACTTCAAACACTAAATGGTCATATCTGGTCCTCGGGCCTCAGGTTGGGCACTAGGGGGCTAGGGGCTGGATGATGGCCTGCAGAGTGACCATCTGCTATTCACACTGCCTGACTGCTGCCCAAGCTGGCTAGTCCTTAACAGCTACTGTCATCTGACGTCTACATATCTTTTTATGGTTAAACTGTGTAGTTAAATCACATGTATCAATATGAATGGCTAACTCTGGAATACTTAAGGTTCACTGCAACATCAGTTCATTCATTTTTTTATTGACTTCTAAAAAAATCAGCATGTAACATATACACTGAGTGGCCAGATTATTATGACCACCCCATCAGTACTTCGTTGGGCCACGAGATGACTTCGTTGGGCCGCCTCGTGACTCCACGAGATGTTGAAAGGTGATGCAAGGAATCTGACACTGCACTGTTGCCCTTCTGTTGTCTTGTAGCAGTCTTGCCACTCTCCGTTCTGCCCTAACATTGACTATAGGCTGACGGCCACAATTCACACATTCAGACCCAGATTTTCAGCTGACAGTACAGTCTTTAAACACTTTAACAACAGCTGCTCTTGAACATTTAATTAATTCTGCTATTTTGCTGATACTCGCTCCATGGCTCCGAGCGCCAACAATCATCCCACGTTCCAAGGCTGTTAAATCGCATTGTTTACCCATATCTTCAGAAAAAAATCACTTCTACTGTCGTGGTAAACAACCTGCTTCGCTATTTATAATGGTCTGGCCCTCTAGCAACTTCAGCGCAAAATTATAGCTAATTTGCCTACAAAGGTCTGGTGGTCATAATAATCTGGCCACTCAGTGTATTTTATCATTTATAGCTGCGTATTTATTTTTTATGAAACGTTGCATGTAACTGCTTACTGGGTATTATTACAGGGGGATATAACAGTGAGAAATGGCCTGAACACTAATCTTATGTGAGATCAAAGACAGAAGGAAATAGAAAGTGAACTCCATGATAGCATGTGACGTATACCACTGAAGCTGGCTGTGCTCTGCACACAATATACGAGAGTTACGCTGACTCAGTCTCAAGAGTTTCTCATTCTACATTATGATGGACTCCTCCGCTCTGATACGTTACACAGTCACTGTAAAAGGTAAAAGCAGCACTCGGCTGAAGTGGTCTACATGGAGACAGTACTTAAGATACCACACAGGCTCAGTTCATTACTGTGCTGATAATTCAAACAACTTTGAATCTGCCAAATGGAGCTGGTCATTTATTGAAATGGGATCATACTGAAGCCACATTCCACTATGTTTTATCTGTGATTTGAAAAGAAATGATGTTGCTTCTCCATTAACATGCACTTATACTAAACATGTTGCTGTGAAGGATAAAGTAAGTAGGTAGGCTGTTGTGTCTGATTTTAGGCTTTTACTGTACTTTGGAAATGAAAGGACAGAGGCAGGGTCAGACTCAGAGGAGGATTCTCCTGTTCCTACAGGTCTGCTGTATTCTGGGTCTCATACACTGATTAAAGCTGAATTTCTAGCAGAAATAAAAGACATAAATGAATTCAGTTCTGTAATCATGATACAGCATTAGATTTTTATTTTCAATGCAAGCTGTGTAAGTCCTTCAATTCGACTTAGTATCAGCTTCTTGCAGTCAGACTGGAGGAGGGAGGAGCAGCACAAGGACACAATCAGTTGTGCTGCAGTACAAGGGACCCTGCTAAAAGGAGGGGTGGGCAGAGGGACAGAGATATGAGTTCACAAGACTGCTGCTTCTCCATTTACTTTCCTGGGGAAGGGACAACACCTGTAAGGCCCCTTTCATATGGTCCTATCAGGAGGAGATCCGTGCAAAAATCCCCTGTCGATCGAAATGGATGTCGCCATTTTGACATACATGTCCGTTGAGTTTTTTCTAAAATTACTGGACTATGTTGGACTATGGGCAATCAGATGTAAATGGACTTGTGTCCATTTACATCAGATTACCCCTGATCAGGCACGATCAGGTCTGGCTAAACGGAACTCTGATCTTGTTTGTTTTTCCGTACCTGGCCGTAGCCGGGTGTAACCTGATGTAAATGGATGCCCATCCATTTAGATCTGGCTGCCCATAGACTAACATTGGGCTTCTGATAGGGTCTTCCTGAGAAACTTGACAAACAAACAGGACCTCTCCCAGCATTCAGAAGAGGACAGAAGTCCACCTCTGTCCAGACCTGCTCCACCTCCCACATTTCACCATACTGCCTCACCTGTACTAAGTTGAAGATTAACCTCTTGCCGTCCGCCCGTAGTAGAAAAACGGACTGACGGCACTGCTGCATTGGCGGGTTGCCGTCGCCAGACGGCAGTTTTTTTCTGCTCGCGCGCGCCCCCTAGCGGGCACGCACGGGCAGAAAAGACCCGTCCAATGCGAACACCCGGTACCGGGTGTTTCACATATAGGCGAACAGCGGGTCCATAGCCCATAGGAATATGATGTAAAGGGGTTCCTGATGAGGAGGGCCCCTGATGCAAAGCATGACTGGGGGGAGGGAGCTCTGATGTGAAGGGGGGGCTGATGTGAAAGAGAGCTTCTGATTTGAAAGGGGGGACTCTGATGTGAAGACAGAAACTTAATTTCTTTTTATTTGTTTTGCGTGGGTTTCCCCCTTAAAATCCATAGCAGACCCCTATTTAGGATAAGGGTTTGGTATAGATTTGGGGATGTCATTTTTTACACTTTGAAGGGTGCCATGACTGAAAAAAAGGATGAGAAAAGCTGTTGCACACCTGTATGAATATCTACCATGGACATGTAAAACAGCTTCTATATATGTTCTTCATTATTATTATTACAGTTTGCGCAGCGCTTTACAATGTAAGGAAGACATTACAATTACAATACAATTCAAGACAGGATGGTAAGGAGGGCCCTGCCCCTGAGGGCTTGAGGTAGCTGTGTGGGGATGAATTGTTTGAGAATGTGATGGTTCAGTGGTTAGGTTGAGGAGGGATAGGCTTCCCTGAAGAGATGAGTCTTCAGGGAACGCCTAAAGACAGTCAGGGTGGGAAATAGACGGACAGGTAGGGGTAAAGAGTTCCAGAGGATTGGAGAGACTCTAGAGAAGTCCTGGAGGCGAGTATGTGAGGAGTTGACTAGGGAGCTGGAAAGCAGGAGGTCTAGGGAAGAGCAGAGTGGACGGTTAGGGTGATATTTTGAGACAAGGTCTGTGATATATCCGGGGGCAGAGTTGTGGATGGCTTTATAAGTGACTGTTAATATTTTGAATTTTATCCTCTGGGCGAGTGGAAGCCAGTGCAGGGATTGGCAGAGGGGGGTTGCAGACACTGAGCGGTTGGTCAAGTGGATGAGTCTGGCAGCTGCATTCATGTTACACTGAAGGGGGGATATCATGTGTAGTGGAAGGCCAATGAGGAGGGAGTTACAATAGTCAAGACGAGAGATAACAAGTGAGTGTATGAGTAGTTTTGCTGTGTCATTGGTGAGGAAGGGGCGTATTTTGGAGATGTTACGAAGGTGGAGGCGGCATGATTTGGATAGTGATTGGATGTGTGGAAGAAAGGTGAGGTCCGAGTCAAGGATGACACCTAGGACCTTGGCATTGGAGGAGGGGTGGATAGTTGTGTTATCAATCTCAACTGAAATAATGGGGGAAGGTGCACGGGTAGGAGGAAATATCAAGAGCTCAGTTTTTGAAAGATTGAGTTTTAAGAAATGTTGTGACATCCAGATGGATATGTCAGTTAGTAGATTAGTGACACGAGAGGACAGAGACGGGGAGAGTTGTGAAGTGGAAAGATAAATTTTAGTGTCATCGGCATAGAGATGGTATTGGAAGCCATGTGAGGTTATTAGTTGACCAAGGGAGGAGGTGTAGATAGAGAAGAGAAGGGGTCCAAGGACAGAGCCTTGGGGGACCCCTACAGAAAGAGGAGGGGAGGAGTTAGAATTGTAGGTGACACTAAAGGAGCGCATAGATAAGTATAGTGGCCGTTGTTTTTAGCTGTTATTAGGTCATTAGGACATGTAAAACAGCTTCTATATATGTTCTTCCTCTGTATATATGGTTGTTTGCTTGGAGTTCAGCTTTAAATACTACTGTGGCCACTACCTTGATCAGACATTAGATTGCAGTGCAGACCACTAGTGAACAAAAGTACAGTGACAATGCTGTTAACATTTGATACAGCACTTCCTGAACTGGCATGGCACTTCTAATAACTAGTGCATTGTTTGTCCTCCCGAGTCTGAGGACAATGTAAGAAACACTGTCACTGAAAGGGTGCTACAGAGCCACGGTGAAACTGTAAGTCCCAGCATACTATGTCTCCTAGTTTCACAGAAGTTGCAGATATATTAATTTAAAAAAAATAACAACAACAACAACAACAACAACAACTTATCTTTGGAACTTTTGGGAACATTTTCTTGCCAACCAAACAGTTAACCCGTCTCACTATGTAGTGCCAACAGTACAGAAGAAAATACTGGAAAATCTGTTCAGAATGCATACTGGATACATAGCAAAACAAATATTTAGGTTGGTAGAATAGTGGAAATACCCTTTAAAAGTTGATTTTAAAGACCCAAACATCCACTAAAAAGATATAATAAAAAAAACATGAACAACAACAGCCTTAGATCTAAGCACTGAAGTTTCCAGATTCTAAAAGTGTAGTTGCTGTATTTTTGTGATGAAATATATAATAAGAGGTAATTTCACTTGAGAACCTAAAAATATATATTTTAAGAATCACTAAACACATTACTTTTCATTTACAGCTTGATACGTTAAAGAAAGCAGGTGGCCATAATGGATTTAGTAAATGCCATAACTGTCCATAGTTTCCTTTTTAAAAATGTCACCCATAACTAAAGGCTCCCTACTATATCAATTCAGCAAAAAGCTATGATTCATCAACTTAATTATCAAATGGCAGCACTGCATTCTCAATTACCTTTCGTACTCAGATCTCGAGCCAGCCCTAATGACACTTCTGTCACACAGAGTACAAATAAATGATTGTCCTTACAGTGACCTAAAAGGAAAGGTATAATGCTAAGCCAGGCTCAATCCGTCACTAACAACAAGCCGCTTTAAATGGGTTCCAAACTGGGCCCTGTAATGTCTTACTGCTACTTCCCACAAATAATGAGCCTGGCTGCCAGTTATTTAAAAGCTGGTCTCCAACTGAGTTCACTGCTATATTCCAGACGTTCCATTGGCAGCGTTTAAAAATTAAAATCTCTTTCCTGCCTGCTTAGGATTAGTTCCATAAACTATCCAGACTGTAGTTAGGAAAAAGACAAATCCCTACATATATCAGCGGTAGGATCACTCTTTAGTACCAAAGGAAATCACAGCACATTGTAAGGATGAATTTAAGGTGTACATTATATGGCAACAAAGACTGCAGCCTTGTAGAGAAGTCAGTTATTGAAACTTTTCTTAAAACTTTTTATTTGATTTGCATAGAGTAGGGAAGGGTTAGGACCCCCGTCAGGGTTTCATTGCCGTCTGTATCTCCACTAGGCTCCATTTTACCTGTAGATAATTGGCACCAGGACTGAAAGTGAGGGGAAATCACAAATTCTGTTTTGCATTCAAAACAGGAATAGAAAGAAGATGTTATAATATGGATACTGGTTGCTGTAACAACTGTCTAAAAGGCATTTCTCTCATCTTGGAACAATGTTAATTTTTCTGTGCCTAAATGGTAAGAAGTGAAGGAAACTCTCTACAATGAGACACAGATGGCAAAAAAAACTGACAGGTGTTTTAACTATTCCCTGTTCTTTCCAAAATGTAAAAACATGTACTTACCTTAAAATCATTTTTTGTTAGGTCCATTGAGGGACACAGAAATATAGTAATTATTGGACATGTGTGGTATACTGCCAGGAGGTTGGAACACTAGCAAAACATGAGCCCTGGTATAACCCTGCCTCCAACCATCATGCTTCAGTTTTGTGAGAAAGCAATACATAAAGCCAACAACACAAAGGCCAGGACCTGTGTTCCTCAATGGACTTCAAGAAATAGATTTTTTGGTAAGTACAAAAATCTTATTTTCTTTATTGCCCATCAAGGAGCAAATGAATATAGTAATTCTTGGACATTTGGGATGCCCAAAAGCAAATCAACTGAGGGGTGGGAAACAGCCACTAAGCGATCCAATGAATGTGGTATCATACTATTAGGGATGCACCAATACCTATATTAATATTGTATTTGTACTCGCCCAAATGCTCCAATACATAACTCCTGGAGCATGGAGCCGGCTTCCTTTTCAATCGGGAAGCTGGGCGGTGGGTTATGACCTGCTTTCTGGCTTCCTGATTGGCTGGAAGCTGGCTTCACTTGTTGCTAGGCAGCTTGGCGTCCTAACCAAGCCGGGCAGCACGTAATGACCTGCCTCCCAGCTTCCTGATCAACCAGGAAGCCAGATGGAACCTCATGACCTGCCGCCCAGCTTCCTGATTGGTCAGGAAGCCAAGCAGCCTTGGCAAGTGAAGCCAGGTTTCTTTCGATAGAACACCAGCTTTGCAGGCAATCAGGAAGCTGGGCAGCGGGTCTTGATCTGCCACCCGACTTCCTGATAATTGGGGCACGTGGCACCGGTATCAGTACTCAGTATCGGCGAGTACCGGAAATATCGGTACTCGTACTCTATACCTGAAAAACCAATATTGGTGCATCCCTAATACTATAAAGAGCATCCACAAGAGACAATTCCTGAACAAAGGCTAGATGAAAAAGGCGAAAGTATGCAATTGCTACAGCCAAGGAAAGGCACAGATAATCATCTTGGTGTTCCAGAATAGGACAGATAGCACCATTGGGGAGTAGCTGCTATCTGAGAGAATGATGGGCAGTAATGTGGAAGATAACCAATCATTCACTATATAGAAAAAACAGGTCAAACAACAACTACCTAAATAGGAGAAGAGTGGCTACCACAGTGCACAAAGGTTGGGAAAGTGCCACAAACAGAGCTTTGTGTCTGGAGGTCACATTCCAGGCTAGCCCCACAATCTATGGTCCAGCAGGGTCCAGGTACGACCTTCAAAGCTATTGCTAAAGATTTGCCAATCCAGATAGCTGCTGTATACAGACAAGTTCAAGCAGCATATTAGATGTCTTCCCTTAAAGGCTTGACCCTGCACTATGAGCAAGTAAGCTGACTTATAAAATCAGGTAGTTTTAACATTGAAAACCCATTGCTAATTGTTATGTTAAGATATAGAGTTAAAGGGTATGTCCAGCAAAAACCTCTTCTTTTAGTTTTGGATATAGTGAGGAGTGTTAGAGCAATGGTTTCAGCAGGCAAGAAGTAGGGAAACATCTGCAACAGGAACATTGGCAGCAATATAAAGCCTTCCCCTACTCTATAAAAGATATTGCTGTGTTGCTGTTGGAGATTTATGCTCAAGTAAAGGGAAATCTCTCTAATGAAGCTCCAACTAACAGGGGTTTTTTAGTGATAAAGAAAATAAAAATCAGCTGCAGAGACCCGGTGGGCAATACTGGTGACTAGTCCTTTGCTCTCTACTTACATTTTTGTTATGCTTACAGCTTCCACAGATCAGGGGTTTAGCTAAAACAGAGTCCCCACAACAAATCTGGAAGGGCATATTAACACACTCAGGCATGACTTTAAAAAAACTGAGAAATAGCTCCTATGATATAATGAATAAACATGGGTGGCAATACAAACAATCTAAAGCTTTACTGATCTTGCCAATGTTTGGTTACATTCATTAATTTGTGCTTTTGTACTATATAAGCCAAAATTGCCTTCTAACCAAAGTTTGGCACTGAGGACTGCGCCTCCCCCCAACCCCATGCCTTTGTACAATTGTTAAATTAAAATGGCTCATGACGGACATCTGAAAAAGAGACAATGTACAAGAATAAAAATCTCAAAATATTTAAGCAATGTTTTTGCAAGGCCAGTGTTTGGCAATATCAAACCATTTACCTGCCCGGCACGCTTTCTCTCAACTATTTATTTGTCATGACTTGGAATTTGAAATATGAGTTGTCAGAAGTCTGTGAGCAAATCCAGTACAAGGCAACAACAAAATAAATAAATAAAGGCATGTGAATGCTAAGCTGGGATTTTACTGTTGCTATAGAAATGCCGTGATGAAAGTGACAATTGAAAAGCATCTTGTACTTGATAGCGACAATGAAAGACACAGAATTATCGGCATAAAAAGCAGGGACGAATAATAAAGACGAGATGGAGAAATGCAGTACAAGAGACAGGGCCCATTAGGAAGTATGCAAGCTGGCAAGTGTCAGCTTATTTATATTCTGTTAATGCAACACGGCATTGCTCTGTATTTGCACTTTTCTCTTAATTGGAGTCAATGTGCTCTACAATCACAATACAAAGTAGAAAATAGTGAATTATCCACAGCAACTAGAAATCTTCAGTAATGAAATGGCTAGGAAAATAGGCATTAAAAGCTGGTAAGTATCTTAAGAGCTATGTTTATAGAAAACGTTATAGTAACTGAAAAATAGCTGTTCGGTTATTTCATACAGACAAGGTAGTGGACAATATATGTATAAAATCTAGAATAAGATTTTATTTAAATGCACCAGGAAAAGCCAACACATTTTGGGGGTTACAAAGGTACCTTTCTTCAAGGTTGAATAAGAACAAAGATTGAAAACTGGGCTGGACTAAGGTATCAAAAGCGGGGTATTTGAGCTTGTGTGAATCTTGTTTTTACTCAGGCTCGGCAGCTGAGTGGATTTCATTACAGAACCAGATTTCAAAGTTAGGACATCAGCTTGATGTATCAGATGGCACGTGAGCAACATTGTCAGTAACGATACCTCGATCCCATGTTATGATGGCACAATAACAAAAATCTCACTAGTTGTAGCATGCTTGTGCATTTGTGATTTGCTTTTTCATATAAACTATTGCAATATCCTTATAAGATTCTGTCCTGTTCCAAGTAATCCATTTGTAAATTAAAACCAAGCTATTGACATCTCATAATGGTACCTAATAGGATTGGTGATGATGATGATGATTTTGACAGTCTGAGAAAGAGGGTATGGGAACATGCTAGGCAATCCATTGGGGGTCTGTAAAGGTTGAAAGGTTGAGAAACCCTGTTTTAAAGCGTGGATGACAGTATGGAAGATTTCCAACTAATTTTTCTTACATATCTCCAGTATTTTAGTGCCACAATATCGCCTTTCGAGTTGCTGCCATTATTTATTCAATGGATGAATGAGGTAGCAAGGCTCCACCTAACAGATTCTCCATAGGAAAGGAAAAAGGGAGTTCTATGATTGCAAGACATCAATAGCCACTTCAGGAACTGCGAGTATATGTAGTGGAGAAATTCTGTTGCTCGAGTACCAGGAAAATACAAAAAGCCAGTTGTCTGTGCAGCTCTGACACTCCCTCTTTCCAGTATACAATAACTGATATACTAGTTAAATGGTTGCATAAGGGCATTTACACAAGATTCACACAACTTTCACCCAAGATTCATACACTTTTCTAATTGGATTCATCAGGCAAATGCATGAATCCTGGGCAGAAGTTGTGTGTAGCTTGTGTGAAAACATTTATCAATAGATTGTTGTCTGCGTCTCTATTGGGGAGATTTCCTTTCAGTTCTTTGGAGGACGGGACAAAGAAATGTTAACTCATCCCTACTCCATCCAAAGCTAAAAAAAAGCAAAAAATATTAGGCTTTAAATTTGTTTGGATTTTCTTTATAATTATGCAAGATATTTTTACTTGAACCCTATCTGAAGCCCACAAATTGCAAATTATGTTACACATTCTGCAGCTATGTTTTATTATTATTTTAGAATAACATCACAACACTCTAGAGTTTAATAAAATAGTATACAAACCTTTTTTTTTCTACAGCAATGGTCCATTTATATTTTACATTAAAATAT
Organism: Nanorana parkeri; assembly: GCF_000935625.1. Lineage (NCBI taxonomy): Eukaryota > Metazoa > Chordata > Amphibia > Anura > Dicroglossidae > Nanorana > Nanorana parkeri. The sequence continues at coordinate 402,359 of NW_017306460.1, forward strand.
CTAATAGACATGGCTTCTGTAACTCGTATCCTCTGTTCAGTATTGCTAAAAATGTACAGTCCATCCTACCTTGTATAGGACTACAGCCATATCTAAAATATGAACTTAGAATGCAGTTTTAACACTGTTTAGCAGAAGACACCAACTTATGCCGGTTCTCACCTCATGATCTAGAAGATTCTGCTGCCAGGTGTGCATTAAATAATTCCACAAATGATAATAAGATGGTCTTGAGTTTAAGCACGAGCCCAGTGTCCTTTATATCATGTTATTCCAGAATTACATCACATCAACTTAGCAGATGTCCTCATTGTCCCCATCCTTAAGCCGGTTCCTGGCTCTGTTTGGCTTCAAGACAAAGTCTGATATTATCCAAATAAAGTTCCATAAGAAAGAGAACTTGTCCTCTGTGTTTAATAGACCTCAATTCCTCTATATACATGGAATCCACAGCTCTGGTATCTGTATTTTTTATTTTTTGACATACAGGACACAAAGGTAGACACAATGTCAGGTAATCATCCTGATTTTTGTTACTTTTTTTTTCGTTTTTGCCAAAAAATGCAAGCAAAAAAAGAAGATAAATGTTTGTTCTTCCATACAAACATCTTCAATATGAAGACAATCAAAACAATAAAGAGAAGATGGAAGTGTGCAGTGGCCTTCCTCCTTGATGCAGCAACTGTGTCAGAAATGTGGATACATGTGGCATCCATTCATGGGTGAAGCGGGCTTAATGTGGCATCCTCCGTCCTTTTGCAATTGTATGATGATGAAATTAAGCACCTTTATTTCAACCAATACCACTGATGTTCACAGGCAAGACCTTCTCTGGAAATGTCCAACCATTATGAAACATCAGCCATCTGCAAACACAGTGTAAATCCATCAACTGACATTTTTATGAAATATTTGTTATTTTCAGATTTGCACTGCTTCTACTTATATGAGACAAAGTATTGGCTGTTAGGTTCCTGACGGGTAGTCCACCATTGACCCTGACGTGTTACTTCTTGAATTGCAAAGTTCATCTTTCCCCACTGCCCAAACTTTTCATATCTTCAACCTCTTCTCTTTCCCTCCCCACCCTTGAAGGTTCCCTCACCCAACCCAGAGTCTCATGCCATAGAGGTGGGTGACTGGCTCATTTGGACCCTCATGGACTGAATACAGTTCAGGATTTTTTTCTGGTGTCCAGCTAATGTAATTCCTATCCTCAGAAGGTCCCTAAAAAGACAGAATAATATTTCAGAGATTAGATGAAAAAAAGACAAAAATAAAATCTAAATTTGAAACATGGCAATTCATTTACAATCTAAAATTAATTAAGCAAAGATACAAAGAGCTATGAAAGTGTTCCCCCTCACTCTTGTGTTAATATGACTTCAGAATATATATTTGCTGTTGTTGTGGAGGCAACTTTTGTGAAACTGCGTATAGTCAATTATGTCCAGTCAGAAATCTGGACAATTGTTGCAGTGTCATAAAGTGCAGCAGAAACATGCCTGGCCCAAACACAGCCAACTAGGACTTTCATGGTAAGGATAGATTTTTGCGGGCAAGGAAAGTCTAACATGAAAAGTGTGCCATGGTTCTTCATTGATTGGTTGGTATGGTGAAAGGATAAAGCTTTTAAAGGACATGGTTTATTGTGACACACATTTTCATATGTTCCAGTATCAGCTTCTTTTGTGACCCTTGGCATTTGGTCATATGACATCTTAGAGCTGCAAAAAAGTTCCCTTTGCTAGATGCTATTATTACAGGTCTGAACAGGTAGATAAGGTATGTATATAATGCCCACCATGTGTCACCGACTACAGGTCTCACTCCATTTGATGTCTGAATATTGAAGTATCTCCACTCACAGCCACCAGCCCAACATTTCTTATCAGTCTTAGCCCTGTTGTCAATCCAGCCCAGTCCTCACTTGGTAAAAATTACCCTTACTTATATATTGTTTAAACAGTGGCACAATGCATTTTAGTTTACAGGGATATTTTTGGTAGCAACCTCAAGCATCAAGTGATAGGTGTACCACTGGAGCTGCCACAATGTCCTGCACAGTACCCTCCTTTGCTGCTCATACTTGACTGGAGCTCAAAGGGTGACATGCGCTCTTTCTTCAACAGGCAGCAGTGGAAACATGAGAGGTATCTCACATTAGCTATTTGTAGCCCAAGTAGATGGACACATAGATACATACTCTGGAGTCATCTGGGCGACAAGCTGCAATGAGGTGTAACCAGAGCTCAGGAAGTTATCTCTGTACTGTCCCATTTTGATAGCACTCAACCAGTCATCTACTGAGGTAAAGGCTGTGAAGTCTGGGATGGAGCGGTCAAGCAGTGGCTGGGAAGGCCTGTAAAAATACAAAACAACATTAGCCTATAATGGTGGCACTTAGTGTTCAGCACAGTATATTACAGACTATAAGTAGTAGAGATGTGCGATTCGTTTTGGAAAAATTAGTTTTTCGGACGAATTTTCGTTATTCGGAGATTCGGATGTATCCGAATTTCCGAACAACAGAAATTATGAATGAAAACGAATCAGAATTTCCGAAAACAAAATATCAGACAAAATTAGTTAGCGGTAGCCTGTACGAATTTTCGTTTAAGCACGAATTTCCGTTGCAGCAGAGTGACATTATTTTTTTTTTTAATGTCACTTTGCTGCAACGAAACAAACAAAACGAAAACGGAACAAAATTTCGTACAGACTACCTCTAATGCATTTTATCCGAATCCGAATCCCGAAAAGAATTGACTTTCAGACCCGAATCCTGAAAAACAAAATAACGCAAAAAACAAATAAAAAAGAAACAAAACAAAACAAATTTTTGCCGATGCAAAATGTCTAATAAGTAGACAGCAGTACACACATACCTCCAAAGACAATACACGTCAATCATTATGTATTTGAAAAACAATCTTATAAAACAGCTCACCACATTGAAGTGCAACTATACTTTATTAGTAAAGGTGGATAAATAGCCCCTTGTCCATGGTTGATAGTGAGGAGGGGCTGTTGGAAGGGTGACTAGAGACAAAACCTGGCTGCAGGAGGGGTGAGGAGTTCCTAAGTAAGGTGGGATAATCAGAATGAAAATGGGTTCATGGACAATTAAGGTATTCAGAAGTGAGGGGTACAGTCAGGGTATTGAAGGAGTAGAGGGTGCTGGAAGGATGATTGAGGAAGGTGTTAACAATCCTCAGACATTTGTACACCTATTGCCACTCTCTCACAGATAACCATGAAAACAAAAGTTGTTAGCTGTGAGATTCTGTTAAAGAGACCCTGTCACCAGACCAGTCCTTTGAAAAAAAAAAATATTCACGTGAGATTATTTGTGCATTTAACATATTTTATGTATTTTTTTTACCTGTAAACCCCCTATCCTTGTGTAGACATCCAAAAGCTCTGAGAGTGCTGCTGGGTGTCGCCATCTTGGATGTGAAGTCAGCAGCTGTCACTCTCATTCACTCCTCCCCTGTCAGCTACATAAATGTTCAATTAAGAAGGTGAGGAACGGAGGAGCTGGGCCAGCACTGAGAGTAATTAGACACCTCCAGAAGAGGATGACATGCAAGAAGAGAGCAATATTTTGTGGAAAAGAAAAACCCTGCAAGTAAGCATTTAAAATACTTGATCTTTCTATGATATTAGCTGAATGTTTTAAGTTGGTGACAGGGTCTCTTAAGCCTTTGAAAGCATTTATGAACATGATACATTCATATGTACAAAAATGATACAGTCACAACATATGTATTACATGCATGACAGGCAAAGGGTTAAATAAAGGCCTAAGTGTATGAATCAGGCCTCAACATGTATAGCTTTGTTTGGCAGGTTTATCAAACCCAGGGCCTACTATCCAAACATAACACACCAGCCTGGAATACCATGACAACAGAATTTGAATGTAATGTGTGGTGTTGTTAAAAACCAAAATGCATGTCTTCTTCCAAATGTGTTTCATCCACTGACAGCAGACCTATGATCAGGACAGACTCACACAGCAGGGATGGTGGCCACTGTTTTGAGGCTGGCGGGGTTCCTGATCATCTTGTCCAGAGTATTGACGATGTCCCCAAAGCGCGGCCGGCTGTTTCGATCCTTCTGCCAACAGTCCAGCATGAGCTGGTGCAGGGCTGCTGGACAGTCCATGGGGGGAGGCAGGCGGTAATCCTGCTCGATGGCATTGATGACCTGTGAAGAGAGAAAGAATCGGTGAGAGGACAGCACTTCCAAAGCAAATGGCCATAAAACTGCAGACCAGAAGAGCCAATGACTGAACAGAGAACCATAAAACAGACATAAAAATTAAGAGAACAAATGTTGCATATATTATGTCTGTCTATCAGCTCTGTGTATACGGCGGAGATGGTTAAAATGCTATCAAACTCTTTACTGCAGGAACTTTATAAAGTTAAAGTATAACTCCAGACAAAACTTATTTTTCTAGTTTAAGATAAAGTAAAGAAGGGTTAAGACCTGCATTGCTCTGCAAAGAGTTTGCTTGTTCTCCCTATGCTTGCGTGAGTTTCCTCAGTGTACTGTGGTTTCCTCTCACACGCCAAAGACATATTGGAAGGTTAACTCGCTCCTGTCTAAAATTGTCCCTGTATGAGTGTGAGATAGGGACTTTAGATTGTAAGCTCCTTGAGGGAAGGGACTGATATACATGTACAACTATGGAAAGTGCTGCGTAAATTGTAGGCGCTATATAAATACCTGTCATAAATAAACAAAAGTTTACCAAAAAAACGCCATTGTGTTTTTATTGCTGTCTGTGTCTCTGTTAGGGAGATCTAATTTTACAATTTCTCATTGCCATTGTCAGAGGAATAGAAAGTAAGGAGAAATCCGAAATGTTATGGTTGCCGCCAAAACAGGAGAAGAAGTGGTATGAGGACATTTGTTTCTCTGACAACTGTCAGTGGTAGCATTTGCTCTAATTTTGGGGACATTTCCATTTACTTCCTGTTGTGTCTGCAGGAAATCTTCCTGGTGAAGACACAAGATAGAAATCAGACATTGACAGACGTTTTAGTTCTTCACTAAAAAAAAGTGTCCGGAGTTACACTAGGTTATAAATTATATTAAAAAAATGTTTTCTGGTAGACTGTTGATTGTGGGTAAGGAATGATGACATCATGATAATGTTGTGGCACAGTGTTGATATAATTGTAGGTGAGGCATGATGAGAACATGGCAATGTCCTGATACAGTTACATAGTAGATAAGGGTAAAAAAATTGCACAGGTCCCTCCGGTCCAACATGTGTGTGTGTGTGTGTGTGTGAGATTAGGTTCTATTCTAAGAGTATACATCTGAACTCTTCTGGATGTTCCGCTATTAGACAGTGTCTCCCGGACACACGGGAGAGAAACATTTTCTCCCTGAAAGGTTTACTCTGCTCGATCTGCTGGGTTTTTTTTCTTGACATCGGGGCCGCCGTCATTCCGAAAAAAATAAATAAATAATGGCATAGGAACGAATAGCTACATTGCTATTGGCTATTGCAAATTGAAATAGCCAATAGCAGACTAGCTATTGCACCCACCCACTGCTGCCTTCAATCAGCAGAGGTGGACCTGAAATTCTCTATCAGGTCCTCCTTTACTGACTGACAGCAGCAGAGGGCGGGTGCCATAGCCAGCTTGCTATTGGCTATTGCAAATTGAAATAGCCAATAGCAATCTAGCTGTTCATTCATATGCTGTTTTTTTTATTATTCTGACGGCAGCAGCTGTCAGGATACTAAAAAAACAGCAGATAGCAAGGGAAGGGTTAGCTTCTTAGCTATCTGCCATCATTTCAGAGGGGTGCTCTCTTACTTGTTGTTGCACCCCCACCCCGCAGGTGGGGGTGGGTGGGGACAGAGGGCACCTCCCTGAAATGAGAAGGGCACCTCCCTGAAATGACTTATTTCAGGTTGGGATCCCTGATGCATATTCCTATATTTTGTGCTAATTGAGGAAGACATCTAGAAGTTTCTGAATAGGTCATTGCTTCCAGCAGTTACCTTTACCTGGGACAGATCCCCTCTGCCATTCCAAAAGAAACCTTCTGTCTTTTAACCTTAAATTGTGCCCATGTGTTCTCTTCAGAGCCCTAAGATTCATTAGGTTGTTATCACCAATACAGTCACCATTGATTAATTTGAGCATACTCTCTAAGGTATCTTGGACCCTTTCCAATTCTAGGACATCCCTTCTATTAATTGGGGACCAAAACTGAACTGCATACTCAAGAAGAAAGTCTTCTAAACCTTGCTCATAAGTCACTAGTAGTTTTTTTTTTTTTAAACAATGTAAAGGGACCAATGTGACCCCACCAATGCCAGATGTATTCCAAGTGCCATCCATGTATGGGCTCCACCCCACACACCCTCTACTGGAGTCTCCTTGAATGGTTACACCCCAAGCCTAGATGTTGAGGGCGCACAGCTATGCCATTGGTGGCGGTAGATCTCAATGCCAGGCAGTCACACATTGTTAGAAGCCTAGCAGAGATTCAATACCTACCATAATACACCCAAAACCTTAAAATCTTTTTTTTTAGTCAAAGTTCTCTTTTAAAGATACTAAAAAATTCACAAAGCTGTTAATAAAAACTCATTTATATAAACCGCCTTGCAATACACGTTTAGTGGCCTCTTAAATTTGCTGCTGGATAGTTATAAAACCGCACGTAGTCCTGTCGTGGCTTTTGCCTAGCTCACTGTAGCAACATCGCAGTGTAGTCTAGTTCTTCACCACCGACCGCCTTTGCTTTAATTGCTCCGTAGCACGACAGTCTACCTCTCCCCTCCTGTGTGATTACAGTGGTTTGGAGAGTGAGGGCAGTCAGGGCCGGGGCTGCAGCAGGTTAATCAAAGGCACACACTGTTCAGAGCATTGTTCTGCTCTCGCCTTCATTATATCCGCCGCTCACTGCATTACTGTAAGAGCTGAGCATCTCCACCAGCCTGACATGTTCAAAGCTTCTTCAAGTCCAATTACTTCCCAGTGCACTGGCTGCACTTTCCAATTTTCTTGCTTTATGCGGATTCTTTTCTTCTTTTTCAGCCTGATCCATCTGACACAGCAGCAGTTTTCAGTGCTCACCCACCAGCCAGCCCTCCCTCTCGCTCTCTCAAGCTTTGATTTGTGCAGTATTTCAACAGAGCACAGAGAAAGTACAAATCCCCTGCTCTCTGCCTACTAGAAACGGTGTGCACACTGTCAGCTGCCACCTGTGTTTTAGGACCGACCTGGCAAGAACGATCCTCACATACTTGGCTCTTGTGTGTATGTGTCATTAGAAGGTAATGGTATGTGACAAGTAACCATTCAAGTTGTAGCAGATTCTCTACATGAACCAAAAGCTTGTATCCAGTCTCTGTAGAGTTCAGAGCGTCACACTGCTGCCCCTCCTGTCTCTGAGTAACCACAAGTCCCAGCAAACCCACTCTACAACACATGTAGTCTGACACGTAGATTAGCCACCTCCCTCGCCTCTTGGTGCTGACAAACGTATATCCCCAACAAATACAATATACAGTGTACTTTTAAAAAATGCATTCAATTTCACAAACACTGTTTGTTTCATATTGAGGCACATTTGTTTCCCTTTTTCTGTCCATTCAATGGTGGACACATAGTATGAAAACAAAAAATTCAAGTTTAACTGTATCCACTCAGTGCCCCTGGATGCCGCTACATCTGCTGTCTTGCACACATATCTTCAGGGAGTCTCACTCTATTAGATAGCGGCTCCCTGACGTCCGCAAGAGAGGCATTTTCTCCCTGAAAGGTTTACTCTGAGTAAACCTTGCCGATAAGATATCAGTGGGTAAGGTTTCAGAGTGAGGCTTGCCTCCTGGAGGAAGGTCATGTGATCTCTAGAGTAGCCTCAGAACGAGGCTTGCCTCCTGGAGGAAGGTCATGTGATCTCTAGAGTAGCCTCAGAATGAGGTTTGGCTCCCAGAAGGAAGAAACTACTTGCTGCACAGAGAGGGCGGACATAGACTACTATTGAGCCGGTACAGGCACTGCTGCAGGGTTGAGAGAGTGCTGTTAACCCTTTGTGGATAATATAGAATCAATTATATGTCCTGGTTGTCTAGTTATAGAGAACATTTATTTCATTTGCTGCCCATAGCAACTAGTCAACTGTGTATCAGGGACTTTACTCCTCAGCATTTTTTTATAAAGGGCTGTCTAATAAATTGTGACCTTTACCCTGACAGATACTTGAACATCAATTCACAAATCTGATGTGTGTGTATATATATATATATATATAATTATTATTATCATTGACCTCCCTGAAATGAGATGGGAACCTCCCTTAAATAAGGTTTTGCAGGTTGGAATGTCTGGGTCAGTCATCAGGAACATTGTTGTCTGAGGACCATCCAATAGACAGCACACCTCCATAAAAGACATTCTAGAATTCTGACCAACCACACAGCATATACAACTGGTGCACATGTAAAACCAACAAAATGGTGGTCTCCAGTGGTGGTGCTAAAGGGACATGATAGCATACTATAGGCTCAATCATCAATCATTACACATGAATAATGATCTTTAGTGAAAGTTCTTTCAAGAATTACTTTAGGAACATTAAACAGCCATATAACACATGTACCTTGATAAATACATAGCACAATATTTGACAACTGGCATCACACCAGTTGTCCAGCAATTAGTATTGGAAACTACCATCCATTTACCAGTGACGCCATGCAATTCATTGTTCATTTCATTTCAAAGTTGAACGAACCCTTTAAAGTAAAACTGTTATACAGCAAACAGGTTGTATTAATTACATAATTGATTGAACAGTATTCACCCCCAATTACCAAATGGTATAACTTGCTGGAAGATCCCCTGAAACCAGGAAACAAGGTGTAAAACCTATGGAGAACCACACTGCACTGTGGGATGCAGGGATGCATTGTGGTCCTGACTGAATCAGGAAGTGGAATACTACTGCCTAGTGTTCTGGTAAGTGCCTATTTTATCCCATGCTAATGACAGGTTTGCTTTAATCTAATTGGTGGATACAGGGAATTAATTCAATAGATCATATACATATAATCAATAAAGGTAACAATAATTATAATTATAGTGTTTAGCGAGTGAGAAATAATTGCTTTCTTACGTCCTGATTGGACATGTCCCAGTATGGCCGTTCTCCGAATGACATAACTTCCCACATGACAATACCGTAACTCCAGACATCGCTGGCCGATGTAAATTTGCGATAAGCAATAGCCTCTGGTGCTGTCCATCTCACTGGGATCTTCCCCCCCTGAGAAAAATAAATAATAATGATGTTAATACTGATTTGGCTAAGCATCAGACATTATTAGGTAAGCTGAACTTCGGCATAAGCATATATCATCTAAATATAAGAGTTGTGTGTATTTTTACTTGAATCTTGGTGAGCTTTGTCTAATGTCAAGAAAGTAGATTAGTTCCACTCTGAATTTATAAAGGAAACGTTACGATAATTCAGAAATAGGATTAATGGTATTGTTCGCTCTCAGAAATAAATAGAAAGATATCAACACTGGTGGACCAAAGCCAAAAGAATAGACAATGAAACAGGTATGCAGTGGACAAAAGCACAAGTGGTCAACTGCAACTGTGACTTGGGTGAAATCCCAACTTCAGCCAAGATGTTTATTTAAAGTGTATGCATATCCAAAACTTGTTTTATTTTTTATATCTCCCTTTACTTGCTCCCTCAATAGATCTCCCTTTACTTCCTGGAACTCTGGCACATGTGACTAGAACATGTGACCATGTCCATCATCTCAGAGAAGAAAAATGCCTTTCCCTGAGATCTAGTGAGATTACAGATGAGATTTCCCAGCAATGCTCTGCTGATGTAGCCTTCCCAGGATGCAACGCTTAGATACATTACATCACTAATGCCCAAGAGGACCAGGAGGTGGAAACACAATAATTGTAAGTAAAATGATCAATGAATGTAAGATGATTTCATATGAGCATGCAGAGGGGATATTTAGTGAAAGGGGGTAAAGGTCCACTTTGTAGGCCACTTCTGCATAGGTGGTCCAATCAGATCCGCCTGTCAGTTTTTCAGGTGGACCATATCAGAAGCTCAATGTAACTGTATGGGCAGTCAGATGTAAAAGGACCTGTGTCTGGATATGTTTAAATTCCCCTAACTCTATCTAGGTCCAGAACAAAAACGGAACAGAGTTCCATTTTAGGACCTCATCATGATGGATTGGAGGTAATCAGATGTAAGCGAACACATGTCCACTTACATTCGACTCCCCATAGACTCTTGCGATAGAGGAAAAAACTGCACAAAGACGGCTGTCACTTTTGTTCTGTACTGGTCTGATTAGCAAGGGATCTGTGTATGAATCTTCTGATCGGAAGCAATGGCACCCATGTGAAAGGAGCCTAATGTGGTTCATGGAACTTTGAGAACCGCTGCCATAAGTTATGACTAAAACAACAATAGAAATGTTATAAAGTAACATAAATCTGTCTGAATATAAGCATACATCTTTATATGGACACTCCATTCTCTACTAGCTGTACTGAAATCCAACATAATAAAAAAAATATTTGTACCACAAGGTTTTGTGTCTTCTTTCATAGTCCTCGATGCACAACATGGACATTGTATGCATTAGCAGCACAACAGACACAGCCAGCACTACAACAATGCACATGTCAACACTAGGAAGGACACAGTGGACTACCGTACAGAATGAGTGTTCATTATAATGCAAATTCAACAATTCCTGTTCCTTCTGAGAGGGACTGTATCTCAAAGCTCAAGGTGGCAGCTCCCGGCACTGAGCAAGTCTATTAATATTGCTGCTTATTTCAAGGGCAAAGGGAGGCTTGACTTAAAGAAATGCATTTAATCTAGTGTGATAAAGACATCTCATTCAGGACCTCACCACATCCACCCAGCAATGAATTCTCCCCTGCATCTGACTAACATAAACTAAAAAGTGCTTTATTCACTCATCACTTCTGAGAAATAAGCTATGCATTATGGATAGGATTTAGATGGGATTATAGCAAGCCAAAAAAAAAAAAAAAGGGAAAGAGGGGGGGGAAAAAGGAAGCAACAAGAGGATCTGTAACGCTGACCAGATGTGAGTAGAGCCCAGAGACAAATCAGTTTCATTTAAACACTTCATCTCCATTATGTCTGTTGAGCGGAGATTTGCCATTATCTGGTGTAAGAGGAGGTATGTGCGGCTTTGTTCTTTTATTTAACAAAGATGTATTCTTAAGGCACCGGCTCCTGAATTTTATGACTATTTATCTTGTGGATTAACCCTTACTAAGGAGGAAGATATATAATTTCTACCATGAAATTTGGAAAACGGAGATTGTAGATCGTCAATCAATAGTGTACTGAATTCCAGTGCTTAGCGTGTTCATGTCTTTCTCGCTGTCTGCGGTGCCGCATTGCTCTGTGTACGGAATTACTGCAAAACCAAACTGTGAGCAGATAAACACTTGACAGGCTTCATACTGTCCCACAGATCATCCAGAAGCTGTACTAGTATCAGACAATTGTGTTCAATGCTGTGTTTTTTCTTTTCACATAGCATGTCTATATAATGTTATGCAGGGGGCACAGTCTACCTGCTCAAGGCCTCAGTTTTTCTTCCAGTCACAGCAATAATGCGCTAGCATGCCCAACTCCTTTTGCTACTAATATGGTAATCTGGGAACGGCTTTTGGTTACCTGTTTGTAATGCAAATCAGATATTCCCAAACATACCTACTGAAGACTCCTTACTGTTTCCCATCTTAGGAAATCCGGAAATATCACAGTGCTAGCCCTAAGCTCTCCGTAGCTTGGGACTCTGAATTTGATGGGTGATTCATCAAGCAGAGAGAGAAATAGGAGCCAGCACATGATTCAGAAAGCACACCTACCAGTTCAACAAACTGAATGAGCCCAATAGTGCTGACTGCTACATGCTATACATTGTACACTAAACTGCAGAAGGAGTTTTCTGATAAAGCATATCAAAATAAAATGTCATGTTTTCCAAGTAAATAATTCCTTTTAATGGCTGCAGCTAATTCTAGACCTGGAAATTTAAAGAGACCTTGTCACCAGACCATTAATTTCAACAAAAATCTTCCCATATGAATATATATATATATATTTGAATTTAACGCACAGTAATATACAAATTGTTTAAGGAAATGATAAAGGACTATCTACAAGACTTTGTATGTGGTAATGGTATGATAAGTGACAACCAGCATGGATTTATGAAACACCGTTCTTGTCAGACCAACCTACTAACATTGTATGAGGAGGTGAGTAGCAACCTTGATGTAGGAAAGCCAGTGTATGTAGTGTACCTAGATTTTGCTATGCTACTGCATAAATGCTTAATATACAAGCTACAATCTATGGGCATTGATAAAATGGTGTGTACCACAAACAAAAAACAACAACGAGTTTTAACACTTCCCTGCTCTAGACAACATTTTGGTTTAGATCTACTTCAAGCAAGAAGACCTACTACTGGAGTGCCCAAGAGCTACAATAAATCATCGGATGGTTTAACTCTACAGCATTAATCAAAGTTAGAAATATTTGTTTTGCACTGACCCTTTAAATAATCCTAACAATTTCCTTTAAAAACACAAATCAGCTTACCAAGGAGCTGGTGTACGTTGGATCTGACGTATCATCCTGCAGATAGCGAGACAGCCCAAAGTCAGACACCTTGCACACCAGGTTGCTATTCACCAGGATGTTCCTGGCTGCCAGGTCTCTGTGCACATAATTCATTTCCGACAGATACTTCATGCCAGCTGCAATCCCTCGAAGCATTCCCACCAGCTGGATCACTGTAAACTGCCCATCGTTTTGCTAAACAAGATTAAAAAAAAAAAGGTATTAATAATCTACTTTGGATATTTACCATTAAAATGTCCAACTCAACCTTCTTTACAAAATGTTCTTCTGGAACAGTATAATTAGATTTATTCTGAATAGAATAACTTCATGTACCCTTTATACAAGTTCTGTAATCCCAGGGCTGAAAATCCTTGTTCAGGTATTACCTTTCTTTCTGCACCATAAAACACCAAGGACTTTATATTCGGTACATTCAGCTAATAAACAGGCTAAGCATACAGAAGCTGCTATAGTACAGCTGGACGCAAAATACAATAAGCCACGCTCACTCTGTTCAACGCGAGACACAAGGGAGACTAAGGACAAGGTTGGTTGTAATATGAACACTGCGGAAAGTAAGGCAATAAATGATGGTCATTAGCAAAAGAAAGTTATTATACAGCTAAGTGAGGCCATGGACACAAAATTGCCTTGCTCTCCCATGTTTTTGTTTAAATGAGACACTGAGGGTGGTATAGCATACTCAAAATTGGCCTCATAGATAGTATAGATGAAAGTAAAATTACATAAATAATGCTTTTTTCCAGCACCTTTTTTTCTGGCTGAACTCCAGGCAAATATAAAAGACGCAAGTAATGCAGCTCTGTTTTAAATAGCACATCATTAAATTAAATTTTAAATGGCAGCAGTGTAAGTATCTGAATGTGACTTGGTATCAGCCTTTTGTATGGCAGAGGTCAGACTTGGAAAAGGAGCAGCACAATGAGTGCTTGCCTGGAGTTGAGCTTTAGTATTCTGTGTGGGCACAGCTGTCATGATCTAGATAGGGAATAAAAGATATCTATGCTTTCCTACTCTGCCCCATGTCACAGGAAAAGGGATGGTTGTGTAAACATGCCTTAAGCAACAACATACCATTACCAAGTTAATGCTTTTGTAGAATTCCACTAAAATGTTATTTACAGATCAGCGTGGCTTGGAATTTTGCTGCATCTCTACTTACTAGTGTAGATGAGCCATGTCCAGACATCTATTGCAACATTTATATAAGCTTAATTTATATAAACTGACTATGCATGGAAAAGGTAAGTGGCCTAAGATAGGACATTTGGTCTACTTTGACTCAAGTAGTTCGACATCCTAACTCTATGGATGGAGTCATAATTAATTCAGCCGCAGATACTTTCCATGTCATCAGGAGGGTAGGCAGTTGGAATGGTCAGTTGTCAGGACTAATCAATTTCTTAAGGCATAAGTCTGATTAAAAGGTAAGGTGGGTTGGTAGGAAGTTAACTGTTTTTCCCAGCCCAATATGATAGATTAGCTTCCACCATAGTAGGCTTTCCCTTAAATCCCCCAGTGACACCATCCCGCATCACATGAAGGGATAACCAGTCACCTGATGCCTTCCTCAGAGATGTGCCCATTTTGCAAGCCACAGATTTCAGGGATCCACTGCACTGCAGCCACTGTAGGTGCCATGTGGTGCCCAAGTGGCCACACAGTTAACAGAAGTATGTGAATTTTAAACCACATCTAAATCAACTTAAAGGAGAATGCATAATAAATCACTTCTAGTCATTTAAATACCAACTGCACCAAAATAAAAGGTCTGGGTGCACCGCTGGTAGTCGCCATTTGTGTTTCCATTAATGTTCATGAATAAAGTCTGTGGAGGAAACCCCAAAATGATTGGATGAGCATACATATAGTTTTCATATACACAGAATCTGTAGACCTATAAACTTGATTAGGAGAGGATCCAGATGGCAAGAGTTCTCAAACCCTAATACAGCTAGGCCTGATTGCTAACTGCTCAGCCACCACATCGTAATATGGTCACATTGCTCCCACATTTACTCCAAAAGACAGAAATATTCATGCAGCAGAATCCTTTTGGAATGTATTGAAAAAGCAAATCTTTGCTTCAACATAAAACTTGACGACATAAACAGAAAATCCTGACAGGAACACAAGTGCGTAGAGAGCAGGTGATACGTTTGACAGATTCCCCTGGCACACATAGGCTCCTATGTATTTTGTACAGGTGCATTGCTATCCAGGCTCTGCTCTACTCTGTGTTATCCTCCTTCTAAGACACAGGAGGCCCCTAAGGACTGGATCCTATAACCTACTTTCATGAGGAACCAAGGCTCCAATTAATGTCCCTATTTTTATCTTGAGGCTGAAATTAGATTTTTTTAGGTCATCTGCAGCTAGCATTTGGCTGGTACTTAATCTTCACAATCACACTGCAGTGTCTCCAGACAACTTCATCAATATAGGACAAGGATGTTCACTATGTATATTCGTCTGTGTGTGTCTGAGCAGAACCTTTTATTAAAAGAAACAAATATTAAAAAGCACATCTCTCTAATTTCAATGTAAGATGGTGACAAGAGTGTCTGCAGAAAATGAAGAGGCTATTTAACATGACACATGCAAACATTGCCCATGCATTGTGTCAAACAAATTTAACCACTTGTCCAGTGTTATGAAATCAAACATATCTTTGGTTGCATTAAGGCTTTGCACCCATTATAGAAAGCTTTGGTACTCAGGATGTAAAGACTCCAGTATGACGTGTGCTCATAGCATAGCAAGATAGGAGTCTATGGATTTGGCTACTCCTTCGATCTAGGTCAGGGTAGCCAAGCTTCTTCAGTAGTGTAACAACTTCAAATAGGATTGTGGAAATAAGCAACTATAAAAGCTGGCAAAGCAAAGCAGTGTTACAACTGATGAGTGCTCCATTTACTATGCTACAGAGCAATGATGTGCAACCTTTACATTTCAGCTCACAGAATTAAAATGAAAGGAATCCTATACACAAGAAGTTTGGAGTATGTAAAAGATGGTAAGGAGTGGCTTACCCGCAGGAAGGAGTCCAGCGCACCATTTTCCATGAACTCAGTAATGATCATAACAGGTCGGCTCTTGGTCACCACACCCTCAAGTCGGATGATGTTGGGATGATCAAACTGGCCCATAATGCTTGCTTCACTCAGAAAATCCCTTCTTTGCTTTTCAGAATATCCAGCTTTAAGTGTTTTTATAGCAACATAGATTTCCCTCTTCCCAGGGAGCTTCAGACGGCCCTTGTACACCTCCCCAAACTCTCCTGTGGGACAGAAACAAACATGTCACTGAGCACTAATGTACATAAGATGTCTGTGATCAAAGAGGATGTCAGAGATCAGAGGAGTAAGTAAGAATTCCTTCTGATCTCTGGCATCCTACTTCATATTTCATGGTGATCCCACATACTGTCAATTAATTCCACTTTGTTTATACTTCGTTCTCTTCCAACACTACTAATAATATATTTCCATTTATTAATTTAGAACAGTTACATTTGTAAGGCGAGTACCTATGTGCAAGTCAATCCAAAACGTTGTTGTTTGTTTTGGATAGAATGGGGAAGGGCTAGAACTGCTGTTGGGTTTTTACTGCTATCTGGGGCTTCGTTAGAGGGCCTCTTAACAAGACCTAAAGACCAATCCCAGTCTCCATGTCATAATGTTTAGGTCTCTATATTATATTTCATGAACAGAAAAAGGAATTACCTTAAAAGAAATTAATAGTGTTTTAGTAAATAATTTCTTTATCTAGTATGTTCAGCATGAAAACATTTGTATTTGTTTATACTCAGATAAATGTTTACCAATGACAGCCAGCTGGAGATGTTCTTTAGGCAACTTTGCAAGTCTTCCCCAAACTATCCCACTGTTAGGCTGTGAATAGTTTAAATAGTCAATGTTGTGGAAATATTTGAATAGCAGGACATCAATTTACACATACAAGTCCTTTCCCCCCTCTTCTACCTGATATGGATCTGTATAGAGTTTTGGTTATGCACAGGCAGTCATCACAGAAAAGGCAGAAGTGCTGGTCTTTCTTATTAGACAGCCATTACAAAAACCTTCAAAGAACAACATATTACATACTATTAAATTACATTTTAAAATGGTTTATTTGTAAATATGTTTTAAAAATAATGTAATGATGCTGCATCCATGTATTTTCCTTGATGTACTGTACATACTAGGTAAATATATTGCTATCACAAGGAGGCCAGGTTTGTCCCTTTGGCACATTGTAACTATTGCCATAGCTGATAGAAATAGTAGAAATGCTCTTGAAGGTTTGTGGAAAAATAAATGCCCACCTGCCCCAATAACCTCTTCAATTTTCACAAAAGAGACGTCAATCTCCTTAGCAAATTCCCTCACAGCTTCATTGGGATCTTCATATGTGAAGGGGTCGATATAAATCTTCATTCCTGGAGAGCCTGAAAACAACAGAACAGAGATACGTTAGCTGGATGTCCTTTGGTAATTAGTCCTTTCTTAAACCACAATAAAAGTGTTAAATGTCCTGTTTTTGCTACCAGTATCTGCAACGTAAAGGAGCTGCCACTGTGGGAAACATAAATTATACTGCATCAGTGGCTGCTTGCCAAGATCTCTGAGGCTGCAATGGTCCTAAGCTAAGATGCTTACTGTTTTTGACTCTGAAGGGGATCTGTGGAGTCTCAGCAGAACGCTGAAATAGTTGTGTAGACGTTTAATGACTCCTGCTACAGTCAGGGGACACCAGAAAATCTACCATGCACATTAATAATATGTAAATATTTCTGTGCACATGAATTATTGAGCATACATCACCTATATACCTGGACCTGGTGCACAGGATTGTTGTGGACATTTTATTAGGAAGTGTTTTTAGTATATTGTATATGTGAATATTGTCATTATGTCTCTCAGTGTCAGGTTTGCTGGGCTACGCTCTATGGAGCGTGGCCCGGAATTAATCAGCACTGGGGGTAAACCATTGGAGTAGATATCTTCCTGTGGATGTGGAGATGCGGCGGCTGTGTGCAGAGGTCTCCGCTGGCGAATGGTCCATGTGCTATGCGCTGGGCTGTTGGCCAGGGGAGATTGATGTGCTTGGCGGAGCAGTATTTTCTTAGCGAGTGTATGGACGCCGGCTAGGGTCCCTGCGCAATGAGCGGATTTATTGGCTTGGCGTGGATGCATTTGTTTTGAGAACGCGGTATCATTTCGGATACATATCTGCCTTTATGAAAGGAACATGCGTTTATCTTTTTGGTGCATCTGATCAACGCACTGGAAATAATATGGCATTGTCCCTGCAGATAAGCTTGCATTCATGAGAACCGTAGTATTTTTATTGGGCATTGATCATTGAGCAATGCTGGATAAAGTTCGCTCCAGTGGTAACGGTGAGATTATGTGTGTGGGTCTGGGAAGATGGCGGCGTCCATAGGCAAGCATGCTGACTCCTTTGTGTAGTGTTTCTGTTGCACATGGTTTAAGTCATTTGCACCAGAGGCTATGAGCTATGCTTCTACTCTGATACAGACATATACTCCCCTTTCTATTGCATACATGTGTTTCATTGGCCGGCTCTGTGTTATGTTGATGTATTGAGGAAGCGATTGGCTGTTGGGGCCATCACTTCCGGTTTGTCATTCCTTTTGTGTGCTACAAATAAAAGGATCTGACTCCATTCAGGAGGATAGAGACTGAGGATCCAACGTGACAACAGGTCATGTCTGTGTTTCCTTGCTGAGCGCGTTCGGCCAAATTATATAAAGAGAGCAGGGAACTGTGCTTTTAAGCGCAGCGGATTTAAATACACAGGAAGCGCATATTCATTTCTATAACAGGACGAGTGGCCACAAAACTGACTGAACTGACTACATGAATCAGAGAATTTAAAATGAAAGTAGCAGATTATATTAGTAAAAGTGTCACATCCAGTGCATGTATTACTGCACTGGCTGATAGCGAAAGAAAAACGGGAAGCCACAGCTGGTAAGATTGTTTTTGTTCACCTTAAGGCTGGGTTCACAACTAGGCGGCACTGTTTTTGCGTGCTTATATGCGCTTTAACAGCAAGTGGTTATTTGCACATTTATGCGCGTTGTGCACATTTGTATGCGCGTTTTAACACGCGTAGATGAAAACGCGCTTTTTGATTGGCAGCTGATAAAACATTGAGGGCAATGGAAGAACGCGCGTATAAACGCTCAAAAACGTTCATGAAAATGTACAACATGCTTTTGCTGCGTGTTTTTGGGCATTTCCAATTACGGCTACGGGGAAGAAAAGTGATTTTAACTGCCCAAAAAAGCTCCTGTATCTTTTTGGGCATTTTTCTACTGGCGTCTTTCTGCTCAGGTGTGAACCAGGACCATTGAAAATCATGGGATTTTTTGTGTTGGGCAGTTAAAAGCGCTTTTCGAACTGCTCAAAAACTCCTAGGTGTGAATCAGGGCTAAAGTAAACCTGTGGCTAGGCTATGGGAATATAGGCATTATTATGTTCTTATGCAATTATGTGGGCTTTATAACAAAGCATTACTAACCTCTGTAGCTGCAAGATCTGTGGAATAATTAATCCTCAAACTTTATAACAAAGGCACTGAAGTTTCATACTGTAGCAGCATGGACTTTATATTTCTAAGATAAACCAGTGCAAGTGCTGTAAACCGTTCAGAAATTACTGCAGCCTCATTTCAAAGTCTCTTTGGTAAACTTTGAATATCATTTACTCACAATGCCTGCATATACAGAGATCAGGAAGGGCATGTTTTAAAAATAATTTATAGTTTGTAAAAAATATGTATATTCTTGAATGTCTATAACCTGTTTACAGGTTAATCTTTAGCAAATATGAGGGTAAGGTCTAGCTAAGCTCATTCTCAATTTAGTACCTATAACTCTCAGTCTTGAATTTTAATGGATGACCTTAGTAAATTTGCTTGCAGAGGTACTTTTATCATGGTGTATGGGATTACACATAATGTTTGAAAATGTGTGCAGTTTGCTTTTTTCCAAGTTGCTAAAATACAGGTCCCCTTTGCTAGCTTGGTGCAATGGAATTTTCTTTTAAATATATAATCCACGCGCATATATATATATTTTTGGTATATGTTGATGCTATAACATCTTCAGTTTCAGTCCAGCAAATATTTATTTACTGAACCTCTGCTTGTGCAGGTTCGCTTTCCTATCTCATCTATAAAAAATGATTTCTGTGGATCTGACAATCTTTCAGAGGACATGATTAAATCTTCTTCAGTCTTTACCCGGCATGTGAGGAAATGAAGATTCCATATTGCTGTGACACTAGATCTT
>NW_017306460.1:422606-423590 GCF_000935625.1 Nanorana parkeri
CCCTTCCTACTAGTTTATCTTACCTTGTGAGTCCGTATATCTATATAGCCATCAGTCTCTTCCCCTCCTCACCTTACTCACCTCTCAACACTGTCTCAACCCCTCCTGCTCCTTTTCCTTCTCCCTTTTACAGGAATCTTGGTTCCTTTCTCTCATCCCTCATCACCCATCAATCCTCCATTCTGCCTTTATCTGCATTTTATAATGAAATCATCATTCCATTATCCTCCTACTTCATCACTGTGTCCTGGGGTAAAGGAAGGTTTGTTCCTTGTGTCCCAGGTTCTCTGTTCAGTGCTGTCGATAATATGCACTTTGAGAAAAAAAAAATTCAATTTGAAGTTCTCTGTTCTGCTTCCAGGAAGTCATTGGCATTTGCGTATCAGCTCGATCATTTGTTCTTTCGCAGCCTAAGATGACAGCAACACATTGCAAAGCAGGTTAATCTTTTTGATCTTAGCGGGTTAATTAATTTTCACCCTCACGGTAGCCAAGAAGCTTTCTGGGGAAAGGACAGGCATAATTTCTGGCTCTGCTCTCCAGTTAAGAGGCCTGCTGTAAACAAACTGGGCAATAAGAGATGCATTTATGTGTGCAAATGACACACACAAAAAAAGCAGCTGACTGAAATCCCCTGCCTGGAAGAACCTTTCCATAATGCAAAATCTGTTCTGTCTAACATCATCTTTCGGCATGTTTACGGAAATATGCAAAAATCAAAAGATAATTTTCACAAGGGTAATTATTTAGTTTTGTATGCTTTCATGTATCTCTGCCCTCTTTTCCAGAAAAAAATGCTCATTGTTAACAGGAATACTAGTTGCCAAGTTTTAATTAACCCCTAACATACCTGCCAACCGTCCCTCATTTGGAACCAATTCCCTGTGTCCCTCTTTCCTGCTCAGTTGTCCCTCCTTTTGGTCTGATGTACAGACACGGCCGAATTTACTCCATCTGCCAAGGCCAGGTTCCCCAATGTGCCCC
>NW_017306460.1:423690-425981 GCF_000935625.1 Nanorana parkeri
CTCCCAAGCCCAGTTCCCCAAAGTGCCCCCCCCCCCCATGGAGAATGGTGGGTCTGCAGGCTGCATACAAGTGATCTCAGCGACATTGCCGAGATCACTTGTACTGAACGAGCGGTGGCTTCCCCAAAGCAAGGCTAAATGTAGAAAACAACTACCCGCCCAAAACTGCATGTCCTGGGCATCGGGAGATAGGAATTCCACACCCCTGCTGCCCCTCTACTCCCTGCTGCCCCGAGGCCGGGCCTTGGTTGGCCTTGTGGGAAATCCAGCCCTGTGTACAGCTATCTATGAAAAGGTTTTATTTAACTATCAAAAGTGTTAATCTGCACTAAAACCTTCATCATATCTCTTCATCTCATCTGTTAGTAATCTTGATTTCAAAAAGCCAATAAAAAGGAAACGCAAGGGTGAAAAAAAAAGAAACAATTCTGGGTTAACCAATCATTTTTGGCATATATGTTCTCGCTGTTCCACATAACTGAGGGGTGTCCCTTGCCTAAATACATTGTTCTGGTAGGTGTCCCTCTTCTCATCTCAGAAAGTTGGAAAGTATGCCCTAATCCTAGTTTATCTTTGATTTATACCCTATATCCAACACATCTCTAACATTGCATGAGTAGTATGATTGGATGAGTTTTCCTGAAATTTGCTATAGCGTGACACATGACAGAATGTCATAATTAAAATTTCTACATAGTCAAGGTAGAATGGGGATGGCATGCAAGGAAATGAAAGGGGATACAAATGACCACAAGGATTTTAAAGATTGGAGAGAAGGATTATGCAATATATGGTTAATATTTAAGTATTTCTTTACTGGATAATTCCATTAAGAACTGCTTTTATGTAAAATTGAAGTTACAATTTCAAACAACTATAAACCTCTAAACATAGCTTAAACAGTAGTTCCACTTTTGCAGCCAAATTGAGATAGCATTTACTTTATGTTTGTTACATTGCATAACTTAAAATAAAAATGCTGCTTACCATTTTTAAGTGCTTTTTACTTGCATAAAAATCCTACCTACCGTGTTTCCCCGAAAATAAGACCTACCCCGAAAATAAGACCTACCCTGAAAAATAAGACCTAGTTCGGCTTTTGCCTCGGCTTTTACAATACATGAAAAGCTTCCGCTGAAAACTACATTTCCCAGCAGGGGCAGCGGCACAGCCAGTGGGGACGGAGTGAGGTCAGGGGAGGTGAGGGAACTTCTGACTGGTCCATGCGACGAGGTGGCTCCCTGGACGGCATCAGAGAGGAGAGCTCCAGGACAGCTGCAGCCTTCAGGTACTGTGTGATACAGTACATTCCATATCTCTGCTCTGTGTGACACCTGTGTGCCTCAGCCTCCACAGCATATTTTATCTCTATTATTTAAATTATGGTAGAAAAAAAGTATGTGGAGGGGATGCTCAATGGGGGGGAAAAAATAAGACATCCCCGCAAATAAGACCTAGTGTGTTTTTTTTTGGGGAAAAAAATATGACAGTGTCTTATTTTCGGGGAAACACGGTAGCTCCCCTCCCATGTAAAGTTAGGTGGCTGTGCACAATTATGTTTCTCTAATTAACCCTGTCTGTACTTTGCTTGCAGATCTCATTATCATTTGTAAAACTAGATTTGAACACAGTCCATCCTAACAAAGGATTAATATTTTCAAGTATAAGTACTGATATATGTCCAAGGACTCACAGATACAAGTACTGATACATTTTTGTGTATTGCCATGTGACAGTTTTTCTAAAACAATACAGACTAATGATTTCAGGACAGTGGTGGAGTGCCAGAGCCAGGTCCCAGCTGCAAACGCTGCAACGCTGGTAGTTCTCATGAAAATGCCAAGTATCGGCACTGGTATCGGTGCATCCCTACTTATTACATTGTACCTTACTAGTCCTTAGATGTAGTGGCGGTATTAGTTTGGATTTCTCAGGCTTAGAACATTTTTTACCAGGTTCAGAAAATACCTGGTGATCTTGCCAAAAGTCCTTGTCACTTCCTGTGAATTAAACTGAAAGTATTAAACAATCTTCTCTTTCTTGGTTAAAGTCCAGCCTGAGTGACAACCATGGCTACCTCTTTAGATACAGTGAAAAAGTAAGTGCAGCCAACCAGGGCGAGGAAGTGTGTTATTTGCAGGATTACCAGGTAAACATGAACGTGAAAAATCTGGGAAAAAAGAAATGAAGGCAGCTACCTCATCAAAGAACTGGTAAGCTGCAATATATTCAATTTTTTTCTTGGGTTTAGATTACACTAATTATAAGAGTGTCTTCATCTCTCTCTCTCT
>NW_017306460.1:426831-444116 GCF_000935625.1 Nanorana parkeri
ATACATATACCTTATATATATATATATATATATATATATATTTTGGTATATAATATTAATGTAATTTTACACAGGTGAGAGGCATGTGTTTGTTTGTCAAAGTTTCAATTACAACTATAATTTTACAAAGCACAAGCAAAATAAATATGTACAATGAAAGTATTGTAGGTAATATGTGTACTGACCTACGGCTTACAGTACTTACAGTTTCTCAGTAAGAATTACTGCCTACCAGCCCACATCCTGTTAACTTTTCCCATGTAACAATATGCTCCTCAGCCAGGTGAATATGTGGGCCATGCTCAGCGTTAAGACTGACAGATTGGGGACAAGCCGTGTGGTGTATGCTGAAACCTGCAGCCTGGCTATTATTTACTTTGTCATAAGAAACCTATTAGCAGATAAATGAAGGGACAACTCTAGCAAGAAATCAAAATTCATCACATGTGACAAGTGCCTGTGATTGGAGGCCATAGCACAGGAAAGAGCTGGCAGCTGCAGCCTCTGAGTGATGTGCAATGGGAGCCTGGCCTGATAACATGAGAAAGAGGAAAATGAGGAGGGGGAGAGTCAGGTATCAAAGACAACGTACTACAACACACTAAAAAACACATGAGGGGAAAAAAACAGGCTTCATATAAAGGCATCATTGTCTTATTCTTATAAGAAAAACAACTACATTTTTGTACTGAAAAAAAAAATACAAAAAAGTAGTAATAGAGCAAATAATGAATTTGAAACATAAATTTTAATAATCTTTTTTCTGATTTAATTCACATTTAAGTGTGAATGTTTATACATTTATAAACTGTTTTTTATACCACTTTTTCATTATTCATAAAACTTTCCACAGTAGCTGCTCACTTGTGGAATGTGTCTCTCTAATTGATACTGCTCATATGAGATGTGGAAGGAGGGGGGGGTTTGATCCCCTCTCTGACCCTTTCAGCTGAGTTTTTTCTGAAGACAGCTGAATAGCGTGGGTTAAATAACAACTATTTGAACAACAGTAAAAAACTGAAAAAACACTCACTCCTGTGATGGACTACACTCTCACGTTTAATTTCCTAATTTGCATTGAGATTGTAGTCTACCCACTTTAAAACACACAGGGATCATGGTAAACAAAAGTGGCCACCCTCCAGAAGGAAGGGCATTGTCAGCACCAATTCAGAGATGATTTGAGGATTTACAGCCGAGTGATACACAAAAAAATAAATTTTTGTTGAGGTTAGGGTTTAACTCCTGAGTCTATTAGTGTCACTTTAATATTTGCATCCTCTGATGTGAAAGCCTACTGAACCTACTGAACTATCCTCTGAACTGAAAGCACACTCATGGTACTGAAGGCAGGTGCACAGTATGAAGGACTAATAAAGTCAAATTTTAAAAAAAAGCATAGTAGTATAGGAAATATTATTATTATTAATAACAGCAATAATAGTCATAGTATATTTTAACGTCTGGTCACTGGTATTAATGGAATGGGGAACCTTACCTCTGCCGGTGCTGTAGTGCTGTAGTTTATCACTGTACACTGCTTCTTTACTGTACGTTCTCTTCCTGGAATACAAAACAAAACTAAACTTGAAAAATGTTGGTGCAGAGTCATAGCTTGTCTTTTGTCTTATACAAGTGAAAAGGATAAATGGTAGGAATGGTATCATGCAGAAAAAACAGTATCTGCTTTATATTTTTGCTGCCAACTTACTAAATAGTTCCAAAGGATTCACATGCGATGGCAATGCTATACCAGAGCACCTAGTAACCTGTAAGTGTGATTGTGGCCATGAGAAGACACTGTGGGAGAGCTCCACGTGAACACAGGTAACATACATTCGTAACATACATGTCTAAGGGTCGAAGATGGGAAGAAAATGGAAGTACGGTAGCTTTTGGTGGAATAGGATGTGACTTTTTGTGGAATAGGATCTGACTGTGATACTTTGAGAAGATCAGAGGCCTGGATTTGCAGGGGTACAACACATTTGTAGTATTATATATTATTACAAAAATGAAAAAATTTACCATATGAAAAAGGAAATAGAATATTTTCTTTACAGAATCATCCTTGTTTAAATGAGCTGACAAAAGCAATTAAAATGGCCCATGCAACGGGGGACAAGCCAATAGGCAATCCAGACTTGACATCCTGGAAAATGATGTGCCAGCCTTAACACCCTGGAAAAATGATGTGCCACCCTTAACACACCAGAAAATTATGTGCCACCCTTAACACACCAGAAAATGATGTTCCACCCTTAGCACCCTGGAAGAATATGTGCCACCCTTAACACCCTGGAAGATTATGTGCCACCCTTAACACTCTGGAAAATGATGTGCCACCCTTAACACACCAGGAAATGATGTGCCACCCTTAACACACCAGGAAATGATGTGCCACCCTTAACACACCAGAAAATGATGTGTCACCCTTAGCACCCTGGAAGAATATGTGCCACCCTTAACACCCTGGAAGATTATGTGCCACCCTTAACACTCTGGAAAATGATGTGCCACCCTTAACACACCAGAAAATGATGTGTCACCCTTAGCACCCTGGAAGAATATGTGCCACCCTTAACACCCTGGAAGATTATGTGCCACCCTTAACACTCTGGAAAATGATGTGCCATCCTTAACACACCAGAAAATTATTTGCCACCCTTGATACCCCCAAAAATTATGTGCCTCCCCTCTCCTCATTATCCTGCATCACAATGCAGAAGTAGGGGAAGAACTCACAGCATTGTTGTAGCTGAGTTATTTTTTTCTATGGGTAAGGCCTGCTCAGCTATGGCATGCTGAGGAACAGGAGTGGCCGCTTAAAGAAGCCAAGTTACCTGAAATACCTGAATTGGGACACAATAAAAATGTATTTTTCCATTGAAATTAACTGATACAACGTGTGCTTAAGGGATCTAAATATTTTAGACTGTTCCCTTTTAGGTGCTTGCCAAGTATTGTGATGAGAAGCAGGCCTATTCTCTTCTGTTCATACAAATGAAAGGCTTCCCATGAATGACCAGCATTAAGCTGAACTCCTGACAAATATAAAAAACACAAGTGGGACTCCAGCCATTTTTTTTTTATTTTAGCTTTCATTACAATGGAAAGCATTGAAATCATCATATATTTGTCCTCAGAGTCAATATTCTGGTGATGGTAGGTTTTGATGCACGAATCTTTGTGTCAAGAAAAAAAATAAAAGTTCTGCAGCTGTACTTAAAAAACCCCAAAGTATTCCTTACACTAAAGTATTTCCAAACACTCAACCGTCATCTAATTCATCTCCCTCTAACACTTAAATTCTAAGAAACCCCACTAGCCCCCCGACACTTAACCTCTTAACTGCCCCATAACATTTAACAATCCCCCTTCTCACTCCAACTCCTAAAAGGAACTTGTTGTCTGGTGCGGATGCCTTTATCACAAGACTGGCTGAATAGAATATCTAACCTCCAAGCAGGTAAAACATTTCACATGCACTTCACCTATTTAGCTGCTTACCTGGATTTCAGCTCTATTTCAGATCTAACTGTGATCTCAGTTAGTGGAATGACAAGGCAGAACATTATCCACAGAGACAAAAATTCATAAAATGGTACTCACACAGATCCTAAATAAGCAATTTGCAGACAGAACGGGTTGCTTAATTAAATAAACCCATGTGACATTCCAAAGTATAAATCAGCACACCACTGTGGTGTGGGAGTACTGATTTATACTTTGGAGTAGAAATATATCCATAGACCATAAAATCATTTGCTTCACTTGTGAATATCTCTTAATGTATGGGCAGACAGTGTACTTTTGTGAAGAAAACATATATAAAGGCATAAAAATTTACTCACCTACTGCATACAATGGAAATAGCCACCAGGGACACTATGAAGACAACACCCGCTGCTGCCGAGCCAGCAATCAGTGGAAGCTGCTCTCTCAACTCTGATTTGTAATCCTCTAAAAGTGGAAATAGGAGAAATTACACAGGATGGTGCCAGGTTGGCCTACAACAATAAACCTTTTGAAATGGAGCCTATCATTTGTGTCAAAGAGAAAGAGTACATGAATGCGCAGATCCAGATCTTGACTCAGATCTTTATTATACATGCTCCCGTGTGTGATTCATGTTGAACCATCTAAAATGTCAAGTCTTCATTATGTGCCTCCACACTTTCCACCCAGCAAAGGTCAGAGAATCTGTCAGGAACCTATCTCCTACTAATTTCGTGTGTATGTACAAATATATTCATAGTTCATATTGCAATAGACAGAAATCTCCATTATTTGAATGGGTGATCATAAGATTAACGCTTTGTTGATAGCATTTACAAACTCTGGATACAAAATAGCCTTATGCTACAGTACAATATAAACATAATGCAAATGCTAACCATGAAGTGAAACAATAATAATAATAATAATAATAATAATAATAATAAAAAGGTTCCTTACAAATCTCTTGGATGTTGAACTTGTTTTACATTACATAACATGCTGGCTCTACTTTTGGAAGATCTTGATTGGTTCTAAATCTAAAAAAGACTAAACAGTCTTTTAGCACTGCCTCTAGCAATACTACCTTGGTGAGAAGGCCCTCTCTACATTAAGCTCCACCCTCTCAGCTAAGGTTATGGATATTACCCCCTACCTACTTAATCAGAAGAAAGGTGCAGGATTTCAGAACACCCTTCCTACTCACTGATACCCAACCTAAACAAAAACAAGGCCCTCATCTTGGTGTTTGTAGCTCCTCTGGGTTCATACATTTATTCAATTCCATAACCTTCCTATAACTGGACAAAATTATAGAACTCAAAAAAATCTGATACTGCTGACTCCAGAGACAAAAGGTCTGTGAATGGAAGGATAGGATGTGGTGTTACATGACGAGATTGGGAAAGGTTTATTCTCAAAATGAATAATTATTTGACAAATAGTCCACATTGGACTGCTGCATAAGTATTTAAAAGGAAATGTTTTCTCTTTTCCGCTAAAATAATTAATGCTGTAACATGTTTGGCTTAATGAAAGCAGGAGGATGCCTCAGCTCACCTCACCAGCCACCAGTCGTAAACCAAGACACATAAATTACACTATTGCCTGTTTTTTCTTTTACTTTATCCTGTCTGTCAACCCTCTGTTCACTCCAGTTGGGTGTTGCTTACTGCAGAACAATGACATTAGATATATATCATTGTCTAAATAAATCTTACTCCCTCCTGCACTTCCTATGCTTGTCATATGTCCTTCCTGTCCCTGTTCTACTTCTCAAAACTTCCTTCTTCTTCACTTTCCATAACTAAGTTGTCTAACCTCAAAGTCTAGTGATACCAGATGTTATCCCTATCATTATAAGACATTCACACTAATAAAAACATTGCAGCAGTAATAATTTGGTTCTCTTGGATGACCCCATTTCCATGTTGATAAGGACACTCTCAAATAACAAGCTGGTCTATTTTATGCCTCATCTGAATATGAATCATAGTCAAGGGTCAAATACCATCCTAATGGAAACGGGTGTAATGTTTAACATTTCTAGGCCCTCAGTATTTTCTCCAAACCCTTGTTTACATTTTAAACATGTGTAAGTTTAAAATACATATAAAATATATTTTACTTTGGATGGCTGGAGGTTATACAAAGCAACTTTCACTAATTTGAGTTACTTTGCCAAACATATAATGAAGCCCAAATGCACCAAAAACTAGTATTTTAGTTGAAAGAGATTGTTGCATTCACTCCTACATCCAAAGAACACCAACAAAGCAATGTAACAAACCAAAGACACGTGATAGTCTCACACTCTAACTGAGAGGTACTGCACCTTCAAAATAATCTTATGCAGAAAGGCCAGAGACACACACCATTGTATGGCTTTGGTGCAGTGACAGGACAATTATGAGCATATTATGATAACATCATTGTCATTGCATGCTCATGAGTAGT
This sequence comes from Nanorana parkeri, assembly GCF_000935625.1. NCBI lineage: Eukaryota > Metazoa > Chordata > Amphibia > Anura > Dicroglossidae > Nanorana > Nanorana parkeri. The sequence continues at coordinate 432,787 of NW_017306460.1, forward strand.
CTGTTGCTCATGTACATCTAGACATGCAATATTGGTTTCTATGAATGAAGAGATTTCTGTGATTCCAGCTCACTCGTCATTGGATGCCGCAGTAAGCATGGCAGGTGCTTTCAGATCGTACAACATCAATTATGTCAAATAGTATATATGATATATGAGTCTAGCAATGTTTTATATACTGAAGATGCTTGTTATCTGGAAATGTTATGCTTTTCTGTCTATTTTTACTTAGTTCATAGATAAGGGGACCATATACTTGTATAATGCTTGTTCAAAGCTAAGTGACATAATAAAATCTAAAATGTCAATTGAGTTCAGCCAGTAAACATTTTGACACTGTTCCAATCCTGTTGGTCCCAAAGACATAAAAACAACAAAGGGAGCCAACTGCCAACTTAACCTCACCATGAAATAATAGGAATTCCTTCCCGAGGCCATTAGTTGTTAGTAAAAAAAATATTAAATCTCTGGATGAATCTCTCCACTGATGAATTCTATTAATTATATCTGGAGATGTCATTTCTAGTACTAATAGTCACATTAAAATTCACTTATAAATTTGGCCATCAGCACCTTCTTTGTGTGATAATTCCAAACTCTGATCACCCTTGTAGTATGAACCCTTTCCATAGAAGTATATGGAAATCTTAAAGTGATGCTGTTGTCCACCTCTGAACACTCTGAAAGAGGAAAACTTAAATAGAGTTATGATTCCAGTTACCAATTAAATGTCAAAGAATATTTTTTTATTAGCGCAAATATGCACAGACATATGAAAACAATTTGTCAAATTTTTTTTTGTTTGGGCATATTTCCACTAATAAAGATACTACTGTTTTATATTTCACTGATAACTGGAGTCATAACTCTATTTAGGTTTTGTTCTTTAACAGTTTAATTTGCAGATGATTCAGTTTTTTTCTTTATAAATTGTAAATTGTCAGCAGGTAAGAGGATTATTGTACACCCATATCTCTCTTGAAAGGTATCTAAAATTGCCCGAAGGCTAAACTCCAAGAAGACTACTAAATACCCATTTGGTGCCATCACAATTAACCCATGATTTCTGCATCTGTAATTGGTTTTACTAAACTAAGTACCTGCTTTTATGATATGAGAAATCCCAATTATAATTAAAATGGATTAGTATGAATTATATCTGATAACTCTAAATGTCGATAGGCTTGAAGATACAGTATCTATACCACTGAAAAATAGTACTACACACATTGCTTGAGCTAACTCACAGGTTCTCTTTTATGCTGTTAATGTGGCGGGCATGCCTTTCTTCCTATAATTTCCTGGGGTTCTCCTGCATAGACGATTTTGATGGGTTGCACACACGGTATTAATGGTTTTATTATAATATTGGGTCCGTGTGACAGTATACATATTTCCACCTCTCTTTTGAAGCACTGAACTTTGTTCTTTATACGTGTTGAGGATTTCATCACCTCCCAATCACCATTTGAGAAATGCAGGATTCCCATTGATGTTTACTGTGATTCATAAGTATCTATTTATATATTGAGGGATGTATAATTAATAGGTTGTAGGTTAAGGATGTGGCACATTGATTCACTAACTGGCATCCATATTATACATCTTTTGTACACGTTTACTATCTCTGAATGTTTACACCTCATGATGATTACTATCAGGAAGTCTGTATATAAACAACATACAGTATTCTGAGTGCAATATGTTCCAATTTCCGCAATAAAACTTGTTAATCTGCATTTTATGTTTCTGTTTTGCTCTGTAAGTGTTGGGGGGTAATATTTAAGGCATTTTAGGGTTCAGTTTAAGTGTTGGGGTGAGGGTTCAGTGTTGGGGATGTTTTAGTGTTAGGGATACATTAGCAAATAGTTGATATCAGGGTATTTATACTAGTTGTGTATAAAAATATATTTTATGATTTAAATAGTGTTTTAAATATCTGCCTAAAGCTCAGCTTTTATTAACTGTAAGTAAACTGTCTCCACTTTCCCTTTAGCCACAAATCAGTCTTAACCTCAGCAGGGACACAGGCCAAGTAGAATTGGCAGGGAAGGCGTTAAGAGCTTTGGAACAATACAGAAGCACAGCATCCCTCTTGGCTTCACCTTCCTTCCTAATGCCCAGACTTGGTAAGGAAAGATGCCCAGCAGAGTTACGCATGTAACAGCCTGGCTCAGTGCCCTGGGCCAGTGTAGGAGGAATGTTTCCGCTCGTGGAGAAGAACCCATGCCTGTCAAGCAGCGGCACATGTGTTGGAATCTGATTATTTAAAGAACGGAGGAGAAAAAGGAAATCAAATAAACGAAAATAGTTTGATGGAGTGGAAATCATTTCAAAACAGAATGGGTCAATTAACAGATATTCTGCAATGCTGAATTGAAAGATCATGCATGTAAATACACTGTATGTCGAGTGTATCAAATAATGCGTGTGAAACGGCCAGGACCAATCAGGCAGAACTAGTTTGCAATCTAATATATGTTCCTATTTTACACTTCATTGCTACCATATGAATATGATGTCATGTCAATCAATTTTTCACATGAAATCTGACAGCAGCAAACCAGCAAATGACCCATACAGATTGATCATTTTCATTAGGGCAGACCAATATATCTTACATGTAAAGCCTTCTGCTGGAGTGTTGCATTTTTTTCTTTAAAAGTGTTAGAAACAACCTCTAGCTGTTTTTTCAGACATTTTCAATTGATTAGGTGTAAAGCGTGAATGGGGACCCCTCATATATAATGCAGAAACCTCCAAATTTGGACAATTTATCACCAAGATGAATATAGATTTTGCCTGGAAAACAGTTAAAATCCATCCTGGACTGGGGTTAGTTTATTGGAAATGGAGCAACTCCATACTGTATTTGCAGCTGTAAAAACCAATTGGATGATTGCTTTTATTTCCAAACATGGATTACAAGAATCAAAGATGGAAAATGTTCAATCAAAGTAAACCTACTGTATTTTCAAAAAGTGAAGAAGTGCTATTGTATAGGTAATGTCTAGAAAAGTTAATTGTAATAAAGGAATATCCTAATATGCCTTAAATGCCTTCTGAGAAGTAGCAATGCACTTCCTGACTTGTGACTTTGCCTAGGTACTCCTGTGCTGTAGCCTGGGGAATCATATCCCGTCAACTATTTGCCTCCGATGACTGCCATTCTCAAGAGATTTGGAGCAAAAGTTGGTGATTTCACTACTGTGCTGCTTATTGTTCTTCTGTTGCAGGTCTGCTGGAAAAGAAGCTGTATCTACAGCTTCTGCCCTGTTCATTTAGTGGATCTGTGCTTCACCCACCTCTTCTGCTGCTGCTTGTTCTTTACCCCACCATTAATTAGATCACCATCATCAGATCACCTGTCATTAGGGGTCAGCTCTGTCATGAGGAAGCAAAGCTCTTTTCCTCAAGATGGTTGCCTTTATACCCCAGACACAGCAAATGGTGATGGGATAAGAGGCAGAGGTTCAGGTTGGTCATGCTGATCTCCTGGTCCTAAAAGCAGCCCCTACCTCAGAAGTTTTATCATCCTGCAGGCTAGGCTTGGCTATTACTGTTTCATAACCTGAACATCTAGAGTGAAATTTATGAAATGATTGTTTAGTAATCTCAAAGCATCAGATAGGTCATATAGGAGTCTTCACAACTGAATTGCTAATGTATGTATAAGGTATCCAGCAGCCATTTCAGTGCTGCTCCTCATTTGTCAAGACGGGAATGCCCACTGCCAGCCTTATGGATGGAATGCCATTCACAAGATGGGGACATTTCAGTTTACTAGAAACAAGGACACAAATACATTTTGTACCTTAATATTACCTATATATTATCTGTTTGCAGAAATATAGCAACCGCAAACTGAAGTCCATCCAATCAATTACAGTGGTTTTTGCATAGCACCCTTATTTATAAAAGGTTGTGTTGTGATACTGGATACAGGATGAGGGCTAAATATATTACTGCAGCGTCTGGTCATAGTAAAACAGATTTTTATTTTTTACTAGCCAAAGGGTTCAGGAACATTGCATTCCAGCATGCTTATGCATGCCTATGCATATGGATAGAATTTGAGTTTTTTGTGGAATAACAAATTAAAATCTTGGACAAATTCAATACCATAATACATTTGGTAAATATTGAACATAGTGATCATGAAAACTAACCATGTTATTCTAGTATGCTTGTAGAGTCATTTAAAGTTTATCTTGTGCCTTTTTAATATATGTTTTTGGTTATACATACATACATTTGTTGAGCTCATGAATTACATATCTAGATGCTCTTCACTTACCATCAGTCAGTGTTTGGAAGCACATTTTTCCACTGTACTTTCCATAACCTGCCACTGTGCGTGCCCTGACCTGTACCACATACACCACACCAGGCTTCAGTCCTTCTATGCTGGCTGTGTTGGTTTGGCTTCTTGCTATAGATGAGTTAAATTCATTTTGATCCTGTTAGTAAGAAAATGTATAGAGGTACATAAATATATGGTACAGTAAAAAATAAAACAGAAACAGAATATAAATACAACTTGTATATACTGTATTTAAGCAATGAAAATTGCTGCAGCAATAAAAAAAATCTTAAAGAAGAACCATTCAATTTTATTCCGATATTTAGCGCACACACTTTGGAAAAAAAATGCCTCCTGAATATTCCATCTGCTAGTCCGTAACAGTTACCTGATTCTAAAAACAAATGTATTTTCCTGTATGTATAGATACTCCGCCTACACCATCTTGCCATTCTGTGAAAAGACCCCACTTAATGGGCCATAAGCTCAACAGATGCCTACTATTAAAATTTCTGAAAAGAAGGTGGTTAACTTCAACAAGATATAACCATGTTTCTGATAACTTCCAGTCATATTGGATTTTCCTATTATTTAGCTGGACATAATATGAAATAAAGTAAGCTAAGCCTTCTACATCTGTAAATTAGTCTATAGGCTGCTGCTAATGCATATTTATTTAGTACGGTAGCATGAAGGTCTCAGTAAATGATACTACTTGAATATTACACATGCTCCCATCTGCTATTACAAGTGCTTCTTCCTTCCTTCCTTCCTGCTACTAATATTCTGTCTGCAAAATGTTCACTTGTCATTTATGCACAGTGGGTGAGACAAATATTCCTCTGCTGAGAATCTTTCATGTTTATTAAGGTTATTATTTGGTGGCCAGAAGATCCAGGAGAAGAAGAGGTATGGAAACATGGTGGGAGTGTCAATAATAAGGGTGGGTTTACTGAGTGTATAAGTGTTAAGGTTAGGGTTACAGGAAGTGTTAAAGTTAGGGTTACAGGAAGGTTTAATTTAAGGGGATCCCCATGGTAGGGCATTACTCTGCACCCAGGAAGACAGATACAGGGCATTCTTAGGAAAGGTCTTTTTGTGGGCATTCTTAGGTGAGATCTTTTATTTAGATGGCACTCTTACGAAAGACTTCCTAGTTAAAGGACATATTTAGGGAAGATCTGTTAATCTGATGGCATATTTAAGTAATGTCTGTCTGTCAGTTGAAGGGAATTATAGGGATAGGTAAGTTAGAGGGCATACTTAGGAAAAACCTGTTACTTAGAGGGAACACTTGGGAAAGATATGTTAGTTAGAGGGCCTCCTATGTTCAGGATTGTTAGACAGAGGGCATCATTAGTAAAAGGTCTATAGGGTAGGGGGCGTCCTTACGAAAGGTCTGTTATTTAGAGGGCATCCTTATGAAAGGTTTGTAAGTAATAAGAGAGCCATAGGAAAGGGCTGTTTGGTAAACTGAATCGTTATGAAAGGTCTGGTAAGAGGGCATTCTGAGGCAGAATCTGAAAGAAAGTGATGTCATTTTTCCTAATTATCACCATTAGTGCTGTTGTTGCACAACAACACTGCTTGGGTTTTTCTTGAATGGAAAAGCAGCTCTCAAGCCACAGACCCACTAGTTTATTAATTTAAAATTAGCTGAAATGTATGGCACGATTTTACTCGTTACAGGCAATCAAGTAAGCTTAATGATGATTACTACACTATCAGGGCAGCAAAATACAGTCTAATCACCAGCATTGTTCTTAGTCAAATACACATTAATCAATGTATTGACTGAAAGCCAGAGAGATCAATAGATGACACACTGAGCACCATCTATCAGTCTTACTATAAATGGAACCAGGAGCAGAATTGTACAAGTAGGGTAAATTGATGTGCATTTCTATGCAGCTTTGGAAATTGTATGAGTGCCAAAGAGTGTCCAATATTCAAACACAAGAAGACTAATCCAAGCGATATTTGTGATAAGAGATTGACAATAACAACCTATACTCAAGATTATCTGGCTTATTGGAAAATATTTGTGAATGATTTAAGTGTCATTTTAATTCTTGGAGACTTTAGTAATCTTTGTCTTATTTACCAGCATGGTGTTCCCTTTTCATTAGAATTTAGCTCCTCCCCAAAAATTCTGAACAAGAGGTAACTAAAAAAATCCAACAAAGACACAAACTCTTACATGATGGGCATGGCAGTTGTTTTATTGGTGAAAATGCATAAGCAACTGAAGGACCTGATGGGCCAAAAGAGCCAGTGGGTGATTCAAATAAAAATAGAAACACCAGTGGGACTGACCCCTGAAAATAAGAGAACTGTGGCCACACTAAGGACATTCAAATATTTCCAATGTTTAATAAATAAAGCCCTCACTGACCTCTGTAGCTGCAGGTACTGTGAAGTAATGTATCCTCAAATTTGAAACACTTTAGTTAGAACAAAAGAGGGGGCACAATGCTGGGACCCAACAAATATAACTTTAGGATAAATTGCTTCATACTGCCTGCAGCTACAGAAGTCACTGAGGGCTTTATTTAAATCGTATTTACTTCTTGTTAGGAATATATAAATATTTGAATGGCCATAGTCTGTCACAGTTATACTTTAAGGACTGATATTTTTCAATAGTAAAATAAGTACAGTATTGCATTCTCTCTATGTGTGCCAAAATGAAAAGGTACTTAAATGGGCAAGAAAAGTTACAATGGGCCTGGTAGGTGAAGGAACTGTGATCCAGTACTCAATATGCATTATTAACACATTTTATGCACACTTCAATTCTAGCATGTTGCACAGTTATAGAAATACTGATTCAAATCATTGGTTCGGTCAAATTCTCATCCATGTTTACAATCTCTTGTGAAACCAAACAGGCAGATTGTTTCTTATACTCCAGGTCGCTTACTAGATTGTCTGGTCTGTGCTATTACAAACTATAAGATTCTCTGCGTGATTCAATGATTTTCCAGTTACTTGTTCTAAAAGCATTTGGGCTGTAAGTCAGCTGCATAGAATTTCTCATTGGTTCCTGACTTATCACATCTTCTTGCTCATCTAATAGGATATCTATAAACGTGATAGGCTCTGGCGGCAGCAGCCAAGTTTCACATTATTGAGTCAGTAAAGACTGCACACTTTATGGCAAGCTAATGCAAGCAACTTCTATATTCATTATAGTTCTGAAGAGGGTGCTAATGGATTGGTGCTGTGCAATTCCGCAACCATTAATTTGCTAAGCCCATTGCCACTATGTAAAGAAGAGTTGCCGTTAAAGTGAAATCATATATTTATTATGAAGTATGTTGATGTCACCTTCTCATAATATCGAATTTCATAGTCCAGGATAATTCCGTTGGGCTGCTCTGGTTGAGGCCAAGATAGGGTGATACTCTTCATAGTAGCTCTGACCTGGTGCATGATGGGAACAGTGGAAGGAGCTGTTGGAAGAGGAGCAAAAATTGTTAACGCATGAGTGTCACAGAGTGTTAGAATGCAGACAATATGTACAAGCAATTCTGTAAACAGGAATTGTGTTTTAGTAGTCTGGCCCACCTACTGGTTGTCCTTACTATATTTTAATAAGGCAACTCTGGCCATACACATGGCAGTTTGTTAGAACATTTGATTCCATTTGTATTCTTTAATCGCAAAGACATAAAAAAAAAGTGTCCTTAATTTAGCACATGGAGAATGAATCCAGGTAATCCCAGAAAAACAAATAGATTGCTTCATATGAGATGTCCGTTTACCTGCTACCACCCCTTTGACACAATTTTAGTGCAGACTCGGGACCATATTAGCTTCTCTGCCATTTTAAGAAAGGGAAGTAAAAGTGTTAGTTATACTTATTTCTTTCAATGGTTCCTTGTTTATAACCATATCTTGAATTTGACTAATGCACCTATTTCAAGACCTGATATAACAGAAATAATCCAATCATATGTCCTCTTACATCACTAATGCTGATTGGAAAGCAGTTATCTGTATGAGATGGCTGTATATGATGGCTCATTAAAAAAAAAAAAAAAAAAACACACGACAAGAATTACCCTTTAGAAATACATCTGTCATGTTTGCGCTTCACATGGATGAAGCATATGTAATGTACATTCTTCCCTATGGAAAAGCCATAATGTACAGTGTTCTCTGTGGAAAAGCCATTGTGTACATTGCATCACATAAAGTCATCGAATTATCTTATGGAATGAAGGTCTAATCACTGGAGTCTGGGCCTCCCTCCCTTTCGCTCTTCTCAGCATAATGCTGCATTTCGGAGGTCAGCTCTGTTTACCTCCTCTACACGAGGTCCCTCTCTCGAGTGCATGCAGGAGGCAGAAAGCCGTCGCTTCTTCTGTTTACCCAGCTCTCCTTTAATCCGCCTTTTTTATTTTCTATTCCCATCCTTTTGGAGAAGGATGTTAATTTCCTGAAATTAAGCACTTAACTTGATTGCTGTTTTGTTAATTGCAGGCTTCATAGCTATGGCACTGTTGCGTGGTTAGCATGGATAATGCAGCGAGGATCCGGGAAGCTCCAACAACAAGATCACTGCTTGGTACAGCTCATTATACCATAAACCTGAGTACTAAACATCTCAGCCAGAATACTTGGACAGGTTTGCCGTTACTTAAAGGGAATCCATCAGTAAAGAAAAAAAACTGTGTGATTAGGCTCTGATGAAAGCAGCCATTCCCTGACTCATGTGCAGCATGCTAGTTGTAAGAAAGTACCACCACTTCTAAGAAAGTAAACACCCTAGAAACTGCTGCTTCCATCACACTCTAATCACACTGGTGTTTTGCTATGTGATAGAGTCATCAACGTTTTAATCAGGCAACAACTGGCTTATCAGTTTACTGAACCAAAAGCAATGGTGTGTCGTGATCAAACCTGAAAATGACTGTAGAGACCAAGGGCTTATCTAATAAAACAATGCAAGGAAAAACTTTAAATACCAAGCGCACCACCCACAGAACTTAATCAAAATTCATTTTGTACTGTATGATCTCAATAAAGTCAAATTTGCTTGACTGCTCCATGTAACTGTGCTTGTGTGGTCTATGGAATGATCCCACGTGTGTTGGTGTGTTGAAATCTTCCTTATACTATATAAGGAAGATTTCAGCCAGTAAAAGTAGAATTGAAGCCAAAACTGTCTTTTAGTTTGAGATAAAGTGAGGGTGGGTTATAACCCCCGTCACCTTTTTTTGCCATCTGTGTTCCATTGGGGAGATTTCACTTCCTGTCTGATAGCCATAACAGGGTGTGGGAGGAAATCCCTCCAAAGTGAAGGAAATCCCTGGTGCGTCCCCATTGGAAGATTTCCCATCTATTCCTTTTCTGATGACAGCCCAAAATTTAGGATATTTTTTCACTTTCAGTGATAACAGTCACCAGGACAAATAGGGTGAATCTACCCAACGGGGACACAACCACAATAAAAACCTGACAGGACTTCTAATCCCTCTTCACACTATCCAAAACGAGAAAAAAAAAAAAAAGACAAAATGAATAACAAAAAACGAGTCAAAAAGAATGGTTTTGGGTTTAGTTGCACTTTTAAGTGACAATTGCTATGGCTCCTGGTACTTTGCAAGCTTAGCAAAGTGTTCTTAGTTATAGCAACCCTGATACCTTATCTAACCCTGGTACCTTATCTAACCCTGATATATTTCTATAATGCTGGATTCACACATATGTGCTGCAATAACATAATAAGTCAAGGCAACTGGACATGCTTGTTACTGTAAGGCTTGGTATATGTGTGTTGCAATGTGATGCATTTACTATAAATGGCACTCCAGCATACATATACACACATATGCGTGCTTTAAAAAAGAACATTATTTTTTATATTAACCCTTGCAGTTGGGCTACCCCACAATGCAGGGTTTAAGCTCTTGCTTGTGTCCAGGTGCTAAAATAACAAAGATATACACAGATAGAAGCTTTGAGCTGGTCAGCTGTAACAGTGCTCCCTCCAGCCTGTCTCCCCCTCATTGGAATCTTCTTCAGCATCTTCACGCTGCAAAGGAGGAGGAGAGAGGCTGGAAGGACCAGGTGAGTCTACCTTTTTTTTTTAACCTAGAAACAAACAATCACTTAACCCTTGCAGTAGTCCCACTGCAAGTGTTAATAAATAACATTTCCTGGAGTTCTGTACTATAGTTTTGCATTGTAAAATAGTGCATGAACATTTGAGATGAACGGGGTGCTTTTCAGTGCAACGTACCTCAACACAAGAAAATGTGTGCATTAATGTGAATGGACCCTGAAGCTGCATTTAGAACGTCACCTGAATGCTACTTTAACCCTGCAGTAAGGCTTGCATTCTTTTTAAAAAATATGTTGAAACTAGTGGTGTAACAATAGCCATAGCAGTCCACACCGCTGCTATGGGGCCCAGGGTAGAAGGGGGCTCCATTAGGAAGGCTGATGAAAAACTAGGAGAGCTAAACTGTTAAGTTTCCAGTGTAGAAGAACTGAAGCCAGACCTCAGGCTGGTCTAGTCACAGATCCGCCTCTGTGCAGTAAGCATTTGCCTATCTTAGCAGCGTAGATTAATTGCCCTACTACGAACTGAAATTACCCCATATGTCTAATGTAATCACAAATCCCAGAGTTTTACCTCTGTTAAAACCTTATAGTAAAGCTGAGGTTTGTGGTTCTACTATAAAAAGTTTAACAAAGCTAGAGTTTAAAGAAAAGTAGTATTAGGGTTGAAGAGTTTTATCATAATGCAAAATATAATTATGGTTCTTCTTATTATTATTATTAGTGCTACTATAACTTTTACCCCGAGCACTGCTCCCTACTGTACTGACTATGCTGACATCGCTCCTGCTGCCTGTCCTTCATACATACTTCATGTTAACATGTTATACTTCATGTTACTTCATGTTAATGTCATGAACTGTGACACATATTGTCACAGTTGACACTGCCAGCCACTACAGAGAGAGTTAACTAGAAGGGCCCAAAGTTTTGCTGTGGGTCCCCATGATTTGTA